>NC_044282.2:23223081-23540081 GCF_004027225.2 Strigops habroptila
AAATACTCTTTCATTTTTGAATACAAATGGGAGAAGTGTCACATTTAATCCTTGTTAGGGAAATCTCAAGTGTACATGCACTCCATTAAATATTACTGTTATTTTTTTTAACAAAACAAAACAAAAAACAACCCCTCAGGTAGAAAACAAGGTTCCAGGAGCTGAGAAAAGGAGAGTTACTAGGCTATAGAGAAACTGAAAAAAAAGATCATTTAAGGGAAGAACTGATCACAGAAGAGAGAGGAACATGTTAATAAGTGTTTGACTAATCTATTTTATGTATCTGTAAGGCAGCTGTTATATAGATGGTGAAATGCTGTTCAAAGTTGTTCAGGCAAAGTGAAGTTCAAAGTATAAATTGTTATTTGAAAACAAGAAGCCTTAAGTGAAGGTGTGAAGTGGAGGTTCTTATTTGAGAAGTGGGACAACCATGCAGAGAGATCCATGTTTGGTACTGAAGTTGAAAGAAAATAAGAATCGTGTGAGCAAAATGTCTGCTTACCTGTATTGGCTTTTGAATTTTGCTGCATCCCGAACTTTCTCTGTTATCACGAAAATATTTGCTTCCCAGCCTCCCCCCCCAGCAGGTCATATATATTTAACAGTATTAGATCTTTGAGGATAACTTTCTGTTTTTTTCTTGGGAAACTGGAGGTAGTTTTCTCTTTATGTGGATTTTCAGTTAGCATCATGCTTATTACCACTTGAACTACAGTGTAGAAATTAATTGCTGCTTCTTGACTTCTCATCCCTAAATCTCAGTGTTTTCCCTGTAGAGTGCAAGCTCTGTCTTCAATGCTAATTTAGGTATTAAAAACAATAAGCTGTACACAGCCTGTGGATTAACACTTTTTAAATTGAAAACAAGTAAAACATTTTCAAATTAATACCTGCAAATACAAAATGGATCTTTCAAAATGTACTCAATACATCATATACTTTGTTTGTGTCATGGTTGTGTTGGTTTTGTATCCCCTTCCCCCGCCCCCCACAATAAATAGTACTTTGCTAATAAAAACTTAAGTCTGGAACCAAGTTAAGAATAAAACAATTTGTAAGGGATTTCCTTAAAAGAATTAGAAAAGTATGTTCATGAAGCTTATTAAAAGCCAAAGGCTGTTCATGTGGCAGGAAAAATATGTGGATGTTTTCTACTGTAAGCCTTTGCAGAATGTTGTAGCATCAAGCAGAGAAGGGGAAAAAAAAAAAAAAAAGGCAGGTTTACTGTTGAATTTAGCATTATCCATCTTTAATTTCATAAAAAGTAATTTTTCTTTACAGGATGATTTATGTAATCACTTTGCATTGTTGAGAAAACAACAATAGCAAATATATTTAAGACATTTTTATGAACAATCTGCTCCCTACTTACAGAAGCTTTGATTCTTGCGTACTTCCTAATCTTTCCGTTGCCTGTATCTGTCACAGTGAGTTAGCTTGTGCTAATATTAATGAAAAATGTATGTTATATGTGAAAGTGGATAGTATCCTACTTAATAGTTCACAGCAGAAACTTTATTTTCTGTGGGAATCTCATATCTCATTTCTTGTTCTCAGACATATCTGCAGTATGTCCAGAGTCTCTGGTGAAAGAGTATTCTTGTGTACTTCCTGTTAATGACTTCTTCAAGTCTCCCTAATAAACACAGTATGCAAACATACTGGAGAGTTCAGTATTCAATGGTTTTTTTGTTATTTCTGTATTTTTCCATTAAGAAGAGATATTTCTTTTAGGAAAAATTTATCTTTTAGAAGGTATGTGGATTTTAGAAAATTTTACTTAGTTTAAAGCTAATTTGTAAGTGTAATTTGGAGTTGCAGAGGCAACCAGTTATAAAGCTTGTGTGAAATCAGAATTGGGTTCAATTATTATACTTCTAGAGTCCTGATCCTGTCAATGTATGTAGCTATACAGCTTTATTTAGCTTATCCCCCCCACTGCATATCCTAAGGAGGATAAAATTGCTCACATATGTAGAAACATCAGGGGGTTTTACCCAAGGTAAATTGATATTGTAACATCTTAATTTTTGTGGTTTGGATTAGTTACATGTGACTCTTGACAAGACATGGCTCTCCTGCAATAATAATATCAAGCATTTTCTAATAAAAGTCTAATTAACTGTAATTATTAGTATTTTCTGGCACCTGACAGACCTCAAATGTGTGTGATTGATGGATGAAAACGAAGTACATGATTAAGAAATATAATTACTGTTATTGTTTTGCGATGTATTTAATATACATATATTCAAAGATTATTTTTGCTGTAATTAATTGTGAAATAAGTTACAAGTTCAATTTTGAGCTGCTGATGCATGTCTAGAGCCTTGGCTTGCTGTTTGGCTACTGAGTTTTAAAAGAAAAATTTCTGATAGTGTGTATTGCCATAAATAAACATGCTGTAGAAAGTGTAAAAATGGGGCTCCTACTTTTCAGTAAATAAGTTTTGACTATTTTAAGGAGGTAATGCTGAATGCAGAAAACTGTCTGTAGGACGATGGGCTGAGGCATCATCCCTAGAACTCAATGGCAAGAATCCCGTTAACGCTGAGAGTAACATCATGTGCTAATATTTTCCTACTGAGGAAAGTGCTAAAGTTTTAAGTAGCTGTAAGCATATACATACATCTGAAACTTTTAAGTTGATGAAACATATTTAAGTCATGTTTGATTAGATGTGCTCTTCTGAATCGTAGGCATTGTGCTAGTATAAATGCGTACAGAGGAGCAAATACAAACAGGACTCAAGTTCCACTGATCATACATGAGATGTATAATCTCATGTATGATCAGCATAATTAGTATAAGCATAATTAGTGGCTATAACTTGTTATCATTCCTTACGTTTAGTGAATATGAAATCACCCATTGTAGGTAACTGATGTTCGTTTTTCCAGTAGATTGAACACAGTGGATTGGACTAGGGTGGCCTTTCAAAGTGACGCTTAGAGATCATGTGACAGGTGACTAATTTTGGGGGGGTCTTACATAGCCATATGCACGTGACCTGCTGTACGTTCCCTTCACCTTACTGGGTACGTTCTCATGGTGTGACTAAATTGCAAGTGCCCCCTGATTTTTCTTGAGTGATCACATATATGCTTTTGTTCTAGCCTTGTGACATAGTGTACAAGTGCATATTTCTCTGTAGACATCTAACCCACTGTACAGGGGAGGGGCGGGATGTCAAAATTCTCCTTCCACTTCTGAAGAGCCATCGAGGGAAAACTCAGGAGTTGTCTGGAGCTTGAATTAATGACCAGATCCGCTTCAACTGAATAGTACTGCCTGTGGCCTCCAACCCTCCAAATCTCTCAGTTTCTTAGCTTACTAGGTAGTCTTCATTTATGAGTAGTAAACACTATTCTTTGAACTTCCTGAAAGTACCATCTTTTTTTTTTTCCCCACTAAACTATTGTATGGGTAGATTCTTGAGAACAAAAGGTAAATTTCACGAATGTCTATTTGAATCAATCCATTTGTGTCCACAGAGGGACATGGCATTGAGAATCTCAGTAAAGCTCTAATTTAGAATCTTGGAGCCTTTACTTAGCTACCACGAAAACGCATGAAGAATGTAAGCAATGGAGATTTTATAAGTAAAGTTTATTGTATGCCTAAAAGTTTGGCGGCTTGTGTGCCAAACAGCTCAACTCTGCTGATGCTGGAACAAATTACATGTTTAGAAATCTGTCTGTGGAGTATGGTCTGAGTGGGCAACATGTGGCTATGATCACTGATCATATTTACATGATCTCATTCAACTCAAGTTTTCCAGACTTAGGTCAATTATTTTTCTTGCTGAGGAGAATTTGAACTTGGATCTCTTGCTTCAAATAGGGCATGCTTATTAACCAACATGCAGTCACTGTTAGAAGGTTTTATTAGCCTCTGCTGAAACTTGCTCTTCACATAGTTTAGCATTTAGAACCATTCATAGGGAGTGATAGGTTCCAGTCTCTTGGGTTCTGAGCTTTCTTTAATGTATAGATATAAGTATATATAAATATATTAAAATATTTAAATATAATATATATTTTTATATATTATATACATATATACATACTATATACTTATATAAGTAGTGTATATATACACACCACATATTTACTATATAAACCACACACAAATATATATAAAATATGAAACATTTAATCTTGGATTTTTGAGCTCTCGTTTTTCAAAATATTATCATATTTTTTGTCTGATCAATTTATTTGCACAGTATACATACATGTATGTATTTCTGAAGTGAATAATAGAACTGGAGAAAATGTTCTGCTGATCTTTCATTTGTTTATAAGGGTGATGTGTTTGTATGTCAAAGCAAATGGGGACGTATTGATCTTTTTTCTTGTATAGCTTTGTTTGAAGTCTAAAAAAAACCAAAAAACCAAAAAACCAACCAAAACATTTTCTTATTCAATATTTTAAGATCATCTTTGGTATTTCTTTTAATTGCTGCATAGAAATACTTTTCAAATGTGACTGGAATCCTACTGAAGAGGGGATTTCTTACTCAATTTTGTTGTGTTGGATCAGGCCCATGATAGCTGAAATCAAACACTGAATCTTGGATGTTTGATTTCTCATGTTTCAAAATGTCAACATTTTTTTATTGACTAATTTATTTGCACAATGATAAATTAGATAACTCTATTTTCACTTTTGTCCAACTTGTTGAAAAGTTTAATCCCATACCAGTAGCTCTTCAGTAAAAATTGACATATGTTTATACAGACAAACAGACAACTTTCAAAATGTGGGCATTTTTATTGTTGCTAACTAAAAAAAAGTACGGATGAAGTTCCTCCAAATGATACTTAAATGAAATGCACGTTGTTGTAACCGTAAGCAAATCCAGGGGCTACATATTGTCACCTAATTATCTCACCCATGGAAATCTCAGGTTTAATCTGCAGCCTGCTGCTGGGAAGTGTGAAAGCATCATGTGCTTAAAATCATAAGCAGGGTTGAAAATCTTGTCCCCCAGTGCAGATGCAGCAGAATATTCAGTCTGTGATCTGTGACTGTCTCTTCTGTTCACTTTCACTTATTGTTAGTTGCGTATCACTTAGTTTTCTGATTAAAAGGGGCAATTGTTTGGCTTTACAATGTGTGTGCTTGTCTGTCTGCTTTAGTTTGTCAGTTGAAATAAGTCTCTATTTGCCCTATTATTAAAAAAGTCTTATCAGTAGAATTGCTAGTGAATAATGCTAGTAAACAAAAGAGAGGAGAAACATCTCTTTAAATCACACTTTTTCCTGTGTGAGCATGACAGAGAAGGAGACAATGACATGTCTACTTTTGATCTCTTATCTTAAAGATTTTCTGTCATCTGTAGAGCTACACAGTCACTGTATTGTGTATTACTGTTGTAAAAATCATGTAGCCAGGAACATAAGAATCAAATTGCATGACAAAAGTAGAACGTTTTTTAGAAAATAAAGCGCATGTTGATAGTACAAATTACGTGCAATCTTTAAATAAGGATTTTTATTTCTCTCCTTAAGGGCGAAATAAAAATACGATCCCTGTTCTCACAGAACAAACCCCATTTTTTAAATTCCACCATTTAATGACGTCATGTGTATTTAAGCAGTGACAAGGGTATTCATTATTAATTAACATTCAGGAGATAATGGACTGTCAGTTGCCAGTCAAAGTGCAGCTTGGAAGAATGCTGACATGGATTGATGGATGTCTTCTGGGACTGTACAGACAGGCTGCTCAGGTCATCTGGACACATAAAAACATTACAGATCAGCTCCATGTACACAAAAAGATCTTTTGCTTGGACTGTCCTTCTTCCTAAAGGCAGGTATCCTAGATTCACTTGATTCGTAAGTTAAACCTTAGCTTTCTCACACCATGGTGGTCAGTTAGGAGTTTAATTTTGTCTTGTAAATATAGGTAACATTTTATTGTCCTGTGTCTAGCTGTGAGTGGCCTGAGGAGCTTAAGCATTCAGTTTGAAACAATATTTTTGATGTTGCTTTTTAAAGTGCTATATGTTCTTACTTAATGGATATATAATAATGGAATTTCTTCTTTAGATATAAGAAATTCTCTAACCCTATGTATATTGCATTGAAATGCAGAGATGGAAGAGGCTTTTCCATCTTGCAACTCTACAGTCTCTTCAGAGTGATTTTTAAGTATCTTTGGTCATACCAGTTGTTTCCATTTCCCGCAGTCAGTAGTGTAGTTGTATTCAGCAAAATGAAAGCCCAACTTGTGGCGCTCTCACAACTCCTTTTAAAGGAGGATAGAACAAGCACTTTGCATGCGACATACAAATTACACTTGCCCTAGGCTTAGTAGCCTGCGCCCTGTGGGAACTCCTGTTTTTTGTGTTAGGCATTTGGTCATACAGCAGTGGTAGTAGTAGTAGCTAAAGAAATATGGTATGGTGGTTTATGGACAGTATAGCCTATAGAAAGAGATATGATATCCTGGATAGGTGAATAGCCTGGTCACCTTCAGCATATGATAAGCACCTGCTTCACAGGTACTTATTTCTTATATTTTTTTTCTTAATTTTATTTTTCAGAATGTGCTTACAAATACATAATGGTTGACTTGGATTTAGTAACTGAAAGAGATGGAGGGCTGTTCATTGGAATCATAGAATGGTTAAAGTTGGAAAGGACCTTAAGATCATCTACTTCCAACCCCCCTGCCATGGACAGGGATGCCTAACACTAGACCATGTCACCTAAGGCTCTGTCCAACCTGGCCAAAGGTTTCTATAGTAAATTTCTATAGGGAGAACTAAAGCCACCCAACTTCACTGCACCCTCAGGTCTACATCTCAGAGGCTGTGTGGCCCTCTAACTCTTTATGGATTTCGCTGAAATACAGTCAAGTGCAAAATTGGATATACAAAATACCTTTCCTATGCATTTCTTTCAAAAGATCATAGGTAGCCCAGTTTCTTTGCTTGATTTTATATTGCACTGTGTATCCATAGAAATACTTTTTCAGTATTTTCAAACCTTTTTATTTCCCCTCTCTTTCTAGTTTCACAAATATTGATATATTTGTGGGTTTAAGTGTAATCAAATACACATGGAATCATAGAATAGTTAGGATTGGAAACGACCTTAAGATCATTTAGTTCCAACTCCCCTGCCATGGGCAGGGACACCTCACACTAAACCATGTCACCCAAGACTCCATCCAGCCTGGCCTTGAACATTGCCAGGGATGGAGCACTCACAACTTCCTTGGGCAACTCGTTCCAGTGCCTCACCACCCTCACAGTAAATAACTTCTTCCTTATATCTAACCTGAACTCCTCCTGTTGAAGTTTGAACCCATTACCCCTTGTCCTGTCACTACAGTCCCTGATGAAGAGTCCCTCTCCAGCATCCTTATAGGATACCCCTTCAGATACTGGAAGGCTGCTATGAGGTCTCCATGCAACCTTCTCTTCTCCAGGCTGAACAGCCCCAACTTTCTCAGCCTGTCTTCACACGGGAGGTGCTCCAGCCCCCTGATCATCCTCGTGGCCCTCCTCTGGACTTGCTCTAACAGCTGCATGTCCTTTTTCTTTTGAGGACACCAAAACTGGACACAATACTCCAAGTGGGGTCTCACAAGATCAGAGTAGAGGACCAGGATCACCTCCTTCAACCTGCTGGTCACGGTTCTTTTGATGCAGCCCAGGATATCTCTGGCTTTCTGGGCTGCGAGCGCACACTTCTGGCTTGTGTTCAGTTTCTCATTGACCAACACTCCCAAGTCCTTCTCTGCAGGGCTGCTCTGAATCTCTTCTCTGCCCAACCTGTAGCTGTGCCTGGGATTGCCCTCACCCAGGTATAGGACCTTAAGGTGATGGAAAAGGAGAGTATCTGCTGACTGGAGCCCTTTTCTTGTAATCATCCATTGGGGAAAAATTCTTGTGCTGTATATTACGTGTCTCTGTAGGTTAGAAAATGGATCTATCCTGTCTTCCTTAAAATCTCCATAGCTATCTGCTTCATGAGGCACTAAAGTTTTACCCAGTCCAGGTAGAAGTAGCGTGCTGCTGGGGGTCCCTTGCTAATCTCCATTCCTGATAGCGGTTGCTGAAACACATTGGGGAAATCTGTTGACATCTGTCATCATTTCATACTTTCGTGCCAGTTCTTTCTCTATCTGTTTCTTCCAAGTACCTGTAACTGGGGTTCCTTAATGTTTTCCTTGGAGCTCGCAGGGTGTGCCAGAGAGTCAGAGCTCCTTACTTTTACCCAGTGGAAAAGGGAAACACGAATGTTCTCGTTGCAAAACTGCGTATTTTCCCTTGGGTAAAATCTTGCTTGCTTTATTCATTAAAAGAAAAAAAAATATTTTAGTCCCTTGGGACTACTTGTGGGAGTAAGAAAAACAGGAATTGGCCCTATGTCATAACCATCTGTTATTAGCACAAAGAGCAGGGGCTCAATCTTGCAGTCCTTGCTAAAAGCAGTTTGTTTAATAGGAGTTACTACAAATATGAAAAATGTGTGTTTTCCTCATTACTGTGGCAAAATTCCTTATCAGAAGTGTTAAAAAAAAAAAAAAGGCATCATGGATCTTGGTATAGCAATCACACAGTTGCATTATTTTATATTGCGGTAGGCTGTATGCAATAAACATCTCATTCCAAGAAATATATGTATTGCTGTATTTTCAAAAATCACTTCAGCTAATTTCACACATATTTTTTCATAGTACATCTTTTCATTTTATGGCTGAATTATGACTGGGTTTTCTTTTCTACTCTTATGACTATGGTACACTTCCTTTTTGATTGTGGCTAGTTTGAAAATGGTGCCATTTTTCCGTCTCCCCCAGCAGAAAATGTTTGCCTTCTTACCTGATTATCCTCCAACCCCTTCCCTCAATTATAACTACAAGCATTATTAGAAAACTGAAATAATTTGATCCATCTTGTCACATTACATAATGCAAAGAGGTAGTTTTGGTGGCTGACAGTTCCATTCACCTTTATAGACTGTACTGCCAGGTTGGGTTATAAGTGTTTGTTTGTTTGTTGTTTTTTTTTCTTGCCCTATGTTTGAGAGAAGTACTCCATAATATTTACTACAAAATGCATAGCTCTATGGAAAAAAAAACCCTGTTTTGGTGTCCTGTCTCCCCCCTTCCCCTTTTTTTTCCCATTAGTTTTTATATTATGCATGGCCTCTAGATCATACTTAGTTCTGAGGGTTGTGCCAGTCCCTACTAGATAACTTGGCCTGTAGGTTTTAATAGAGGTGTTTAATCTGTGCTCCTTCGCTTCTGGCTATAAACCTATGTTAGGCAGAGCAAGAATTGTTAGAATCACTGTTGTTTGCACCTTAGTGGGAGACCAGTCCTGTGGCTAGCTGTAACACCTTTAAGGGTGGCTTTGCACAATCAGCCTAGCACAGAGCACATGCAGTGCAGCCCAGAATCTGGGAAAATATATAAATTATGATAGGAGGCTGGGTGTTTCCATGGTGTATACAAAAAGATGGGAATTGCTGTATTGGACTAAACAAGTAGCTTGTCAAATCCATTACTCTTTCGCCAGCAATGTCCAGTAGCAGATGTTTAAAAAACAAACCAACAAAAAACCCCAAAATATATCAGTTTTGTTTTTCTTCAAACCCAAAGCATTTTGTACAGCTCTGTTATGTTTCCTTTTTATCAGTTCTCCAGTCATTTTGTCATTGAAATGCTGAAAGATGTCATTGTTTTCATTCCATGTAATAGGTATATTATAATCCATTTAAGCTCCTAATGTATTTGTGCGGGTTTTATGAAGTTTGTGGCCTCAGATTTAAATAGACTGGAATTTCTACAGATGTTTACTTCATTAACTATTCAAGCCTTATTACTTATAAAATATCTACTTTGAACTTGACTGAAAACCCCTTTGAGGATCTGACATAGAAACTCACAGTAACAGCACTAAACTAATTTCTGTGCATTTAGAGGTGTGTATTAAAAATAGATTGATTGGAAAAGCTAATTCATCATTTGTAAACCTTGTGCAGGACAAATGCACTAAGATTTTATTGCAGCAATGTTACAGCATCTTCTTTTTCTGAATTTATAGACACTTGGAGCCATTGAAGGGTTAACCCCCCCACCCCCAGCAAACAATGTATCACTTCCCTTAAAATGCCGTTGGGAAACTGAGATAAATGGTGAAGCATTTTCTGTGTTGACATGATGTTCGCCTGTCCAATTGCATCCTTCCCAACAGACAGCAGAGAAGCAATTACAAAAAAAGACATCTGTGCCAAGGTTTGGCTAGCCAGAGAGGGCAAGATCTTGTGTTTAAGAGGTAGAGAATCCAATCGATGAAAATGTCTGGGCCTGTTAGCACCAATAAAGCTGAAGGCCACTGGGAAGCTCAGAGAGGATCTTTTGTTGCAGAGATAGAAAAGAGGCCAAAGCTGTGACACTTGGGGAGGAATAGGGTCAGCTAGTACCATCATCCATCTTCCTCAATGGCAGCTTTCTGTCAGTTTTTAACCCTGCTCAGCAGAGGATCTAAACCTCTATTGTTGGCACCAGCCAATTCTCAGCCAAGTGTAAATGAAGTTGATATTCACTGACCTTATGCATAGCCAATGAAGGCCCTTGATGTCATCCTGGAAATAATGTTATCTGACACTTCAAAAAGCAGATGTTGGCAGGTTGTTTGTGTTTTTTTTACTGAGCCAGTACGCAAAGACACATTGTTTAGCCACCTCGCATTTAAACTGATTTCCATAATAACCACAAATAGGCCTTTTTGACCTTAAATTGACATAGTTATGGTTTTCATTTGCATATCATTTTACACTGCTCACAAAGCCTGGCTAACCTGCACTGAATGATCTGGGAAAAGTAGTTTGGTTGACTTAGATAAGAAATATATGGGTCAGTGAGCAAATTTTATTTATGCTGATAAAACAGTGAGTAATTAAAATAGTTTAAATAGTTCAAAGCAGACATTTTTAGAACACAATGAAGAATAGTGTTTATTTTGCAACATACCTTCATAAAAGGAAATATATCACAGAAATGAAAAAAAAACTTGCTTTCATGGATATGCTGTAGAAGGCCTGTTACAAGAAATGTTTAAAGTCTTCCTTTGTCTCTAGTAATTTTTTGTCATGGCAAAGCATGTTTATTCTAATATTGCCTTAATTACAGAAAGTTAAACAGTTTTCGTAGGTTCCACTTTGCCAGAAGTTTATCTAAGACAGAAGCATACTGATGATAACCGCGTATTTATACAGTGCATTTCATCCAGATGAAAACCCCAAACCTTCCACAGACTTTTACAAAAGGAATGCATCTGCAGTCCTCTTGTGTAAAAGCCAGTGTCAAACATCTGTTGTAACTCAGGGGTGACACACTATGGCTCTTTTTAAGGCACAGTGGTGTTTCTCAGCAGCCTGAGGTTCTGATTTGAGGAAGCACATAAGCATGCACCACGCATGGGAGGTGAAAAGTAGTTTGACTTGGTTTTGTTGGGTTTTTTTTCCCTATTAAATTATCTGTAATTCTGGCTCACATGTGCTTACCTTATGAGAGAGGAGCATAATGGCTTACGGTAATAAAGTGCAGATGCAGGGTGAGTAGTTATTATTAAGCAAAATTTTCAGCTGTATCTAGCAATGAACTTCGTGCATGTTTTTCCCTGCTATGTACAGAACACAGCAGCAGGTAACAGAAGACTAGAAAATTCTATCATGCCTTAGTATTGGTTTTAAAAATATATTTGAGTCATGACTGGAGTATAGTTAGCAACCTTTCAAGCTGCAATCCATACGTGTCGTTTTGCAAAAGAACTCAAAGTGCCATGGATTTTTTTTTTTCTTTTTTTGGTCAACGAATGAGTTAATGGTTGAACTGAGAAAATCTGATCACCAGAGTTGCTTGGGAGGCAATTATCTGACAAGCTGGCAAAGATGAGAAATACCAGAACAAATCTGCATTTAATTGAAATCACTCGAATACAATCTTAAGATAAACAGTTGTAGGATTTTGGGGAACTTCTATTGATTGTGTCCTTCCCATCAGTTGTGTTTGTACCTGTTAAAGATGTGAACATGTTTCTTGTAGTAACAGATCTACTTAGCAACTGATGAGCTAGAGATTTCTCTGTATCCCTTTGCTCGATACTAACTCCCAACAGATGGGATTAATAAAAAAAAAAAAAAAAGAGGGAAATTCACTAGGTTTCTGGATGAAATTTTAAGAAATTGGTGATTGATTCTACTTGAAGTACAGCGCTGTATTTCTTAGCTTCTCTTTATTTGTGTGCTGGTTGTGACATATGATGGCTAGGTCATGTAGTTCAGATGATTAAAAGGCTATTTTTAGTTTGGACTGACTTTAATGTTGTATCTGATAGGACTGATTTTTCCAGATAGATTTAGTTCCCCCTACCTCCCCAGTCCTATGTTCAGTCCATTCTACAATCATTCTGAAATTACTGGAAGTTAGAAGAAAATTTCTGAAATACAAAATTACAGCCAGCTACTGAACAGTGTGGAAAGAGCAATGAGCCAGAGAGCATTGAAAGCAATGAGGCACCTTAGCGGGCCTTTAACAAGCCCTCAGTCTGCTAAGCAAGCAAATTAATTTGTTTAAGGCTTTACAAAGACCCATTTCTTCTGCAAGTTATATTGAGTAATAACCAGATTGAGTCACATTTTGATTTTACTACAGTGCTGTAAATCGATTCATTTCTAGCTCAGTTTTGATAGTCTGTCTCTTTGTCAGGCTTTATACTTTGAAATGTGTAGAATGCCAAAAAAGCCCCCCACTGAACTGACCCAATTCTGCCCTCTCCTCCAGCAGAAATGGATACTGAAGTACAGAAGTTTATTTCTCATTTCTGGGATGAGACTGTGAAAGAGAAATTTGCCTTTGTGAATTAAGCCATGGGCAGATTGAGTTATTTCATCTTGTCAGTATTGAATGTTGTTCTTGTTTTAGTTGAAAGTTTGCAAAATGCTAGCTTTCCATGGGCAGGCCACTGAGGAAGTGATCCAAAAATAATGTAAATTGAAAGTGTTTGGTTTAATGTACTTTCCTGTTTGTTTTTGGGTTATTGTTATTGTTGTGTTTAGGTTTTTTTTTTTCTTCTCCTTTAGTTTTGGGTTTTTTTGTTTGGGTTTTTTTTTTTTTTTCTCCTCCCCCCCCTTTAAACAAAATAGAATAAAACAAAAGATGCTTTGGACTAAATGTCACCAGAAGATTCATTTGGGGAGTAGTGATACAGCTAGCTGTGAGCTCCAGGATGTGGGAAGGTGGCTGGTGGAGTCCCTCTTGCTGTCTGAAGGCAGGAATAAGCCTTTCAGTACCAGCAGCTGGTTTGCTGGTGATGTTGCTGTTTCTGTCCGCTCTCATGGAGGAAACCTGGCAGTGACTAGGAGTCTAATGTTCTTGCTTGGAGCTACGTTGATTTTGCTCCTGATTAGTCTCATCAGCCAGTTCTGTTGTTTAGAATAATAGATAATTTTCACCTCTGGACACTGAGCCTCTGCAGAAATAGTCTGTATGGATCCAAGTTCATTCTGTATTGCATTGTCAGCATAGTCGTGATTTTCTTTGACAGTTACATCACTGGGGAAGAGAAGAATGGAATTACATATGAAAAATTGCTTTGTTCTCCAGAGTTTCTAGAAAAGGTCTTTAAAGCTGTAGTGTGAAATCTCTAGCACATCTGCAGATGATTTATACTAATAAAGACTAGCCAGCAAAACTGTGTTGGAGAAAATAATATTGAAAGAAAAAAAGGACAAAAAATCAATTGTGTAAGGAGACAGAATATTCAATACTGAGTCGTCTTCCCTAATAAGTAGAAAAATGGATTATATGACTAATAAAGAGTCACCTCAAAGAGAACAGTTAAACAGTTAAACCAAATACCATTTTGTTAGACAGACTGGAAATACCGTAAGTAACCTACCAGTAATGAAATATGTCATTTTACAACAAAGCTTACCATATGGGGAAAAAAATCTCAATTAAATGTACCAGTTTGTTCTTTTGTGTACTAAAAAGGCTATCCATTTGGCGTTTTTTTTGTTTTTTTTTTTAATAAAAGTCAGTAATATAATTTACTTCACCCACACAAAGCACTGAATTGCTTAAAGTGTCGAACTGAAGCCTGGGATGTATTGTCAAGGTGGGAGAAGGGGAGGGTATGTTGCTGAGGAGGGACTGTGGACAGGTGAGGACATGCAATCAGAGGGCACAATTTTAGGCAGGGGCTAAGCCTGAGGATGGAGATGTTTCTCAGCCTCTACCCTGTACTTCAAAGTGCCAGGCAGTGGATGTGTCAACAGGTGAATACAAGTGTAAAGCAGGCTATTTCATCACCGTGGTAGGCATATCATTTAATGGTTTGCATACCACAGCAAAGTGGTATCTGTGTGCTGTGCAAATAGCCGGTGTCTCAGCCAGTGTGTGGTGCATGGCTGGGAGCTGCCATCGCTAATGACATACAATCATGCAGGCATCCTTGGTTTGCACGACGAGTTCTTTACTTAGGGATTTGCCTTTGTTTCATAAAGTCAATAATGCAAATACGTGGGAATAAAGGTGAGGCCTGACCCTGTCTCCTGGAAGTGACTGGGAGATTGTCTTGCATAAGACCCAAGTCCACTTCCTGCTCCTGTTTTGTTGGATTTTTTTTTTGCATAACAGTTTTCAAAGTGCTTACCACAAACACAAAATAACATTTTAACAAAGTAAATATCAATGGTAAATGTTGTGGAAATAATACCTTTTAGAAATAAAAAAAAAAAGAAGAGCTCATTTGTAAGTGCAGCCATATTCTTATTTATTGGAGGAGAATAAGGTGCGTTCTTCCTCTTCAGTGCTTCCTGCTGCTGCTCTTTCTCCTCAAATGGCATAGGGTGTGACAAAAGTTAGATTTTTGTACTACCCATATAGAAAGCTTCACTGTGTTTTACCCACATGGCAAGAGAGACAGGAACTGTGTAATATCACTTTAGGAAAAAGGAAAAAAAGATACAATTTAAATGTATGATCTGGACCTGAGGCGATTGAGCTCTGTGCTTCTCATTAAGCAAGTTAGAATTTCTCTTTTCTCTCTATGCCATCCCTAAGTGCCTGCAAAACTGGAAATTAAAAGATGAGTTCAATAGAAGAAGAAGGGTTCTGAAACTGATAATTTTGGTTTGTGGGGTTTTTTTTGCTTTTAACATCTTAACCTTTAGATGGGCTTGCTTAGCTCATGTAGCTGAAATTAATTGGGTTCCCACAAAATCAGGAATATCTGAAATCATCATTGTTCTTTAACCTCTGTGTGTGCATCTGTTCAGTCAGTGAAATGTAGTTGGGTCATCTTTTCAAACTACCTTCCACAACTGCAAGGACTAGAAGCCATTTTTTCCCTCAAGCTAGAATTTAGATGGTCATTTGGAAAAAACAGTGACAACAAAAATGTGATTCTTAGAACTAGAATTTAAAACAGGTTATCAATTACTTAAGGATCTAAAAAACCCCAACAAACCAAGACCGAAAAACCCAAAGAAAGAATTGGTGACTTCATATGCTCAAGCATACTTTGATTCTGAAGCCCACCAACACCCACAGGTTAAATAACTGCAAAGTTCTTTTTTTGTATTTGGTCAGATCAGTTTTGGGATTCTTTTGCTGGTTTTTTTTTAAACATGCTTTTAGTTCTGATGAATCAATGTATCTTGAAAGAGTAAGCCGAGGATCCTAGTTCATCTTACCAATGGCAGGACTGCTTCGGAAGTTGTGATAGCATAATCATAATGGCTTAGGGATTAAGTCATTTTAATTTAAAACTTAATTTAAAACTAAAGGGATTAAGTAGCTTTTTCCTGTATAAAACTGTCATAGGCAAAGTGTCTCAAAGTGTGGGAGAACATGTATTTGTTGCAGAAGTGTAATAGAGGACATAATTTAAATTGTGGAAACACTGCTACCACTGATGATGAAGTGTGAGGAGAGAAGCCACTTGGTGCTTTGAATGTCCTTAAGTAAAGACTGAGTTTGTGTGCCTCGTGAATAGCAAAACCATCCTTTCTCTTGCAAACTAAGTATATTTGCTTCAGAATTCACCAAACAGACTGTAAGTATGGATGGTTGTCTCTCTCCCATATGACTGTAGAGGCCCTTTTGGAGTGAAATCTTGCTACAGCTTGCGTGTGTAAAATATCCTCAATGGCCAGACTGCAGAGGATGTTGAGCACATGAGGTTTGGCTTTTTCACAGCTCCTTGCATGCAGCACATCAGGGAGCACAGAACTTGCATTCCAATGTTTCTGTAACTGGAGTCTCCCTATGGGCAAAATTTAGGTTAAGAGCAAGGAAATACCCTTCTACACTTGAGCAGCAGAAAGTTTCTAGTCAGGGCACACCTGTTCCTCCTGAAGAGTGCAGGGTAAACCAGGAATTGTTGGTGGAGAAGAGTCATGTCAGGGGAATCTGGGTTTAAAAGTGATTTAAACTAAACAGGAACAAATCTTACTTTGTTTGCATGGATTTAATCAGGAACAACTTCATGTTAAGACCGCAGTGATCCTCAACTTGCAAATCAGATGTTTAGTTATGAGTTGCAATGTCTGGTCTCTTTACCACTGACTGCTAAATGGGAATACATTGTTGGATATGCAATACCAGTCTTATTATTTCAGAACTGTATTCCAATGCATTTTCTACTTTGCATGTAATTTTTTACTTCCAATTAAGTAATGCATGGTGCTCTCTGTATATAGCCCTAGAATTTGCAGCCTTGCTGCTGCTGCTTATTTATATTATGACATTTAACATTCCTGGAATGATCGGCTCCTGCTCTGCTGTATTCACTAAAATGCTCTATCCTGGTGATACACCATCCTTGACTGAGTTTCTTTATACCACTGGGGAGAAATAGAGAAGGTAACTTTTAATTCTGTGCTAAAAATAAAGTGCAGGAATTCAGTGAATTTATGCTGGACAATGAAATAAGTCTGAATTTGCCTCGTTGTGTGAAGTGGCTCTTGCCAGCTCTTGTAGTGTTATCATGAGTTTTATGCCCACTTACTGCTGTACAGTATCAGCTCCTGCAGAAATATATTTCAGTTTTCTTTTCCTGAATTTTTTAAAGGGTAAGCTGTCAAACACTTCTGATGTTTGACAAATGGTGTGTGGTTAAGGATGTAAAAGAAGATAATACGTGATAAGGGATAATCAAAAAAGGAAAATGGAAATGGTCATATTTTAAAGTCTCCAGTGCAAATCAGTAGAGATTGACCTCCTGTTGTTAACCTTTCTGTATACCCATCATTCATTAGGCAGGGAATTTAAAGTTTTTTGTTGAGATATATTTTTAATTTCATATGTGGGCTATATATTTGGGGCTGTGTGAGAATCTAAAGTAATCTGCTTGCTCTGGAGGAAGAAAGTAATACCTTCTAGGGAGTATTCTTTAGGACTAAGAGAATGTCTTTCTATTTTTGTCACAAAGCTATCACCTACAGTGCTCTTTGGGCCTGAAGGGGATCATCTTGATGGAGGAAAGAGTGGTTGTTCTTTTATTAATAAAACACAGTGCATTATGTTTGTGCCTGTCCTTGCTGCTGCTTGGAGGCATCCCATTTAAAGTCATTAAAAACTCATTGATACATTTATTCTCACCACAATGCACTAATAGCATTCAAAGCTATTAGTAGCTGGCTATTGTGCATTTGCAAAAAGTTGCAGTGCTAGGTCAGCACGCATGCTACTTTTCTGTGATAAATGAGCAATATTAACATATCAGGCCAGAAACAGGTTAAAAATATTTATAGCGTCTTACTTCCCCCCCCCCGCTACAATTCTGAAGTAGGTGCTAATTAGTGTATCATATGGATGTAGTAGTTTTATATTGTTATTTTCAATTTAAAATGATGATTAAACATAGTTTGACAAACTTACAAAATGAAGTGATGTAGTTAGTAAAAGACAACCCTCTAGTATGATCAAAAGTCTCATACCCCTTGCTGTCTCGGTAAGCACAGAGTTGTTACAAAATCTCACAGCACATTGCTAGAAATTCAGAACAAAACAAAATTCAGGAATAAACAAAATAATTTTCTGCCTGTTTATAATTTGCCCCTTTTAATTTGGCCACTGGGACAACTGATAAGTTCCTAAAATCATAAGCTTTATGTGGAAATCATCACTTTCTACAAAATATTCCAATGTATGCATGTTTTTCTGCTACCATAGCTTGTTTACATGAGATAGGTTCATATATGTTTCCATGAAAACAAATGCCAAACCTTCTGCTGAATTTATTTATCAAATGTTACATAAAAACTGGATGCTATGTTCAGCTATTTCCACTGGGTTTTCATTGGTGGAAGTTAAAAGGTGAAATTTTGGCCTTGCTGAAGTGAATGACATGAATCTTAGTTTAATTGGACCGGGAGGTGACCCGAAGTATTCTGCTTATCGCATATTCATTTCCATGACAGCTAATTGTGATGTCACAGAGCAGAAGCATCATGGGTAAGACAGACATCAAGAGGTGCATTTCTAAGCAGTGTAGATAAAATTTATTTTAAACATGTCCTGTAATAAAAGAAAAATAAATGGTGGAAAATCAGTGATACTTAAAGGTATTTCACAACTTGCTATTGAAAAGTTATTTTTGTTAGGTAGTGGTGAAAATGAAGATTATAAATTTCTTCATTATTTTTAGCATAATTATAACAAATATATATATGTACCACTTTACTAAATTTTCATCTGAACAATGTGCAGGACACTGACAGATACAGGATCAAGGTTTCTTTTTCTATTTTGATTCTAAAACTGTTGTCCACTGTCACAGGAGAAGTCAACTTAATCAGACGTGACTTGACTTTACATCTGTGCAGAAGGTTATCTCTTGTAAAAGGGCAGAGTTGTGAATGAAACCTTTGTCTTCAGCTTCCTTGTAGTCCCACAGTACAGTTGAGCATGTTAGCTCAGTTAGAATAATGTGCTGATTTTCTAAAGATGAAAAAGAATTTTAACCCCTTTCCTCTTTTTAAGTGCTCAATTCTGTTCTTCCGTAAATTTCACAGTACCTGCCTTAGTTTTAGCAACTCTGATTTCAGTCTGTCACCTTCCCTGGCTAAATATAAAAAATGATACACTCCTTTCCTTGAAGGAGAACATTCAAGAAATGCAGTCCCGGTGAGAGTGCTGTTTTGTAGCAGCAGGGATTCTTATTTCCTGTCATTTTCTTAATTTGGTCTCTGTTTCAAATCTTTATCAGCACCTGTCCTTTTAAGGAAACAGATTAAAATGTCTGAGAGTAAATGGAGGATTGATTTGGTGTGAATGTACAGCTTCTTTGCTTCTACAATACATGCAGTTATGAATAGGGATAGCACATGTTTTAACATTCCAACTGACTCTAACTGCTTTGCCTCCTTGCCTTCGTGCATGCTGATTTTAATTCTCCTTGTACGATGTTAGGCATAAATTTAATGTATATTTGAAAAGAAATTATATATATATTTTTTTTTAGAAAGGGGGTCATGTATGAAATGTTGGATTGTCCAGTCAGTGGTGGAGAGGTGTTAACTATTAGGAAACTATGGAGGTATACAAGGAGTAAATGCTGAAGATATTCGGTTTAATAAAATGATAACAATATTCTGAAATATTACAGAATATATTGCTGTAGCTCAAATATATTGATGACTGTCTGACTAGGTTAGAGATAAAAGCAGTAGACATGCATTTGCTCTGTTTGCTCTCATTTAATTTCATCATAGTGAGTCACATAGGCATCAAGATTTATATGTGTCTGATAAGTAGTCGGGATAGAGAGTGCTAATGATGGTCGTAATGCTTTCTAGAATTCTATTTCTTCTGACTTTGGTTGACATTGTGACTCTAAATACTGTAGACTCTGTAAATTAGAAAGTGGAAGACAGGGAAGGGAAGAACCCATCTCAGAATTCACACCATATTCATCAATATTTAGTCATCATAGGTTGATTTTTAAAATGTATTTGTTTTTTTTTTTTCTCCTCGTGTGTCTGGACAGGCAGAATGCATGGGTCTGAGAATGTATTCCCTGAGAATACTCAGGGAATATGTATTAGATTGGAGTGTGCATTTATCAGGAGAAATTCAGGGAAAGTAAGTCATAAAAAAGACAGGGATTTTTTTGTACATACAAGGGACTTATAAAATGTATCCTTCAGTTCAAGGAAAATCCTTTTCATCAGTGCAGAATGGAGAGAGTTGGCTGGGTCTTACTGATTCACATGAGACAACTGTCTTTAGCACAATCTGTTTATGCTGATGTCCCTAGCACTGATACGACAGATGCTCGGAAAGCTGCTGTCTCTACTGCTGCTGTTGTTGACACCATTGCAAATTCTTAAAGGAAAGTCGCAGTGAGTCTTCCTCTGGTTGAAAAAAAGACCCACAGTTAAACACAGGGCAGCCTTTTACAGCCTGATCGTACGGATCTCTCTTGCCATCATGTGCTTTTGGATGGTCTTAACTGTAGGTATTTCACAGCTCTTAATAAGTAGCAAGAGCAAGTATAGCACACCAAATCAATAAAAGCCCCTTCTCTATCTAACCTCTTACTTCAACAACCTCCTCCTGAAATCTGCAAGAAAAAAAATGCAGGAATAAAGCGTTTATCTTCTATGTGCCTGCCTATTAGGTATATCCTGTGGCTGACAGCAAGATACTCTTCTACTTTTATCATTTCATGCTTATTTTGGTGGAGGGGTAGAGAAGAGAGTCAGTTCTTCCATTTAATTCTATCAGTTATTAGAGAGTATTCACTATCCTAGTGATATTTTCCTTTGAGCAGTTTAAACTATTCTGAAATTGCAGAGATTTTACAGAAGGCTGTTATTGCTGTTTAGTGTATTAATGCCTACATCTTTCAAACAGACTCAAGAAGAGGAATCGGGTGATTCCGAGGTGCTACTGTATGTACACTGAATGGGAATGTAGCCTCCTTTGCTCCTGTTGCTCATTATTTAACCAGAGATGGTACAGAAAACAAGAGAAATTAAGTCAGTTGGCTATGGTCACAAAGCTGTTAAGTGCTAAAGTGAGGAATAGATCCCAAATACAAATTTCAACTTAGTACCCTTGTTACTGAGCAATTCTACTTCTAAATATCTTTATTCTGTGAAGAAGACTGCTTAGCCTGCAAAACCAGCCAAATACCTATTGTAGTGAACAGAGCAATAGAGTGAGATCTCAACGTGAAATAAGATCAGGTGTGGATTTGGTCTACTTCTACTTTATACCTCTGCTTAGGACAGAACAGAGGGCATAAAACCTAAATTTTCAGGCTGTACTGTACCTCATCATGACTAATGAAAGTTGCAAGAGAGTAGGGTATCCACTTTTCTGCATCTCTTCCTACAAAATCTTTTTGTAGTTTGATAGGTATCATTGCAAAGAGAAGGATGCAAAAATAAACAGTAGGCTTATAGACATTTGAATAAATTAATTTTGAAGAAAAGCCAGCATTTTGGTTTTGCTCATATGTAAACTTATGCAACCAGCTGGAACAACGTATGAAAAGAACGACTAAACTCTTTCTAAACACTTTTCATGATGTGACATAAGGACATTGTACATACACTATTGTCAACTCAGTCACTTCAGAGTAAGGGCCTATGAAGACAAATGCAGTGAAAAAGTATGTTGTGTTCCCTATTGAGGGAATAGTCATTTAAAATTGGCAGACACGTTCAGTGTACTTAGTGCCAGAAATTCAGGCTGAAGACGATGACGCAGTAAGATGCTGAAAAGCTGGAACAGTATAAAGATTCTCTGATATAAAAATGAGAAGCTAGAAGGGATAAGATGAGTTATCATAACAATGAGTTACTGTGGTCATTTTGTTTCAAGGAATAGGTACTTCAGTGGAAAATTTACCCAAGTTCATTGAAAATGTAAAATATTTTTTTTAAGAAACGGCGAATAAAGAAAATGACTGCAGTTTTAATCTGGCTTTGATGCAAGAAGAAAATTAAGGAGATAATGTAGATACCAAACACTACGTTTTTCTTTCATGAAGAAAAATTGCCTTTTCCCGTCCCACTGAAGTGTTTAAGCACAGCTGCAGCCTTAACAAAGGAAGTCCATACCATACAGAACTAAGGAAACTCCAGAAATTTAGGACCTAAAAGAAGCAGAAGTTTGCATCACCTGTTTGACCTTTGTGAGAACAGCAGTGCAATCAATCTTCTAAGTTTAACAGAACTGGTATAAAATTTGAGCAGGAGACATGAATTTTGCTGCATATGCAAAGAGCTGCATGTAAATGGACTATATACCTGTCAAATCTTTAGCTGAACAATATAGACTGAGACAATACCAAAAGTCAATCCCTTCCTGAAGTTCTGTGTTACTGGATTTGATTTACTAGTAAAACCATATAAACCCTACCTATTCGTCTTGCATTCTGAGTCTGTTTGAGGTTTTCCTTTGTCCCTTGTTCTCTTATTCTCTTTCGATTTTCTCATCTGAAATAGGTGCCTCACTTTGTTGTAGTATGAGTGAGAGCTACTCATCTACCAGCATGACTTGGTATTTGATCTACCAGCATGACTTGGTATTTGTTGTCTTCACTCTTGTCTTCACTCTTTTTTTGGTGTTTTTTTTTTTTTTTTTTTTTTTTTTTTTTTTTTTGGTGGGGGAGAGAGGGGGAAGCTGCTTTGTTTTCTTGTTTTTTTGTTTTTTTAAGCAGGGCAGTACACACGAACTCTTTCAATTTATGCAGGATCTTAAGTCTGCATATGAGACAAAAGAAGTGTTTTATTTTTATAAGCCAGTGCACATAAATAAAACTGCTATGTGCTTAAGCAATGTCAGGAGCAATTTAGATTAAGTTTTAGGACAATTACTGTACAATTGGTTAGACTGTGGGCTTTGCTGCCAAAGGATGTTGTAGAAACATCATCATGGAAAAGGTCAGGAATCTGTATTTCTAATTTTTACAGCAGTAGCCTTTAATTCTGCAAACCAGCTATGACTGATGGAAAATTTTATAGCAGGTTCACTGCAAATAAAAAACAGAGGCTCTAAGTGAATTCAGTTAAAAAAAAAAGGCAATCAGTACAGCAACCCTAGCATTACCTATTTTCACATTAAATTCCATTTCTTTTTCCACTAGCTCCCATTTTCAGATTTTGATGAAACAGTTTTTTTCATTGCTAATCTATAATACATGCTATGTTCAGGACTGAAGGAGGATGAGTGAAAATCCAGCACTAAGTACAGGCTGTTTTAAAGCTCTGGTACTACTGGAAAATCATGAGTGCAGAGGACAGTTGGGAGGATATATTGGTTTAAGTCCATCTAGAGGTACTTTTTGGGAACCTTACTGGTTGAAAACATGACTGCAATGATGATACACAGAATCCTTAGGGTTGGAAGGGACCTTGGAGATCATCTAGTCCAACCCACTTGCCAAGCCACGGCCACCTAGAGCAGGTTACACAGGAATGAGTCCAGGAGGGTTTTGAATGTCTCTGAAGAGGGAGACTCCACAACCCCCCTGGGCAGCCTGTTCCACTGCTCTGCCACCCTCAACATAAAGAAGTTCTTCCTCATGCTGAGATGAAACTTCTTGTGTTTTAGTTTATGGCCATTGCTCCTCGTCCTGTCGCTGGGCACCACTGAAAAGAGTCTGGCACCATCCTCCTGGCACCCACTTCCAAGATATTTATACGTTTGGGCTCATTCTTGCAAATACATACTGTAAAGTCACCCTGTGTGTCACTGATGTCAAATGTGTGGGTACACATAGTCAAAACCTTTCCCTGGATTTGAGGAAGATTCCAGTGAGCTTTGTATTCCTTTTACATCTTAAGAACTCCTTGCTCTGAACATCATTCTGTTTTATTTTGGCAAAGTTATCAGTAATTATCAAACACCTTAAAAGCCACAGGTTAAATGCAAAATAGAATTTTGACCTCTTAGGGCCTTACAGGACAAGGAAACCAAAAGGGCACAAAAATACCTCATTAATTCAACATTAGAATTAGTGGCCAGGCAAAGGGGTTGGCACCCTTTGTAGTGTGAGAAGTAGAATGTTAATTAGGGATTCCTAAATCCCCCAGAAGTGTCCATAATTAATTCTTGTTGTAACTTCACGCATGTAGTGGCAAAAAGCCAAATAGATGGCTTTTGCATCTGCTATTTCAGTGATGTCATATGTTAGTTTTTTCTAAAGTTTGAAGAAAAATGAGACATGGAAAGATGAATAGAGGTTTTCGCAGTTTTTTTCTTCCTTTAAGTGTCAGTGTGTTCTTCATAAAGTCTTTGATAACTCAGCTTTCTGCAGTCACTAATAACTGAGAATGTTTACTTGTTCTTGGCTTCACGTAAACTATTTGCTACTCCAGCCATTCATTTTTGAACACATAATAGGCCAGTAGAGAGGGTTATATCATTGAAATATGAATGTTCATGAAGCATGGACATATATACACATATGCCCACAAATGTAGACATGCTCACATTTTTTGTGTAGACTTAAAATTCTTCAATTGTGTGCTCTACTTACAATGCTGCTGTAATGCAGTAAATTGGTAGCTGACTTTTGCATTGATATACAATTAGTTTTCATCATCTTCCACACAAATGTCATAATAACATAAAGAACTTCACCAGTATTTTATTTTGAATTCAAATAACTAGTTACAGTACACCGGTTCTCTACTCAAAGGTTCAGCTATGCCAACTTCAACTTGGTATCTCATTCCCTGTAGGCATACATTACTTATTTTAGTTCAGTCACTGAGAAATTGTGTGACAATCTATAAAAACCTCTACAATGCTGTGTGTATGAATCTATTTGGTACTTGATAGAGGCAGATCTGGGAACTGTGCATAATCTACTATTCTCATTTCTTATCACTACCTACCTATCACAGGATGCTAGATAAACTGCTTGCATGTGAAAACAGGAGATGTTTTATGAGGCTATGCAGTTGGGGGCCATTTAAGGATTACTGATAATTCTTATGACTGGATGCTGTATATGTTGGCATGCCAGGTCAAGTAACTGAGAGCAGGATTTATTTCGAAGCTGTCGCCTGGAGAGCCATTCCACTGGCCATTTGCAAGAGGCTGGGGTTGGTTTCATAAACATTGTTTGTCTAGTCTTGTTTGAGGTGGTTTATAGCATACAAGACATTTGTGTGGGCTGGCAGACATGTACGGGAGTCACAGAAGACCTATTATTTTTTGGACCATTAGCTGGGGACCTGTCAGGATAGCCTTTCTCAGACTGGACTAGGCACTTGCATTTAGGCAGCTCAGAACTGAGCCCTGGCTCTCCACAGACTCCAATGAGAACTTAGCTACTCATTACATATTAAGCACTAACATATTAACTGAAACTTAGGTATTGTTATCCTGGGAGAAATCACATCCTGAATATTTAATCTGTGGCCTGTTGGCAGCTAGGCAGCAGAGATCAAGGGATTAATTTGGACGATGACTTCTCTAAAAATATTCCTATTCTATATCATATTGCTGCAGTTTATGTTCATATTTCCCTCCCAACAGCCCCTTTTTTCCTGCTGAAATCCTCAAGGCAGACTCAGGACGTCTAGGTCCCAAACTGACGTTGTATTTAAATCCACTGTCAGAGTTGGCCAACCTTTTTCCTTTGTGTAGCTTTCCTGTCACTGTCTCAGAGGAGACCTGTTTGAGATCAGTAGGTCTGTTGGACTAGTATGCTTGCTGGTGATAAGGAGCTGGGTTGTGTAATAGAATTTCATCTGGCTTAGAAAAAGCTGGGAAGAGAAGAGGAGGAACTGAGCCTGTTTTGTTTCCCATGGCTCAGCCCCATTCCTTGACTCCTAGTGGACCTCCACAGCCTCTCTAGTCTCTGAATTTGTTCCATTTTTGTTTTTCTTATAAAATTAATGTTAATTAAATTTTAGTTATATTTGTGTTTTTACCATCCAGAAAAAACATTAATATTTACTGCAGAAAATTGCAAGAACAGGGAGGAAGGACAGTGGTACCAGAGAATTCGTATGGTTTTGGATAATGTAGCAGAACTGAAGATGGAAATGTATTAGAGGTCAGGGAGATACTGGGGAATGCTTTCTATTAGTGACAATATCTGCTCTTCCCTGGGCCACTGCCATGACTTTCATGCCTTCTTGAGATATGTTTTGTTTCTTCCTTGGTAGTCCATCTTTTTGAGAATGAATGAATGATTTTTTAAAGAGCTGCCTAATTGAAAGCCTTGAATTCTACCCTAAGTGGAAAACTGAATTTTGCCATGGGCTGTGAGGGCACTTCGCTAACATGGACAGTATTTCTTTTGCATACATGTTATGCGAGGACAATTTGGGCCTTATTGCCTGTTAAGGAATTTTACATAAATTTTCCTTTTCTTCTCTTTCCCTCTTCCCCCCCCCCCGCCCTTTCTGTAAAACAGCTTGTTCCCTTGTTTTTCTTTTTTTTCTGTTTCCTTTTTTTTTCTTTTTTTTGTAATGACTTCCTTCATTGTTTCTTTTTCAGTATCTTGCTCTTTTTCAAAGAATTGTGCAGTTTCTTGAGCACTGAGGAACCCACATCTATAAATTTGTCTTTCTAATAAGCTACACAGAGCCATTTGAAGAATTGCTTGCACAGAGAAAAAGTAATTTGTGTTACAAATTGTTCACAATTAGGATGCTGAGTCAGTTCTATGTCTGTTAGATAATTTATGTACTGATTTGTCAATCACAGCCAACAATTAAAGCTTCTCCAAATAAAGAAGTAATGTTTTCCCCCTCATGATGGTGTCACTCGCAAGGAGCGTGGAGCAATAGGAGTGAATCTGTAAAGCGAAACAGTCCTGAGGACCTAATGTCCACACTAAAATGGGGGTTTTATTTGCAGCCGGTCTAGTCTGATTCAACTGTGGTTGGAGTGCATTAGTTTCACTCTTGGAGCACATCTTATGGTTATTTTCCTCTGAAAGCAAACCAGTTTATGTGCTCTGAGATTACTCAGATGTGAACCAAGACATGGTAAGCAGGGATGACTGGGAAGTTACTACAAATGTATGTGCTAAAGTGCATGCATGTTATATGAGCATTCTTTCTATTCTGTTTCAGTTTTTAGAAGTTGAATCCCAAAACACATACAAAAAAACCCAAACCGTAAATAACCTTACTGATAGGAATTCTAACTTTCCAAATCCTTAAAAGTTTTGTAAATGCCTTGGAATATCAGTATTTTTGGAAATACACTTGACAGCTGGAGAGATGCAGAGGAGATTGTTCATGTGGTCTCTGCTGTGACATACCTGAGCTGGCTATGTAGTCAATGACACCTGCGCATAGCCCTTGTAATGGTTGGTGTTAAGAATCTGCTATTTACTCAGCTTCCTGGGCTTCTGGAAGACACAGAGAGTTTGCTGCTGTGGCATTACTGTCATCATTACCCAGCTTCAGTGTTGGTGTACAAGCTACAGCTATGTAAGGAATTGTGTGGAAACATGCACTGTGTATACTTTCTCATAAGAAATAAACCACGCTTTAACATTCAGGTAAATAGTCACTTGGATGAACTTTGATATTTATGGAAATAGTTTGATAAATTCATGAAAATCAGGGGATATTAAGAAAAGAAATGAAGATGACATGATAGCTTATGATAGCTGCTTGTTGGATGCAAGTTCTCTCTGCCTCTGCCCTATTCTTTCTTTCCTTTTGTAAGCATGTGGCATAGGTCATGGCCAGAAACAAGCCAGTGGTCTAGGTAGACCTTTGATCTTCCTCGTTTGCCTTGTCTTTTTTGCATTACTCAGGTCATCCATTGTCCAAGACACCTATGACTTCAGCGGGTTTGGATCAAGCCCTCAGGACTGTAATTGCTCAGATGACTAATGCCATTAAGTTTTCGGAAATTTGCAGAGAACTACGATAGCACGTAGTTCCAGCAAACCTGGGTATTGCATGTGCACAGAACTGTTCTCTTAGGGATTTTAAAGGATTAAAGGTAGTGTATGCTGAAACAGAAAGTATGATAATCTTAGTTACAGAGCTTGATTAGGTGCAGAAGCAGTATGGAAGTTCACAGCGTTTTCAGTAAAAAACCCCTTTTGTATGGTTAGATGAATATCCGCTTGTCTTCTATAACAAAAAGGAAGTTCATGTTTTAAGATTACTCCACGCTGGCTCCACAAAGCTTCCTTAGGTGTCTAGCTCCTTTGTTTTGCAGTGGTGGTTAATCACTTGCAGTATCATACACTCTTCAACCATGTACATTATCCCTTAATTATATATGACTAAGCCCCTCTTGACTATAAGACATGTTGTTTGTTCAAACGCACTTACAAATCCATTTTCTTATCAGTTCTTTGCGGAACATTTACACAACGGGGTTCTGTTTAAATATTAAAATAAACCTTTTGTAAAAAGTTGTTTGACCCACCCACCTGGCCTCCATCTGTGATTGTTCTGTCTCTGCAATCTGTTGTCTGCTTTTCCTCAGCCTGTTCTTTATCTTTTTGGATGGCTGCTATCTTTGAGCGGCTTTATTGCCCCTCCCTATTTTCTCTGTGCTTAGTAGAAAGTGACATTTCCAAATCATAAGGATCAGCCAGGCAGATTTGATATGCTCTTTTCTATAAGATGCACTTCTGCTCAGAGTATGCAATTAGTAAAGACAACTTCATTTCACAGTATCACAACTCATGCTGTACTATTTGGAATTAAAACATTGTGTGAATCTGGGAAGTTTTCTCATAAAAATTTGTAGCAGATAAATCTGTCAGAGTTAGCAATGTTTTTTCTTACCACAGATTTACTGAAGCAAACCCAGAAGAAGTTTCTTTATGTTTTATTCCAGTTCAGTTTCATATCAGTGAATTACTATGGTAATGCTTCTCCTTTATGTATACCTTTTTTTCTTTAAAGGAGAGTTGTGTGTTTGTCATTTCTTAATGAACTGACACTCTGATCTTTAGACAAAGAGGTTAAATCCATTTTTATTTTGAAAGATTATAGTTAAATACTTACACAATTTAAATTTCCAGTCTGTGCACTGATAAAAATATTTTCTTTGATGAACCTGGAAGGGAATCTCTGCTTAAAGAGCTTAAAATGTATTTGCTTGTTTCCTTTCCAGAAGTATTTCTGTTTCTTCCTGTTCCAAGCCAAATGTAACTATAGTGAACAGTTGCTTTTTTTGCATTAAAGTTCCTCCAAAAGCACCACAGTGGATTGATAGGCATAAGCATATTTTTCTAAGCGGGACAATCAACATTAAATGTGGGAATATCTGAGACCAGGATATGCAACTAAAGTTATTTTCAGATTCTGTAGCACCATTGTGCAAAAGTAGAATCATTTCTCTCTTGTGGGTTCTTAGAAGCTGGTCTTTTGTTTGGATGGGTTTGCCTGCTGTATAATGATGGCCTTGAGGAATGTGTTACAGAAGCCTGTGAAAAATTTCTTCGCAGTTAAGGCCTGGAAGGATAATGGTAGGTCATTGTCCAAAGGAAGCAAAAATGTGTTATTAAGTTATTTTAATTTCATTTCTATTGGAAAGCTCATAGAGATGCCTGCTTCTGTTCTATTTTATGGGTAAGTCCTCCAGATTTATTTCTTTCCAGCCAATTATTAAGCACTGTTACAGTTAGATTAAATTAAAAATCCGCATCAAGTTGATTGTCTCAAAGCTTCAGGAACAGATGTATTCGCACCGCTTCCTTTACAGAGAACTTTATCCTTGAATCATATGATCTGACTCCTCCCAGAGACCTCTGTTATTTCACAGGGGGAAAAGCTATTTCATGAGAGGCTTTTAGATTATTTGAGGCCTTCAAAGGAAACTCTCCCATTGCATTTGTATCTGGACAGGATTCTGGGGCATCAGAATGAAGTCATCTATGTGAAGAGGGAGTCTATGATGTAAAGATAGGCAAAATGAGTAAACTTACTACTGTTCTCTCCACAGAAGTGCAAGAAGCTACTCAAATTATATTTCTACTAACTCTACATTTTTTTAATGCGTTGATTAATAAAGCCAACGCTGTCCCACCCCATGCTTGCCCATGGTTTGGGTCAGGAACCCTCCTGGAAAGTTGCAGAGGGGCAGATCCAGTCTGTAGGCATCCTGAGAAGTGCCTAGCTGCAGGCATCTGCTGTTCCTGGGGCAGTGTAAGCCATCTGTCCCCCACAGCCATGAGACTTGTCTGTTGAGGAGCGGCTCTGAAGGTTAAGAGGCAAGCTGTAAATGGTAATCTCTGCACATGTAGATCACTTTAGCTGGCAGACCTGGCTGACATGTGTCTGTGACAGACCAAAACATACCCATGTTTCCACTATCCCTCTGATGGTAATTTAGAGGCAACTCCACCACAATTTTTACCAACACGAGTCTTCCTTTCACCAGTTCATGTTTCTTCTGGAAGTTTCTCAGCATTGCTCTCATTCAAGGAGAATAGGGTAGCCAGGGAGTGAGAGGGTGTTTGTAGATACTTGGAAAATGTTTTGTGGGGTTGGTGAAAAACATAGTGAGGACTCTTTGACAGCCAAACTGGCAAGACTGTTCATTTGGCAAAGGAGATGATAGCCTTTGGGAGGCCTAATAGACATTAGAGATGCTCATGTCAGGAGATGCATTCACTGCTGTGTATAAAAGGTCATCATACTGTAGTTGTGTTGCAGCAGTACCGTGTAGTGAGGCTGCTGTTTAGAGTGAGAGGGTCTTCCTTTGTTTGATTTGAAGTCATGAAGCTAAAATAGTCTGAAATAATGGAGTTGCTTAAAAAAAAAATCAGTAAAAGAGGAAAAAATAACAGGTCCCACCTAGTAATCATCACTTTCAAATTTCACTGTACATTTCTACATTTGATATCACAGAATCATAGAATCATTTAGGTTGGACAAGATACGGCTGTACGGAACCTATATGACATCAGAGAAGTTGAGTCAGCATTGCCACTGTTAAAGTCCCTATTGAACTCAGTAAGCTCTGTTTATTTTTCAAGTTGTAACACTTTACAAGGCAAGCTAGCTACATTGTAGACTATAAGGAATTTTTTGGTGCTTCATTGTTGGAGGTACACCCCAAGTACAGGGAAGCCAAAAAGTTGAAAAAAAAGCTCATGGAAACAATCTATGGTATTAATTTCATGACCAGTATTTTTCTTCTTTTCTTGTAGCTTAGAGTTGAATTAAGTACAAATTAAAAAAACATAGACAAAGACATTAACACAGGAATGTGACAAATTTAGCATAAATTGTTCATACATCTGCTTCAAAAAAAAAAAGCACCACTTACACTGTAGTTTGCATAGCAAATTTCTTCTTATTGCAGTAATGTCTATTGTCTGACGATGCATCTAAGGGATGTGTTATACTGCTCAGTTAGATAATAATACAATTTTCCTATCAGAACATTATAATTTCCATAGCATAAGTTACTTGGTGGTCTTAGATTTGCTGAAATCTTAGTCACTGTAGCTTTAACAGACTTTTTTTAGTAATTAAAACAAAATAGTCCATAATTAAGCATTACAAAGTCAGTAAAAGAGGAAAAAGACAAAACCCAAAGATGCAGAAGCCATGAGCAGATTAAGTGCATTTTTCCATTAACTCTGACTGGTTGAGAATCTTTTGAGGAAGTCAGATAAAATTTTTACTGCTGACAAAACTTCAGGCATGGGTTAGGTTTTTTATGTGTTGAATTTATACCATGTCCTGCAAAGTGTGGAGCATTTGCTCCCAGTCTGCCTAATCAGTCAAGCTGTTACTCAACTCTGCACAGAAGCTACTTGAGCACCTTGCAGTCGTAATCTTGAGGGAAGGGCCTGGTAGAAGAAAAGGACAGTGAAAAAGAAAAGAAGGAACAGGAACGCTAGAATATTTTTCACCTTTAGTTTCTCTAACACACCTTTCACTTTTTTACTCTCTTCACTAATAGTTACATCTGTCTTTGTGTCTATCTCTCACATGTAAATTTCCCCCAAATTTTCATGGTGGCTTTGTATTTGTGGTTCACAAGAAAGTTAATGAGGGGCAGATGCCCAAGTCCTTGCAACTCTGCAAATGTAGAGAAATATTACGTCACAGCCTCAATGCAAAACTTTTAACTTAATTAATTAATTAATTCTGCTCAGACTATGCTGGAGTTTCTTTAATTGCCATTTAAATGTAGTCTTTCATGTACTTACTCAGAATCATTAGATTCAAAGTAATTTTGCTATTATGGTGTAGTGACATTAGGTATTCTTTGGTTTGTAGGATATGTTCTTCAACCTGATTAGCTTATCCTTGTGTATAAATTAGCCAGAAAATCACCAGAGTGTCTTTGTACTTATATATCTTTGCAAACAGATAAGTTAAAAAGGCACATGATGACATACTCAGGAGTTTTTTTGTTGTTTCGTTTTGCTTTGGTTTTAAGCAGATTTGTAGAGAGGTAAAGGTTTCACTTCATTTGGTGGGAAAATTGGAGTAGGTTAGTTAGCAAGCATTCTATTTCTGGATCTCTATTTGTGTGAACAGCAGTGTGTGAACAGCAGTATGTGAACATCTCTCAGAAGACGTTAGCAGGACTTCGGACAACAATGGCGTATTAGGCTTGAGAAATGAAGGTCTGAGAGATACCTGACAAGCAACAACAAAGATTTGGTGGATGATGGTATGTGGCCATGGGAGAGCCCCGTTTAGGTATGTCATTCACACTATAGCTGAGACACCATTAAGAGTCTTGAGTTTACTCTGGCTAAACCATACAACATAATTTCTTGGTTGAAACATGAATAATCTTTAGATGGTCTTGCAGTTTAAAAATCAAACTAAAATAAACGTCTTTTTTCATTTAGACATGTATCATTGCATAGTAGTTAGACAAATAAAATAATACAGTCTAAGCTCCTTATAAAATAATACATATTAGGTGCCAGAAAGGGCATAACAGATGCCATCTCTCACTATAAAGTAATTTACAGTTTCAAACATAGTCATGATTTGAACGTACATGAATTATTGGAAGAGGGGATCAGGGTTATAAAGTCTCCTTTTGTTACTGGATTTCTTATGTCTAATATTTCTCATTGAAATCCACATTTGGGAATTATTTTATAATGATCTGCTTTCAGTTTATCTAAACTTTTCAGACACGTTAGCTAAAAAGTGCCTGCGGCTGATGATGTGATCTACCAGCCAAGGATCTTGTAAGAGAACAATGTCCCCCAAATGATTTTCAAAATTTTATTTTTGATACTGCAGATGATTAAACGTTTTGTACTTCTGGTGTCTCCCATGCCAAATTGTCATATGTTTGTAGTAGGTTAATATAGAAGGGGGTTGACAAATCTAGCTATAATCACTACCCCATGTTCTTTTCATCCTCCTTGTCTGCTGCTCTTTTTTGTTGTGAAAAAATCTAATATATCAGTGACAGGAGGTCTGGATTTGTGGCCGACTGTTATAATTACTCCCACTGAGGCACTGTCAATAGGATTAAAATAAAGATTCTGGACCTGTCCATCGTAGATGAGGTCAGAAACACTAGCAGTGGGAGTACTGTTTCTGCAAGCTGTGCTTTCAGTCCTGAGTTATGGAACCATAGGCATTAATATGAAGCAAATATTTGAAAGCTCCAGTGGAGAAAGACCAGCCTTTTTTCTGCATTAGCTAAAATATCCATCTGTAATAAATAATCTAACAGCATCCATCTATGTCCTGACCATACATATATGTATGTTAATTTTCAAGTATATCAGAGCCCCAGAGAGTTTCAATTGCAAAACAATCCATTTTGCATTTTATGATTAATAAAGTCTTTGCAGCTGCATAACTTCATCCAGGAAACATCTGCACAAACTCCTTGTGTATACATAATTTATGTGAAAAGGGGGTTAGCTGAATTGTCTTTAATGTTCGCAGGCTTGGGGAGGGTAGAAAAGTAGAAAGTTCATTAAGATAATGCAAAACAAATCACAAGAATGAAGGCTTATGTCCACAGAGATACAAACCAAATTCTAGCCACTGCCTGTAAAAAAAAAAAAAAAAAGAAATGCAAAAACCTGCAATGTATAGGTTCACTTTAACATGTAATCATCTTACTTTATTCAAGTGAAGAGAAGGGAGAAATCCAGAAAACCTGAACTTTTCCTGAGATGAGCAGTCGTTTTCCTGTGATTCTCAGCGAGACCAGGCTGTTACCCCGATTTTGTAATACTGCTGTTGTTGAAATTATGTGAATACTCCTTTGCCATCCTTTGATGCTAACTTTGAAAAATTACTGTTTTTTAAACATTAGTTTCATCTTCTTCAGCGGTATCTATGCCACTAAAATTTAATCGTGATGGCAAACTCAGGGAATCGTGAGCAAACTGGGATAAACAGGCAAGCTCTCTTGCTCTGGTAGCACAGTGTGTCATCTTTGTTTTCCTCCTTCACACCAGCCTATTTTTTATAATGGGATCAAACAGTAATTAGTGCAGTCACCTCCTTGCAACTCATTATGTTTCATTATTTTCGTATAAACTCAAAAATTATTATCAAAAGCCATGTTCAGTCAAGTGTCTAACATGCTGAAACAATTGCGTGCCCTTTAAGTCTTAAGCTGATATGCTACCTGGAAGCCTTGCACTTTCTGCAAGTGGAGATTTCTTTTTTTTTTTTTCTTTTCAAATTTGTTTGTATTATTGTAGTAGCAAATTATTTTCTTGATTAATGTGTCACTGCCCTGCGACTGTTTACTCTTTCTCCTCTGGTTATATAAGCATCAACTGTTGCACGTCACTCATAGCCCTCACTGTATTTCCATCACCCCTCCAATTTAAGTTCCCTTGCTCTCCTAACAAGCAAAATTAATCTCCATAGTGTTTATACTGAAAAGGTTACATAGAAATGAACAGTACTTAGCACTTCCCTCTTTTCCTTTTTCCTGTCCCACAAGCAGAACTCCAGACTGCTGTTTACTGCTCTCTACATCTGCCTTCATTCCCCCTTCCAGAGTTTCATGGAACTCTTTTTTTATGAATATGAAAAGAAAAATATACATTATTTGATCACTACAAGGCCACTAAGGCATGTGATGAGCTCACAGCAGAGAAGCTGCTGTTTTTCTACATAAGCTGCAGTCAGCATTTCTAGTAACAACAGATAATGCCTTGTTGTGCCACAGATGTGGAATCATAGTTTCTAGTAGTTTGTGTTAATTCCCCACAAACTTGCGGCTTTGAAATATTCCATTACTTACAGTATTTATAAAGGCCCTTAAACGATACCAAACACATTGACTCAAGATGTTTGTGATTGTACTGACTGCAGTGGCATATGCTAAACCTGTATTTGAGTGAGTCCCGCACACTAACCTTGCAACCTTGCCCAGCCGTGTACCAGACCTTATTGTCACGATTTGTATAGTGTACTGCTTTATCTAGGGCTTCCAGGCAAGAAAGTTTAAATACAAAACGACAATGCCCTGCTCAGTTTCATACTGCAGCTCCATGGAGGTTCTCTCATACATGAGCTGCTTGCACTGTCTTAGTATTTCACAGTGGAACTCTGACAGCTTCCCAACAAGAGAAACCCCTTTGCTTTGCAGAGGAGGTGGAAAGATTTGCTTTGAGGAACAGCCACGGCTATCGCAGACAAGTAAACAAATCCGAGGTGCTGGGTAGCCCTGAGAGGGTCACCTAATGGCTGTGAGGCTGGCATATTAAGCAAAGAATTGTGCCTTGGCTGAAGCGTAGCTTTCTTCTGTATTTATTGTTGATTTTGTAGTATATGGTGAAAGAATTAGGAACTAGCTTTTACGTTATTTGAAGACTGATTTAGGTTAGGCTAGTAGGTGTTATTCTGCATCTTTGTGCTGTCAGTAATGTGTAAGACTAACAAAATGGGAGCTTCATCTGGGGAGAGCCGTTCTATTAATTTAGCAGCTATAAATAACACACCACATTGAATGGAAGTAGATTTATTTTGTGCTGGCTTTCTTCCCCACCCCATCTTTTCCAGTATCCCAGAAGCCCTTCAGTACCAAAACTACTCCTGGATCTTAACTTGCTTGATCAAGATCAAATGAATTCACATTTTACTCAGATCAACAATAATGACGACTACAACATTAGAGTGCTGCCTGTGTATCCCTATCATTGCATGAGTTCTGTACCCTGATTTGCTCTCGTTATATAGAGTAGAAGTGCTGCTGATTTGTGCTCTCCAACACTAACGAACTGAAATATTAAAATGGATGTGATCAAATGCAATTTGAGTTGCTGTAGGCTTTGCCATAAGATACTTCTGTAGAACAGTACCTGTGTTTATCACTTCTAGGTTTACATGCACAAAGCTCTGAGTAATGTTTGATTAATGTGTTTTGATTTATTTTTTTTTTACAATTAGCATTCTTTTATGTTGCTTATGGAGGTAGTGGCTGTGGGGATTTTATATCACCTGTTCCTGCGATCTTAAAAATATTACATAAAGAACTAAATTGGGTCAAAATAGGTGGATTTAAAACAGTGTAGAAGAAAACAATGTATTTAAATTACCTGCAACATAAAAAAATTCACCATGGCAATTTGGCAAGTTAGGACAAAAGGGAGAGAAAAAGGAGTCAACAAAGTATTTTTGAACAGTTTTTCCCATCTGTGATCTGTAATATCTCACTGGCAAGTTATCGCACCTTGATAAGTGGTCTGTGTAACACCCTGTCTTGGTAGACTTTGCTGTTGTAAGTTTCTTGACAAGGACAATGATACATGTTAAAAACAGATAAAGATTCAGCACTGTTCCCAGACTAAAGTCGAAAACACAGTACCACACCATCTACTAAGAAGGAGAAAAATGACTGCTACTGCTGAACCCAGGGCAGCTCCCCAAGTTTTGAGCAATAGAAGTATACCACTGCTAGGCTGAAAAAACAAATTTTTGTGATAAATTTAAATTTATGAAGAAAAATGAGAAAATAATTTAGTTGTATATCCTTCAATGAGTACTTGTAATTATACTGTATACCCCTGCATACTCTCCTTTCTTTTTTTTTTAAATCCTTTTTAAAAGCATGATTTTCATACTGTTAAAAAAAACAGTTGAAGGGATGGTTATTAAATGTTATCACAAGCCTCTTATTGGGCAAAAAGCTAATGGAACGGTAGCATGGTACAAGTGCCTGAACCTGCTGCCTGTGGTCTGCTGTGCAGGAGAATAAATGGCTTACAGTCATGTAAACTAATCACAGATATTCAGATCCTTTGAACTCTAATAAGAATTGCACATTTACTTTAAATAGTAAGTGACTAAGCGTGTAAACGTCTTGATCAAATCATCAGAAAAAAAAAGAAAAAGGGGCTTTCTGTTTATGTTTTGTTATTTCTGTCTGAAATCTCTATTTTACTCTCTTCATCTTTGCTTTGTAATGTTCCCTGCTGAGGAGGACGGACTGGAAACACAGTAGGGATCTTTGCCTTTTAAGTTGCTCTTTGCTTTGCAGAGGCTACGTACTGGAAAACCTAGTGTATTTGTCCAGTGTTTTGCTCGATATGAGAGGAACATGACTATTTAAGAAAGGCAGAAAACTATTTTTTGGTAATTTTAGCTACATCTCAACTACAAGTACTGAAAAAGCAGACAGAAGTTTAAATGTATCTCTTAAGGTACATGCATACAAATCAGTTCAGCTTTTGTGCTCTTTGTCTTTGGGCAGGAAATTCTGAAACAATCTTGAATGAAGGTGTAAAAGGATAATTTTGAGTTAAATTTGAAACAACTATGAATTCACAGGTCATGTTTATCCAACGTATTTATGCAAAATTCTTTCTGTCTTCTTTTCTGGATAGCATATATAAGAGCTACTGGGGTAGAATCAAACCGTAGCATGTTTTACAAGCAGGGCTAGATTTTCTTCTAGTGCAAACTCATGCCCCTTTGTCAAAGTCAAAGGGTACATGCTTTGCATGCTAATTTTCTCTGCCAGGTAATCTAGCTTCCATCCACTGTTTTTTTTTTTTCAGCATGACAAACTCTTAACTGTTACGGTGATTTCTCCTTTAGGCATATTTTTCTTTAGGGCCAGAATTCCCTATCTGTTGATACTGGTATGATTCACTTTCATTATGTAATTCATCAACTTTAACCTACTGTTATCTTAAGCATTACCGCGATTTTTTTTTCTCTCAGTTGCATAAAATTCATCAAACTAAAAGAGTCATGTCACTCTAGCTACACTGTGGGCCCAGTCCAAAGGCAATTAAAGTCAAAATCTCATTGACTTCAGTGAGATTTGGATAAAGCTCATTGTTTTCATGCTCTTTCCATCACTGCAGTACCAGAAAACTGAAAAAACTGTTCCAAATATCAGTGTCTTTTGATACTTTGCATTTCAGTTCTGAGAAAATATCCAAGCAAATATGAATATAACCAAAGTAAATTCTCTCTTTCTGAATTCAGAATGACTATTTAACTAGCTTTAATATTTTGATACCCAATACTAAGTTTCACACACTTTCCCTTTACTTTGCATACAGGTGGCGGCTTAAGAAGGTTAGACTGTCTGTCAGGGTTGGGAAAAGAAGACTAAAATAGTCTGGTGGAAAAAGCCTGTGCTTTGTTAGAAAGTTCTGGAGGATTTTTGCAGTCTGTTTTTCATGCTGACAATGTTTGTAAATTTGCCCATAACCTTGGTACTGAAATGGAGTCTTAATCTGTTTCCAGTTTTAGCGTTGCCTGATCTCCACTTCCCTTTTCTTCATCCCCTACAGCTCTCAGCGTTTATCCATTCTTAAGCCGGCTGTCTAGGTTGAAGTTCTCTGCTTGTAAGAGTCATTATAGGTGTGTTTTATGGGTGTTTCTGCTTTGGGAACTGTGGCAGTAGCTGTAATAAGTATTTCTAAACATCACTTTTGGAAGACAACACATTTTTTGCTTCCAAGGGTTCACAGTGGGCAAACCAAAGTATGAAATGATCTTACATGCATATTTCCAATTATCTACCTTTTAACTTTCCCTTGAAAGTTTTAGTAAATTAATTTCAGCCTACTTGTGTCTGTCTGTGAAACTGGAAAAAACAATTGTGCAGTTTTCACTGTCTGCTCTCCTTCTCTTTCTGCTTGTTCCTACCAGTGTTGTCTGTCCAACAAGTGTTCATGCCTCATTCTTTCCTTGGGATCAAGGTTCACTGGTCGGTTACAGCTTCTTTGGGTTTCTCAGATCAGGGAAGAGTAACTTCTGCTCCATTAATTCCAAATCAGCTAGTTCAGATACCAGAAACACTTCAGTGGCCTTAGAGCAGAGCTCCTCCAGACTATTTTCCCCTTGTTTAGGTCTATTGCAGGCATCCAGCTGTTTCACACCATTACTGTACCCTTCTTTGCTGAAAAACAGGTGCTTGTTATATTTCTGTGGCCTTCTATGTTAAAGTATTGTGCTGCCAACTGCTGAGGTATTTGTAATATATGCTTGAATTCATAAAAATATCACAAAATCATTAACAGCATCAACTGAAGAAAAATTGTGAGCATAATATCTTGCTTGAGCCAAAATATCAGAATCGGTAGTTTAGATGTTTACAGGAATGTGTCCTTCATGTGACAGTGACAAAAAAGATCAGAATACTAGTCCAGGCAAATGTAAACCTTAATTTGTTTTGTTCTGCCTTAGCTTGTGGCCGTGGGTTCTACAAATCCTCCTCACAAGATCTGCAGTGCTCCCGCTGTCCTACTCACAGCTTCTCTGACAAGGAAGGATCTTCAAGATGTGATTGTGAAGATAGCTATTATAGAGCACCTTCTGATCCACCATATGTCGCATGCACAAGTAAGTCAGTCATGAATTTAATAGTAAAGGACGTTGCTTAACCAACCAGGTGCAGCTACTTGTAGCTAGTAGTTTTGGTTGGCTTTTCCTGTATTTGAAATATATATTTACAACGGTAAATGAAATTGAAAGGCAGAGGGGAAAAATCATTGACAGTAAATACAGAATCAGCATAAATATAATTTTCATGTTTGCTTGATATAACATTGGAAACTAGTGCATATTGGGCAAGTATGTAACTTGTAATAGATAGAATACAGGTGTAGTTTTCCCATGGCTGCGAAACTGTTGTAGACAATGTGCTTTATGTGATACAATACCAAAATGAGTAACACAAAAAATGAAAAGTAACTGGTGTGGATCTGAGCTTTGACTGAACAGTAATTGGATCTGGCTTAACCTTCTAACTGCAAATAGACTAGCCTGCAAAGATTGGTAGTTCAAATAGCGGAAATCTCCTAAATCCAAAGCAGAACCAAATATTTCTGTAAGTCATATCAGAGCCGATAACAAAGGACTAAATGCAGTTGGTGGAGTATGTTTAGAAGAGACAAACAAATACCATACTTGGAAAAACTATAAGACAACCTTTCCGGTACATTAACCAATCCTTTTAATTGCACAGAAATAAAATGGCTAAAGTCAGTTGCAGTAAATATACAGGCAATTGTTATTCTGATACCTTAATGGAAAATAAATAAAGCTCTTACCAAGTGAGTTCAAGGAATCTTTTACTAAAAATGATGAAATGTTTATGTAAAGAAAAATACTTCAACTATTTTCTGTCTCAGTAATTAGAATGCTAGCTACATGTCCCACCATGGTTCTATGCAATTACCATGGACTTTTTTTGTGTGTTACATAGGACCTCCATCTGCACCACAAAACCTCATTTTCAATATCAACCAGACTACCGTGAGTTTGGAGTGGAGTCCTCCTGCTGACAATGGGGGAAGAAATGATGTGACCTACCGCATTTTGTGTAAGAGGTGCAGCTGGGAGCAGGGCGAATGTGTTCCCTGTGGGAGTAACATTGGATATATGCCCCAGCAAACTGGATTAGTAGATAACTATGTCACTGTAATGGACCTGCTCGCTCATGCTAACTACACGTTTGAAGTTGAAGCTGTGAATGGGGTTTCTGACTTGAGTCGTTCCCAGAGGCTTTTTGCAGCTGTCAGTATTACCACTGGTCAAGCAGGTAAGTTTTCATCACTTACGAATCTCAACACTGTGAGACTGAGAGAAATTGGGAACATGCAAACTACAGATGCAGTAAATCAGGAGCATGTTTGGTGGGTTCTGGCTCATTAATCTTTTCACCTTGCCAACTAGTTAATATAAGCTTATACTATTTCATGATAACCTGTCCTTTTCTTGGCCTCAGAATTGCTTTCAGAAAGCATTCATGGAAGACTTCAAGAAGACATATGTCTTTAATATTAAGTAGATCTTAACCCTGCAACCTGTGGTTTGTTTTTTTTTTTTCCTTTTTTACCTTCTTACATCTTTGGGGTCATTCCCTAGTATTTGAAGATACAAAAGTACATGTGACAGTCCTGTGCAGGCTTCCTTTCAGAATTTTTTAAACCTGTATAGGAGTGCTAGGTCACTGGAAGATGATTTGGATATCTGATGGTGTTTTCAGTGTTAATCTTTTCCCTCAGGATAATGTTTCTAATTTACTTATATTTCCAGATATTTGATTATGAGATTCAGTGAGAATGTGATGATTATTCTTTGTTTCTTCTACTTATCATAATCTGACAGGTGAAATGTCAGAGAAAATAAAATCAAACTAGCAGATCACCCCAGGGGAAAAAAGGGCTTCAGTTGTCTGCATGCTGAGTGAAAAAAAAAGAATTCTCTGATTTAGATTTCTGAAGTGACAAGCTGCTCCTTGAAAAAAATTACAGGCATTAATGCACTGTGGGCTTTAAGAGAGGATAGTAAAACTAACGTTTTATACATTGAACAAAAGATCTTAAACCAAACATTAATTGCAAAATCTGTCTTCCAAATAAATACCTTAAAAGAATGAAGTGAATAACTGATGCTTGCAGTAGGAACAGCTAACCAATGTTTTAAAGGATACTTCGTGCTTACATCTTGGAGGAAATTTTAATGACTGTGATATAGATCAAGCTATTCCTTTTTTTTTTTAGCGCAGTAGAAATGATCCCCTACAAGTAATGCTTTGAACTGAGGACAAAGTCACCCTACAGGGGCAATAAGTAGTTGTTTTGCACTTTAAAGATGGTCATCTCAAAAAAAATAAAAAAGGACAAGAAATTTACTTCAAAACCTTCCCACTCTCTGCCGAAAACTAGGACAGTTTATACAGTTGTTAAAGTTAGGCTGGAATATTTATGGTGTAGTTAATTTCCTCATAGTGCTTTCCTGGATGCCAAGTGCACATTTTATATTATTTCGGAACCATCCCTGTGACTGAAAGGATTCATCTCTGTGTTCATTCAGTTCTTGGAGTTTATGATTTTCAGTAGAGAGAACCTACCTTGAAACTATTTTTGCACCACAGATCATGTTATTTTCTCACCTTGATTTTTCATCTTTAAAGTAATTCTCTATAATTCTTCAAATGTGCACCGGTAGACAGTGTTCTGCTCTGTGTAGATGTCTGTACAGAGCTACCACATGAAGAAGAGGATTTGGACTTTTTCCTATTTAGCTAAATCACATTGGCTTTACTTTATGTGCTTTGATGGTTCAGTGGCACACAGAGTAAAAGAAGAGAGTGCAATTTGGTGGCTGGTATCACAACTCAGGAAGATGAAAAAGCCTTAACCAGAAGTTCATTGTATTATGCCTAAGCTAATTCATTATGGTTAATTCTCTTGTGTTATCATAGTCATACGTTTATATTTTTTTTCAGGCCGGAAAACACAATGTGGTTATCCTGTGTTATCTTAAAAGTGACACGAGCTATATGATTTTACGAAGTAACTTTCACATCAAGCTCAGAGATGTTAGTGAAACCATATTAGAGACAACATTTAGATTTTACATAGAGATTTCAAGCAATGGAAAAAACCTTCATGCTGCTAGATAAGTTTTGTAAGAGCATGCAGCAGGAGGCTTGGCTGTTCCTTCCCTGCTCTCCATTTTGCTATGGGATTGTGCACAAACGTTGTCCACTGCTATAGAATCTAACACCATCACTGTTGAGAGAAAGGGTGCTTGTACAACTGAAGCTTTGTCTCTTTAGCACTTCTGAATATCAGGATTTAAAGGCTTCTAAAAGGAATATGCACAGGAAACAGATGGGGGGGGGGCAGGAAGGCTTTAAGCTCTCTGTTGCAGTTTTCTCTGTCTGTAAAATGAAGGTAACCCTTGCCTTTCATTACCAAGCTCTTCAAGACTTTCTGATTAAAAGTGCCATATAAATGCAGTATTTTTTTTCCCCCTGAATTAAATAAATCATGTTAAAGAAAATACAGTCTTTCAGAAATAATGCATTCATCAAAAGGAAAGACCTCTTTTACATTATTTTTGCAACAGCATGTTTCGGATCCTAATAGTGATTTCTTTGGTTTCTCAAGGAGGAAAATATTTTAGGTGGAACAGATTGATGACTATAATTGAACAGAAAGAGACTGGTTGCTCAAAGGAGACTGTTATGCTTCTATGCTCCTATTTTATTTTACCATGGAGAGAAAGAAAATGTTGGATTTATTTATAGCCAAGTAAACTAGGATTCATGCAGCTCTCATTTGTTACTGTGTGACTGTTCTATACTTTTGGCAAAAATGACTTTTTCTATGCCCATATTGCTTTTTATGAGTGTAAATGTGTCTAACTAAACCTTCTTCACATTTTATTATACTAGCACAATAGGTAGCTATATATAATTACTGGGTTCACCAGTTGCACAGGGGCTTGCAGTGAGATTTTCCCTTTGTAGTTTTGGTTTAATTGAATTGATCGTTTGTGGTTATATTCACAAAATTCAAATCATTGTGTAATGGTAACAGGAAATTATTGATAAAAGAGTGGGGTTATAGAATATATTCAGTGTTTCTTCACCCACATACAACAAGCTTCTGATGAGACAAAGAGAGCATGTCACACGAAAGAACCAGGTGGTTCATGAAAAACTATTTATATTTGTGGAAATAACACAATAAAATGAGTGCAAGTAGGTAGCATTTCACATTGCTTGCATATATAGATATGTGACACATTGCTATTAATCCCTTGTGTTAAAAAGAGTTTGTGACTAGGCTACCAGTTGTCATAGGGTGTATTTTTATGCTGCAGCCAAGAACCATGAGGCTTTTTGTTTTGCTTTGTTTTGTTTTTTCAAAAAGATTAAGTGCACTAAGTCCCCCAGGAGTAAACCATCTTGTTTCATATCTTGCCTATCCAGCGTCATATAAAGAGTAGAGGATGTCATCCCAATATTGTAAGCTGATCTATGTGAACCCCTGCATCCTTGTAGAATTCACATTTAAATGTGACTAAGCCCCAGTTACAATAGGTGAATGTACTGAAAAGCTGCAGCTGGCAAACAGCTGACAAACACTACCTTTCCAAGTTTATTGAGTGGTTGTTTACCAAAGATCAAATTTACCAATTCCTGATAAGATATTCACCTTTCAGTGGTACTCGTACCAGTTTCATTTGATCTATCAAATTCCTTTCCAAATTTTACATCTTTTCCATGCAACACTCCAAAGGCTAAGGGAATTGGGTGGGTTTCACAGCAGATGAATATTTGCCAGATTTTGGCAATTATGCACTTTCATACCTTTAAAAAAATATGTGCTTCAATAACAATTGTATAGTTTATCTGTTGAACCTTCTGTGTTTTTAAAACTACCTTTCTACATCCTTTCCTCTGGAATTTATCTGAATGGACAATGGATTGGTCTCTGATAAAGGGCGATATTTACCCAACCTAGCCTGACTTTGAGAGAACTTCATGTAGGTTGGATGAATCCCAGTATTTATCAAAGTTTGAGCAAATTTCAGTATCTATCCTAAGCCAGTTTGAGTTGTCTTTATAGTCATTGGAAAGAGAAAAATCATATCCAAGGGGACACTCATTATGTCTTATTACTGCAACCAAACATGACAAATAAAATTTAAGATGTAATGTGAATTTCTCATCCTAAAGGTATTCTCTGTTCTTACACAGGCAGCACTTGCTAATGCTCACTTCTTCACAGTTTCTTCACAGTAAGACAAGCGTTCCCCACAGCACTTTTAGGTCATATGGCTCCTTTAGATGCATTTAATGCTGGCAGCTTGAAGTGGTTAAAAAAACCCCAATTCAGTCCATAAGCAAGGCTTACTCTTGAAAAACATCTTCTAGTAACAAAATTTGCTTTTCTTTTTCTTTACATCTTAGAGTTCCATTTTCAGACCTTTTCCTACAAAAATTCACATCCCAAAATTCACAGTTAAAAAAAAACCCTGTTATTTTTTTTTCAAAGTTGCATTATCCCAGCAATTTGAACAGAAAAAACATTACATGCTATAAAATCACGACTATTAGCAGCAGTACTGTTGATTTACTGGCAAGAAGAAATGATTGAGTGCATAAAGGAAACAAACCATCCCTTATATAAAGCTATGTGATGGGTTCTGCCTTTCTTAGGTACTTCTGAAGCCTTTCTAAACAGGGGATACACTTTGCATTCTCCCCTACTCTATCTGCATTCTCCTTTCACTGTTGCTGCTCATCATTTTTCTCTTATTTGCTATTCTTCACATTTCCCCCAACTCTCAATTATCTGTACTCATTTTTTAAAGTCTTCTCTTTTATAGTTTCTGCACTATTGACCATCTGTTTGTTTCCTGTTTCCTGTCAGTCTCATTTAAGCCTACCCTTTCTTCAGCAATGAGCTGTCCCCCAGCTGAAGCAGCAATCAAGATTTATGCCTGTGGCTTTCCCAGTTGCTTCGACCTCACCATTCTAGTCCTATTCTCACTTCTCTCCTTTCCCCAGGCCATTTAGGTGTCTTCCCGTTCTGCTGCCAACTTGTTTTAATCTACCTTGATCTATGCCTTCTACCCAATGTTCACTTCTGGTGATACATGACAGCTTATCACAAATAGTTTCAGTGTTCAACTTAATGCTGCTTCTATGTTTTCCCATTTCAGTGGACTTCCTTCAGCTTTGAGTTTCATTTGATATTTCCTGCTAGTGACTTTACTTCATCTTCTAGCCTTCAACTGTAGATTAGCTTTCCCACATTGATATGGCTACATCACCTGTATATGTAAAAACAGTGCTTCATGTGAAAAGAATTTCCATTATAAAAATAATGTTTTTCTTTTCTTTTTACGAGATCTGTTCCACCTGTTGAGGTGGGGAATTATTTTAAAGAAAAAGTCACTTTTTGAAAGTAATATTCCCTAACTGCTTTCATTAAGCTGTCATTTTTAGAAACATATATGTCATCATGATTGTACTTTGGCTTACCATTTTGCTTAGTTTATTTAATGTGAGCTACAAAGTTAATAGTACTTAGTAATATTTAAGATATATTTTAATTGGTTTTAACTTTTTTCTAGACCAGTAGGCAGACAGCATAGTTCTGTAAGTGCTCTGCACTCCATGGCCACCAACTGAAAAGGGTAAAGCTATAGTGATAATTAATTACTACTCTACCACATGTAATTACCACATGTAATTAATTACATGTGGTAGTTATTATTCTTCTAGGTATTTCAGATGTCTTTTCAGTACATTTAAAAAATTGATTGGGTTATTTCTGTGGAGCTAAGACTGTCTATTGATCTACAATCACATTACCCTGGACTAATATCACAGATATTTTGACAGGAGGTGGTAACTGAATTTGTGCCTGAATTAAATGGATGGAAAAAGCTTGATAAGACTTCCAGTCTCTGTACAGCAAATACCATCAGGGAAAGCAGTTTATTCGTTCACTGATTGTATCAGGTCATATTTAGTGTAATGAAATCCACAGGGTTATAGAGATATTATAGAATTGCTAGGTTGTGGCATTATTGTAAGATTGCTAAATGTTAAATTTTTCTTAGGATTTTCACAAAGAAGGAATCATCTAAATAGGATATAATATGGTAATGGCATATATGGTATTTGACAGTTTTGATAATATTTTATAAACATATACAGATTATATATCTTTATCTAAAAGTTTGAAATGACAAGCAATATGTTTTATAAGAGAACTTATCACAGAATAGCCAATTGATAGTAAGTAATTTTTTCCAATATTGTAATTTTTTCTAATATTTTTCACTGAAAAATAAGAGAGAAAGCAAGAAAACAGATGTTAGCTGTGTTGCTCAGGGTCTGATCCTGCACCGCTGAAGTCAATGGAAGTTTTGTCATTGACTTCAATAGGAGCAGGATTTGAACCTTGTGCTCTATCAGACACACAGGAACCAAAGCAGTGGGCACTCTGTCATCCTGAAAGGAAACTCTAACTTCATATCATGTTTTGAGTCTGTATCAGGTTTTTGCACATCAGTTTGTGACTGAAAGTAATTTGAATTTTTTTAATATACTAAAAATAGTTTGGGTTTTTTTTTTCTTTACAAATGGGTATCAGACCTCTTGCCTTTCCAGCTGTACCATAAAATCTTTTTAGAAACAGATGTAATCATTTTTGCTAAGAAACTGGTAGATACTATTTGAATTTTACAATATTTAGAAATCAAATTCATGGAAAGCTACATTCTAGTGTAGCTACACAAAGACAAAAGCTTCAGCTTTACAGAACCAAAACTCTGAATGAGAAGTGGTCAGATTAAGCTTCTATGTGTGTTGAATGTTTGGTAGCAACCTGCTAGGAGAAGTATAACAGCCACAGGGCAATTAACTTACCCATGCACTGAGCTATTGACACATTAGGTTATGTCACCATGGTCAAACGTAAGCTACTAAAGCATAATTTTACCAGCTACATAAATAAATAAAATTCTACCAGTACATAAATAACTATGTACTTGAGGAAGAAAATAGGTCATCTAAAGTACAATTTAGCCAGAGAAAGGAAAGATTGATTTGATAATGTGACACAAAGAATTAGGGGACACTTTTTCTAATGTTACAAACGTGGGCTGGACATTTCCTCAATGATTATGAGTGACACCAATTGTCTTAAAAGTAGTGATGAAAAATTAATCCTGACCTTGAAAATAAAATATGTGTGTTAACATGACATTTTCTGTGTGATTTCATGACCTATCTATCTCAGAAAGGTTTGTAAAATACAAGAGCTCTACTTGTGATGCCTGGCTTCTTCTCTTCATCCATGGTTAGGTTATTTCTTATGCCTGTAAGTCCTTTTGAACAGAGTAGAAATTAACTAGTACTCTTTGAGCTTTATTATACTCTTTGGGGACTCTTATACATAGTTCTGCTAAGACCTGGCTGACTTCAGAGACTTTCAAGATGCCTGCAGTACACAGACAAGAAATCCCTTGATAAATTTATACATGGTAATACACAGTACACAGTCTAGTGTAGCTGATTAACTCATGTGCAAAGAAAGAATTCCATAAACCTTTGATTTTTGCAGCAGAGCCATATCTCCAGGTCTTGCTTTTGCTGCTTCCTGTGAACTTTAGTATGGTAACTGGATACAGGATCTAGATAAGTGCTGAACACCATCAGTAGGATATCGTGAACTTAATGTTATTTGTTTGGTATATTTCCCTCTTGTCATTCTCCTATCAAAATAATGTCGTGATGATGATTATGAAATGTAGGCAAATATTTGTATGGAAACTTTAGAATTTCAGTAGGAAATCATTTAGGGGAAACACTGTCATGGCTAAATTGAGACCTAAGATGAAAAAAGAAATGCAGTGTGGAAACTGGCAGAAAGAAAGGCCTGTTCTGATTCTGACATAAAATTTCTCAATGATATCTGTCCTTTGTTTGGTTTAGCTTCTTGTTTCTTATTTGCAGCTAATATCAGCACATAACTGGCCTCATAAAAGCACAAGGAAGATTTGTTTTTCAGTGTTTACAAAACAGATTTGAACTCCTTCAGTGAACAAGACTGAAATATTGATATCGGTAGGACAGAATAATACATAATGTTCGAATTAATCTAGCCAAAACTCACTGTGCTCATTAATTCCGAGATCTTTTTACTTCAGTACAGTGTAACTTATTAAGAAGTTTCATTTCTTTGTTTTTTTTCCTAGAAAGAACAAAATACAGAGTATGATCATATTTGTAGCAAAATAAGACATTAGACATTTTGTCCTTGAAGTTCCTAATATTTAATGGTTTATTTCAGACCTTTTGAAGAATTCGAGTACCATTGTCATTTGAACAAACAAAACCTTGTGAGTACACAGATGCTTTTTCAATGAGAAACAAGCATCGGTACTGAAAGGCACTGTTGCAAGCACATAAGTGTCACCAAATGTGAAATCGTAATTGATGTTGTATGTAGTAAATTAAAAAATTCGTTAACTGTAACATCTCTATAGAGTGAAGCATTTGATGCCAGCATGGCAGATATGGGTGAAAATAACCAAGGTGGGTTTGAAAGCCAGGGCAAAATAAAGGTCTGTGAAGAGCTGGGTTTCATCTTTCTGATGCTACTGGGATAACACAAAGGGGAGACATCTTCCCTTACAGAAATAGCTATTGCTGATTTACCTACTATGATAGCTCCATGAGTGGCAGCAGATTTTTCAGGTGCTGGAATAGTCTGGATAATTAATAATTCTGGACAATTTTTGCCATGTCTACCACATTGCTGCCCTGTGTAGTTTCTTCTGTTTCGCATGTGGTAGAACCAGCCCTGACTCCACAGGGCATATTCCTATTTGAACAGTTATACCTGCTACTCTTTAGTGTATGAGTTGTTTTGTACAGTTTGACATTTCTGTAGTCTTTTCCTGTTATAGTCAAAATATATCATTGGATCTATTTCTAGAGGAAATTCTTAGGGCAATTTGCTGAGGAAGCCATGGTTGAAAGCTGCAAATCGACAACAATAAAAGTGTTATCCTGAGTTCAGTAGTTAACGTTAAGATAGGAGATGCTGATTATCTTTTTCTTTGCTTCATTAGTGATGAATGGAAGCAAATGTGATGCAGACAGCAATCTGGTGGAATGATGCAGAGCTATCTATGAAAACATCTGTACTAATCCACCAATGCAGTAAATTATAGCTACAAGCAAAAGACATTGATCCAAAAGGATCATTAACAGCTTTAACCAACTGATCCAAGTAATAGGGTAAATGAGAACATTATCAAGATCTGATTTTTATAGCTGTCAACTACAATTGCAAAAACCTGGCTACCACTTTCTCTCAATTTCAACCGTTTTAGACTTAAGTTTAATATGTTCTATTGTGGGCAGCCAGCAAGGATCAATTAAGTGGTAAAATACACAGGAAAAAATTGCGCAGCTGTCATGCACTCCATTTACCAGGAGGTCAGTCACAAAGGGAGAGGTAATTGCTGCAAGCCAGCAAAACTAATCGGGGATGAGCCAGAAAGGATGATGTATGTTCTGTGACAAAGTACGTGACAGAGATGTACGCAGAAACCTGTAGCTGCTTGCCTTGTTGAGGACACAAGGACGAGAGGAGACCTGTGAAAAACAATTAGCATGGCTTCAGAGTGAGCAATTGTTAATTATCCATAACATGTCGACATCAGATAATTAGTGTCCCAATTTTTAACAATATTTGGTCATTAACTACAGTAGAATAGGGAAGATCAAGAACAGAGCCATTTGTCTGAGGTAAGCGTTACAGAACAGTGTCTGCATGCAAGCATAAGTCAACTAAATCATGCAATCTTCTTATTGTGGGACCAATATAAATGTCCTAAATTCAAGCTTATAACAAGCTGTATTTTATGTTTCCATAAGATACTTTGTTTGTGATAACAACTCACAAAATAAAGCAGGCTTTAATGACAGCTGTAATTTAAACTCCATAACCTGCTACTTTTTCATCTGTACATTTAAATTTTCACAGCAAGCAGCATAATTCATATGACAGCCATTTTAATATTAATACTAATTAAGGAAAGGTTATTTTTAGCTAAATTTTCTAAACATAACATATCTAAACAAGGCTACGTGAATGTCCTTAATGTGTGTCCCTATGGGCAATTTTCTTTCAGCTCCTTTGTCCTTTGTCAACAGTTTTTGACCACTTTTTGCTATGTTTGACAGAGAGGTAGAAATCTTAAACTCCTGTATGAAGTCAATAGGCCAATGAAGACCTGTCCTTACTGAATGAGCTAAATTATGTATCAGACATTAGAGAATCCACATGTGCAGAAACACCGAAAACTTTAAGAAAAACTATTCACAGAACTGCTGGTATTTTTTTATGTTAATGAAAGAGATCTTAGAAGTGCAGAATGGGATGTTTCATATCTTACTTCCATCTGGCTTCTGCCATATAAAAGCACAGAGAAAGGAAAAGAGATGTAGAGATGTGCACGATGTGCATAGACACGATGTGCAAGAGATGCACGTATGTGCATACACACGCATACGGGTAGCTTAATCTCTTTATAATCTTGCTTTCTTCTAACTTGTTAGTGTGTTTTTCAGAATTTTTAAGCCAGATCTCACTCTTCGGAAGTGAGCTTTACGCTAGGGATGAGGTCCTGTTACTGTGATTCTTAGCTTTTCTTTTTAAGGATAACACTTCTAAACTTTTATGTGCATTTCAACAGCTTGTTGCACACAATTACCCATTGAATCTGAGGTTACCTCTCACGTGCATGTGTTTGCAGCAGCAGACCCTTCAGTTTCTGTATCTATCTCCCATCTCATACCTGCTGATGGATCTATTTACCATCTCTCCTTTAGACCTTTTCTGTCTGTCATCTAAGCATGTCTCTTTTTTGAGTACCCCTTTTCCTAATGCATCATAGAATGCTCATTTTTTTTTCCATAGCACCCAAGCTCCTTTCAGGCAGTAGTGGCTGAGTCAGTAGGCTGGATTCAGAGCTAGTAAACCCTGATGCCTGTGTGAAGAAATGGCATTTACTTCGCTAAAGAGTCTATTTAAGTTCATAGAGCCTCTAATCATGGCTGTGAAATGAGGAATTGGATGTTAATATTTCAGAGCCAATACTCTAGTGATCTGTCTCTGTGGACCTCCTGTGGAATTATTCCAAATATTCCCTTGTGTAGCTGAGATCAAAATTTCACCCTTAGTTCTAATTTTTTGTATTGCAGCTTAACGGGTAATGAAGAGGCAAAAGTGTCATTGCTCTTTATATTGTGTAGAGTTAATCACATGAAGCATTTTAGACCTAAACATTCTGCTCTTTAGTGTTGGCATTAAACGTTAGCATTTAAATCTTTGGTGGGTATTTACATTGTTGTAGTCAGTAGAGATTGATAGGTTTCTTTAGGGAGTCATTTGGAACAGGAGCCAAATTTAGGAATTGTGCATTGACTTGTCCTTAATTACGGAGGAAGCTTTAGATTACCTTCCCTATTTAGCCAACTAAATTAACTACCAAAAGTTAATGACATGAATGCCCTCTTCCTCCCACCCCTACATATGCAAATCTTGATTTCTGCCACAATATTAACATTAAATATTTACATGCTTCTGTTTATTTTCCAGGAAATACAAAACAAACAAGCAAATTTAAAAAGAATTTCTTGTCTTCGGGATTTTAAAATTCCTAAAAAATAATTTGCTAGTCCCGTTAGTAATTCATGTTCTTAAGACTCTTTGAAACCTTTTCCCATTGACTGAATTAACTAAGGTTCTTAGTGAGGATAGGCGTATACAGGTGTGTCTTTAAAATAGGGATATTTCACTTTATTGCAGTTTATAGCATTAATGTGAATTTTTTTTTAAATGTAAAAAAATTATTTTATGCTTTCTTTCTATTTTAATGCTAGTTGAGAGTCCCCATTAGGAGGGCTGCAGGTGCCTTACAGTTTATCTTGCCTACAATAATGCAGTGATGACCACTCATTAGTGTTATATACTTTCATGTAAACAATAAAATAACTCAGCCATGCAGTGGCACAGAACAATTACAAACAGATAACCTTCAATGAGCAATAAATAGAGCAAACAAACTCCTTCACCATCCTCCTGGGAGTCGTTTCTCAACCTTTGCCCTAGCAGGTATCTAAGGCTCTCAGAATATTATCACATTCATGATGCTTTGGAGAGTAATTTCTAGATGCCAAAGAGGAAACTACCTTTCACATCTCTGCTGACTACAGCAGGGGTAAAAGATGGTGATGATCTCTTAGGCAGACAAGTCTCATCCCATTTAGCAATCTATAGATCTAAGTCAATAGCTCAAAATCCACTTGGATGCTAGCAAGCAGGTATAGGGACTCTAAAGAAGATAGTGTGTGTTCTCTGTTTAGCAAAGCTATGCCTAGACAAAAAGGATCAGGGTCATGTGCCTGGCATGTCAGGGTTTGTGCTTGCAAAGTTAAAACTTTATCTCACAAAACGGCATATCCACATTGAGATTGCCACTACTGTGCCCAACTAGTTAACCATGCTAATGAATTAATGGTGTGAGAAAGCATGTGTTCATACTCCATACTCAACTCTACCACAGTTTGCTTTACTAAGTTAAGTTTACTAAGTTTACTGATCTATATTAATAGATTAAGTCTATAAAATTTGACTTATTGGTAAATGTTGTAGTAGGCTAATCTCACAGTGATAAAACTATACACAAAATCAGTACAACTCTTTTTCTGGAGGAAATGCCACAGTTGCCAACTGAGGTGAAGTTGGTAGACTAGTACTTGTGACTCTTTTTGTCACATCATCATATAAACTTCTGGGAATATAGAATACCCCCCTGGACTGGGAACAGTCATGGACAGTGTCATAAATTCTATTTTGAAAAAGGGATATGCTTTCTATTGGGCACACAGGAAGGGCTTCGGTTTATAGTTCAAATTTTTGAAGTTTGTGTCACTTTTCAGTACTCACTTAAATTTTCATTTCCTGTACTCACTATGAATCCTAGAAGGGAAAGACATTTAGAGGATGTGGAAAAAAGATTTGAAGTTATGTATAAAACATGCAGAAAAATGTGGCAAAACTTTAAGTATATTTTTGGAAGAAGAAATTAAGTAAAGGATTTAAAAAAAAAAAATTCTTCTTTCCTGTTTATGCTCTGATTCAAAGTCAGTGGTAAATTTTCCTTTAACTCTAGTAGGTATCTAAGCTCTTGAAAATGGCTATTTACTATTATTAAAGACAAAAAGGGTGGCACAAAGTTGCTTTCCATTTAACTTCCACTGAACAAAGAATTATCCTAATACCATGATTGAGTTAGCACACATAAAGAAAAAAAAAGAGAAGGTGGTAATTATTCAACTATCCCTTTTCATACATTTTAATAATCAGATATTACATTCAAAATAAGGTCATTTTGAAATTTTCTGGAAAAATCTGTGATCTGGGAAATGCTTACCCGTGTAAATAGCTCAGTGTTTTCAAGTGGAGAATACATACTTAGGAATTTGCATATGCTAGCTGTAAAAAGTTATGTGATCCCATTTGGTTTTGGTTCTTTTTCTGTGTTCAGATATACATTTAGTTGAATGTTTTGAACTTCATCAGTAGATCTCAAGGGGAGATTTGATGTAAAAAGAGTGCAGTTTGACCCCTGTAGCTCTAGAAAGTAAGAGTCAGTGATCTCCATTAGACTGTATATCCCGCTGGGTAGTATCAGTTGTCCTTTTGTTATTGTAAGCACTTTCTCTTTTACTGTTTAAATAAATATGTTGAAGCTAAAGAGTTAATGACAAATTCAGGAAGTCTTGGCTTAACGGTGATGAAGTGAGATGCATTTTGTGCCATTCGATGTACACAATTTATAACCTCGTTTGATTACCGCAGCATGTCCTCCGCCTGTAAGGATTGCACCCGGGGGACTAGTCAACTTATTAATTCATCCCTTGCCGCATTTTATGGTTGCAATACCCCTTTATGGCATACAAGCAGAAATATGTAGTAATCCGAAGGCTGTCAGCCGACTAATTCCACTCTAGCTGACCCTTTGTCTGCAGGCACAATGCTGATCACTTTTTTTCAGGTTCCTCTTTCTCGGAGGCTGCGTTACCCTCCGAGTCTTATGATAGGAACAAGCAGCAGCAGTTACTGTGACTTCCAGGGAGGAATGGCCTTCCACAAGTTAACCTGTAGCTTTTTAAAGTGCCTTTTGATTTATCTGTCACCTGATCCATCAGCAATGAATAATTTTCATGGAAAGTGCACTTTAATTACCTTCCCATTTGACTAGCATTATCATGCCCTATCTAGGTAATTAATCTCACGAAGTATCCAATTTCAGTCTTTATTGCTGGGAGGCAGGCCTTCTGAATTATATGTGCTTGAATGGGCATTGGGTCTGTTGTTAAACCAAATAGGCCATGAAACAAATTTTGTGTCCCTCTTCTTTTTTTTTTTTTTTTTCCCTCTTAATGTGTTTGTAAGGATGTGGTGGTCTATTTACTGTGTTTGACATATCTGAGATTTGTACAATGTAAAGCAGGAAAGGGCAGTGGTAGAAAATGGTGGCTGATACAAAAATAATTAAAATAGCACAGATCATAAATGTCAATCGGTCTCTGAAGAAATAGTTACCAGGTTGTGAAACTAGGTACTGAAAATAAACTTTCTTTCTCTTGAATAATGTATAGCTTTCACAGGATGAACTCTGTATGCCAAAGAGTTACTTTGTAGAGCTGGTGCATTCAGAGGATAAATTAGAAGTTCTCCTCCAAATATCAGATTAGGGTTATGCAGTTGTACCCAGTTTTGTGTTTCATTGCTCTGTGGGTGAAAGATAGACCTTTAAAAACGTCCTGTTGAACCAGCAGATTAAATAACATGGTAATAAATTTGTAGGAAAAGTTATTCTTTTTTCTTATGGCTGTCTCATTAAGAATAGTGAAGAATTAAGGTGTTTCAAAAGCTGAACAAAATGCTGTCTCACTGGTTAAAAGCACATAATCGCATAGTGAGAGTCTTTCATTCAGTTGCCTACACTTTAGACACACTGGGTTTTTGGAAATTCATTATTTCTCTGAAAGTTTATTCTTCTCTATTTCCTCTCCATTCCCTTGCCATTCCCCAAAGAAAAATTTTAACAGGTTAAATTTTATTAAGGTTTTGAGAGAAACGTCTTACTTCAGATACTGCTAAGAATTCTTCAAGAATTTTTGCAAGCCTATTTCCTGGAAATAAATTTACAGTTTATCACTGAAGCTGATAAGAATGTGTGTGTTAGTTAAGTTTCATATTTTGAGTACAGAACAAAATTGTTGGATTAGAAAAAACTTTCTTAAAGGAATTAAGAAAGTATGAAGATTTTCTTTGTTGTCATAATTTTTAAGTTAGTCAAAGCAGGCTGTTTGATACTCTTAACTAAAAAGCTTTGAAATAAGCAGATAGTTTTTGAAAGGCACAATTGAACTTGTAACAGTTTTTTCTTTACTGTTTGAAACACTTCTTTGACATGAAAATTTGATTGTCTCCTAGATTATTTTCTTATTTAATGGAGGTACATTTTTTTTTTTTTAAACCAGAAGTGCTCCATATGCCAGAAAATTTAGTATAATTGTGCTTTATGGTTAAAATAATTTTAAGGGAAAAAATATGAAAATATTTAACTGGATGAAAAGTGGAGGCAACTGTGTTTAACCATGTAACTCTTGCTTCTACCACTTTGAACTTCAGAAAATGGGACCAATGAACAGCATGGAGATTGATCCTGGAATGCAGAATCTTTCACCTTTAGGTCACAAATTCAAATTCAGTCAACCCAAGTAGTGACCAAAAATTGTTACCATATGAAAGTTGTTTGTGAACCATATGGAATTTAAATAATGGTCTCAGTTCATTTTCTTTTTCATAAACATCATCATAAGCAGTGCTTTTGGCAGTCCCCCAAAAGAGAAGGTAAGATTAAAGCACCATGACCTAGTAAACTTTTCACTCCTGGTCATGATCCCTTCAGATGAACATAGTAGCTGGAGAATTTTACATTGCTGATGTGAATTGTACTTATTTTCTGGATAAAGACAGAATGTCAGTAGTTTTTTGTTTTGGGTTGTTTTGGGGTTTTTTTAATATATTTTAATTAATTTGAATATTTTGAGGTGGATACTGAGCCAGTGTGTTAGACTGCTAGTCTCATGGGTGCTCCGGCTTGTTGAATTACATTCAAACAGAAACCATTCATTGATATAAAAAGAAAACAATAGTCTTCCTTTTGTTCTTAAGCAGCTTTACCAAATGATAAACTGATCTCTTCTGTTTTGTTCAGTTTGCCAGGAAAGAAATATATTTTGGTACTTACCAAATGGCTCCTTCCATCTATTCAGACACATATTGCTAGTATAGTAGCTGTTTTCAGTCACAGGAATATAAAAAGCCTTAAAAAAACCACCCCAAACCAAAACCAGACTAAAACCAAAAAAACAAACCAAAACCAAATGGAACCTGTAAAGAACTGTATTAAACCATGGTCATTTGCAGAGCATGAAGGATCTTTGCCAGCTGACAAGCTGCTCAGCTTTAGCTCTGCTGCTGGCTTTGAAGAGAAATGTAATATTTGGTCTGTAAAGTATTTATGTTCCCAGGTTTCACAGCTGGTGTTGAGACAAGATGCACGGTGCTTAATTAAGCTTTCTCCAAGTCTCTTGCTTTAACAACTTTCTTTAGAATGGTGATAAAGCAGAAAACATGTGAAAAATAGCCTTTTTGAAAGGTCATTTAAGGTACTGTATAGTAGCTCTTGTCTGTTAAGAAGAGAATGGTCTGCTGGTTCAGGCACTGGACTGGGGCTCTGGAGATCCATGATAAATTACGTAGTCATTCCCATAGGCATCTTATGTTACTTTGGATAAATGACTTAATCTCTCCATGACACTGTTCTTTATGGGAAGAATAAGGATAATAGAACTTCCTTGCATCAAAGGAGGATTGTGAAGAAAAATCCATTAGTGACTGTGAGGCATTTAGATACTATTTTGCTAGTGGCTATATAAGTACAGAGATAGGTTGAACTTATCTATCTTCGTGGTGTTTTGTTGTTTGTTTTGTTGGGTTTTTTTCCCTTTTTTTTGTTGAAATGGATAATAGAATTAAACCTTTGTTTTCATGTTAATCTAGAGTTGTTAGTTTTCCTTGTTCAGTAACGGCCAAATTCTTCTTGACTGGAATTCCTGTAAACCTCCCTTAACAGACTTTTTTGTCCCCCTGTATTTTCCCTGAGAACTGTAATGCAAGAGAGACTGTGAACAGGACTAGTCCAGTCTATCACCCACTTGTTAAGAAAGCTGGGGTCTCCTACAGCTCTGATGGATGCACTGGGTAACTGCCAAGTGTTTCTTGTGAAAGCGAAACAAATTTCACCAGGAATCTCCAAGTTCTCGGGCAGTGAACAGGTAGCAGGGTTCTCACTTAAGGATGTTTTAATAATACATTTGCTTACTAAAAAAAAAAATCCCAAAATTTTGACCTTTCTGAAATAGTTTGTTCTTGCTGGAACTTTGCTTTTAATCACTAATCATTGTGACATTTTTTTGGCAACTTAACCCTTGTGAATCTTACTGCAGTGTCCTAGGTAAGTCTCCCATGGGACAAAAGCAGGTCTTTAATACAGCAGTTTTTAAACTGTAACACTGTTATATTCCTCCATTCCCTAATTGCACCTGGGAAGGTCTGGTTCTTGTTGCAGCTAATAAGCTGTTCACCCAGTACTCTAAAATAACAAGATTGGTCACATTAAATTGCTTTTTCATGGCTCATGTTTTTTCTCACCCCACTACTCCAAATGAGAGAAATAATTTTATGGAGACCAGCACCATTACTCTTTATCTTTGGTGTGGAAAGATCTAAGTTTGTTTTATATTGGAAGTGTTCTAAAACTTAGGTGTCGCCTTTCTGCCACATTACAACATCATTAAAGCTCAAGAGGTTGTTCAGACATATGGGCATAAGTTTTTTTAGCTTCTGTTCTAATGGCTCCAGGGCAGGCAGTTTTAAACCTGATGGCCTTGTAAGATCACGCAAAAGTAGGTGTAAAGAACAATAGAGGATACTAAACTTTGAGAACCAGTTTTGTTATTTTGAGGTTGCTTTGAAATAAAGTCATTTATAGTCAGCAAATTCAAACCATTAATAAGGAGACAACCACAGAGTAAGTTTTAGGTACAAACGCTGAGGACAATTTCCCACAGCTTCTGATGATGGTGAGCAAAGGCAGAACCATCAAGCCTTGACCTCCTGGTTCACTTTCTCAAAGCCACCATCCTGTCTCATACATTTGCAGTGTGATGTTGTGATTGCTTTGCCACCTTCTTGCTCCACGTTACATTTTGTTGACGCAACCCTCAGGAAAGAGAGAAACTCAAATGCTCAGCTGGACCTTCAAAAGTGCAACCTTTTTGGGTCTTGTTATGAAAGGACTTCCACTCAGTGGTATATTCCCCTTTTCTGGCTAAGCATTACCTTTTTGCTTTTCTTCATGATCGAGTATCTCAAATGAGTCTCACTGGGTGATACAAGGATCTTCAGAAAGCTGTTTCTTGATTCATCTTGACCTTGAAAAGTTTGGGTAAAAGGCTGAAGGGAAGGTAAAATATGTGCTGTGTACTACTGAAGAAAAAAAGTGAACTGATAAACTATTTTGAAAGCATCCTCTAGATGCTTGTTGAAGTGAAGGAAATTTCACGCATTTGGACAATGGGCTAATAATATCTATCTCATAGCTGGGTTTGTAATGGTACAACTGCGAATATATATTGAGAATAGATAAAGCTCTTATATGAATGCCTTGTCTACATTCTAGGGGGTTGTAAACAGCTTTGCACTGTCCTGTTGCCATAGGTATAAGGAGTCCTTGCACATGTATGTCCTAACCTGAACTTTCACTGGTTTTTATTCTGGTCCTCTTTCCTTACCCTTCTCAGTCCTCTCTTTTTTCCCCTTCTCTTTCCCTTCTTTCTTGTCTCAGTGACAATGTTATTCTGTGAAATAACAATGCATCAACAGTGTTGCTGGCATTTTAAAATCGCAGAAGTCATTAATATCACTCAAAAGTTGGAACATCACAGTCCACTTACAGATCAAATTCCAAAGGTTTTTAAAATTACTGTTATTGCAGTTGTAAATGAGGGTTTTAGCTGACACCTTTGTCAATTAATATAGTTCACGTTCTTTTAAAGAGGTAGGATTTGAATGAAATGGTTATATCTTCCTCATGGTTTTCGAAACACGAAGAATAGAACTTACCAATCCACTAAACACCGCATTTTCCAAATTTTTTACTGCTGTAGTGAGAAAAACCATTATTTTTGAAAAGAAGACAGGAATTGTGGCCTCTTTATCTTTTTGTGTGCAGCACAGAAATGTGTTCAGTTTAATGGAATGCCATAATGTACTCCTAAACTGTCAGATTTCTAAATATGAGCCATACATCATGACAGTGCAGAACAATGTATTTTGTCGCAAAGCAGTTCTATTAGAGAAGGTGAAAATATGTTAATCCTACCTCGATCATCAGGGACCAAAATGAATTTGCATTATTCTTTTAACCTTGAAGGGAGTACGTGATATCCTTCTTGATTTTTTTTTTTAAATCTCTTCAACTGCAAACAATATTTCTTGTTTGACAATATTATTAATGACTTCATAGACATCAGTAATTATTATTTGCGCATATGCAAAATATTAAAAATATCAGAGAATCTTTTGTTAGACCTTTTAATTTTTTTTTTCCCCCAGGAGAATTTGCTGGGAAATTTTTTTTTTTTGCTTGTAATTTGTATCCATGTTGAGTTAGAATACTAACTGTTTTATTGTATTCTATAAAGTCTGGACATAACACTGCACGCAGTTTCTGTTGCCCACAGATTGCACTGAACTGCAGTCTGGTGTTGAAAAATCTGGCCACAGATCTGTTATACAGATTTATCAATTATCGCACTGATTTGTCTCAAATGTAATTTCATAGTAGGAACACCTGAAATTACCATTCTAAAATATACTTTAACTTTCCAGAAAATCATCCCATTACGTTGACCAATGCTAATTGTATTATTACATCCATTTTCCATTTTTGGGGAGGGGTATGGAGAAAAAAAAGTAGTAGTAAGGTAAGGTGATTACAAGTGTTACAGTGGATAAAACAGTTAATTTTTTTTTCTTGGAATTTAATAATTTGAAGTATGACCAGATAGATCTCATATTACAAAATATGAAAGTATTTAGATTTTTGTAAATGGTTGTGAATTGAATGAAATATACTCTCATCACGTGAACCATTTGGGGTAATTTTGGTTTGGGTTTTCTTTGGGGTTTTTTTTTGATTTTTTTTTTTTGTTGGTTGATTGGTTTTTTGTTTGGTTTTTTTTTTGAACATACATACAACTGAAAAGCTAAATAAAAAAAGATAAATATGGCTGTGGTACAGATTTAATATAGTGTAGTATCTGCAGAGATTAACTGTAATAAAAAATGAAACAGAAGAGGCTCAGACTCCCATACGAGTTGAAAGCACATTCCTCACTTCTGTGGCATTAAGTGCTGTATTGTTGTTATTGCTTTGTTGTCTTCAACTGATCTTAAAAAATAACAACCAGTTTGAAACCAGAAACTTCGCAGTGTCTGTATGATTAATGACAATGAACTGCAGATCGGTTTTTAAAAATAGGTATGAATACATTTAGATTTAGTTTCTAAAAATTAGATTTGGTTTCTTTTTCAGTGTGAAGTCATTTATATTTTAGTGTTTAAAAAAAAACATTTGCTTCTGAAAAGTCCAAGAGTGGCCATTTAGAAAATAAAACTTTGTCCTTAGTAAGACTACAACGTTGACTCCATCAAAGATGACCCTTGTTGTATTGCTTCAGCACCAGGATCATGTGTGAGCCTGGAGAAACCTTAAACAGGTGGTTAAACTCTACTTTAAAAAGTGCTGATTGGCTCCATTTTACAGTTGAAAAAGAAACAATAAAAAATACTTGGAAGGACCTGAGTGCTAAGAAGTCTTGCATTCATAATCCAGACTCCAGTGTTAAGAAGGCAAGAGAAGTTTTGGTGCGTCAGGAGACGAATTCAGGGAAAACATGCTGGAAGAAAAGCTGTTGGACCTGGTTATCTGAAAATATAGTTAATTTCCTTCTGCCTTTAATTTGGCATTTTGAAGTGTATGTGGGACTAAGGTGCTCAGAAGTGCTGCTCCGGCATTATACTGTAGACTGTGAAACAGGAGAGTCAGGTTCAGTTCCCTTATTTAACTGATGAGTTTAACTGTGTTTCTTCCATTTCTCTAGCAATATCCTATTTTTTAAGCTGCAGAGTTATGTTTATATGTAGTAGCTACTTTTGTCCCTCTCATCTTTCATGACAGAGATTCAATAGGAACCACAGAGAAGGACTCCTTACTGCCGCAGATTTCAGTAGTATTCAAAAATACAGTGGGAGGGAATGTGGGGAAAAATCACGAATGAAATGCAAGGTTAATGGAATGACTAGTACTGATGTAGAAAGAAATGGTTGATTTTGTAACATGAGATATTTAGGCTGGAAATTAGAAGTTTTCTAACCATCAGACCAGTGAGATTCTGGAGCTCCTTTTTGATGGGAGTAGTGGGAGACATAATCTGATTTTAAGATGGAGCTTGGTCATTCTTTTGGGAGGAATGACATTACGTGGTTGCCTGAGATGGCAGGTGACTGGGCACAGTGATCCCAAAGTACCCTTTCACTCTTACCTTCTTAATTAGGAAAATACTTTATATTTTGTTACCTTCTCCTGTTTCTCAGAAACATCTCACCTGTAATTTGATGGTGGTATTTTTTATTACTTAAGAGAGTTTGGACATAGAAAAGAAAAATCTTTGTTGAGATTGCAGAAGTCTGGTAATGGGAACTGGAGAAGATTAAATAGCTGCATGTAGGGTAAGAAACAAGGAGGACACTGTTCACATTGAAACAGCTGGAAGGGATGTATAAACAATTATGGCAGTTTGTATAGCTGTTTTAATACTGATGTCAAGACTGATAAAGCATAGAGTAAGTGTTGTTTCATTGGATAGTGTAAATTTAGAAGGCTTAGAAGGCGAGCAAAGACTTATCCCCAGTTTGTTTACTTTTAAATGAATGTTGAATTTGTTAACCTTTTAGGATCTGTAAATTCTGTATCATTGGTACAAAAAATACATTTAACTGTATTCTGACTTCATCATTTTTTAATCAAAACAGGATTTTTTTTGTAATTCGTGGGAGTACAAATCATGTTATAGTAAAATGAGTAGTCCAAAATATTGTTTTACACTGGCACTACAGTTAAATGGTTTCAAAACAGCATTTTAATTTTAATTTTTTTATTTTTATTTTATTTTTATACTATGCCATCAGTGGTTCAGACTCAGAAGACAAATTGATGATCCTTAATAGTAACTGATTCTTATGATGCCCATTAGACAAGTTTTGCATTACTTTGTGTTACACAAAACCTAGATGCTAAAAGGCTTTTCTGCTACAGATAGTAATATTACAGTCTGATGTAGTGTCCAAGTTTAAGGGACTCTTTGGAAGATTGTGTTTATCCTAGCTTTGTTAATGTTAAATATTCTGCTTTCACATGTTATGCTGCTCATGACTCAGCACCTTACTGGTAGTAAGAAAGACAAACAGCATGTCATTCATAATCAACGTGCTAAAATGAAGTTTAGAATCCCATTATAAGGAGGTACTTTGCAACGGGTCATTAATTTGCTCTATGGCATGAAACCCCTGGAGGAGGGTCTTTAAGGTTACAGATTATAAGTAATTCCATAATTGCATGGTGATGTAGAAATATGACGAAGGTTTTTCAATGTGGTTCCTCTGAATGCTTCAGGTGCTGGATGCCAAATCACCAGTGTCCATGGCCTGATTTTCAGCAGTGTTAACTATGGGGAACTGTTCCTTTCAAAGACTCAGAAAGGAAGATGTGGTGATAGGATATAAATTCAGTTAGCATGGAGTTGTTCGGTCAGTCTTCAGGGCCACAACAAAGCAGACACCTGTGAGACTCCTCAGCAGGAGTATTTGCTGTATAACTGAAGCGCCACTGGATGTGTAGGCAATAAGCATCTCTGAAAATCATTATGTGAGTTACAAAAACAAAGAGATTGAAAAGTAAAGGCTACTTCTGAAATATTTGGGCATTGGTAGGAATTGATTATGTATATCTTTTTTATTTTATATAATTATTTGAAGCTAATAATAAATAAAAATTATTTCTCCATTGCTGATCGTAGTTAATTTATCAAGAAAGAAGAGCTCTGAAAGGAATTGCTTTTTAAAACATTGTGTTTCAATCCATTCTTTTTCCTTTAAAAAAATGATCTGTCATTCTTGAAAGATCAGCAAAATGCTACAAAGACATGGCAGGTTTTGAACAGTTTCAAACATCATAAAATTGATTCTTTTATATATGTGAGAATGTGAACATTTATATGGGTTTTAATAAAGTGCATTCATCTACTTACCACTCTTTTTAACAAAGTAACAACCTAAAAACTTTCCAGGATATATTCTCTAGTGTTTAGTTCACTGTGTGTTGTATTTAGTTTGTTAATTAGTTGACAAGGATAAATTACACAAATATTTGACTCAGTCACTGTAACTATACTTTCTTAATGTGTTTCTCTTTACCTATCAGACTGAGTAGGGTTATACCACACAATATTATTACTTCAATGAATTATTACATGCAGTGGGAATCCAGGTGTTGAAAGAAGTACTAAGGATGATTCAGGAGACAGTTCTTTCTCACTGTATTATGGGGAACCCATTGTCCCTTGTGGGAAAAAGAATTTTGTAATTGGATTTGTTGCTTTTCAGCTGAAATAAAAAACGTGAAGTCCTGTCAGCTGTAGCCTTGGCACAATTTGCAAAAGGAGAGGTGTTAACCGCAGTGTCCTGAGCAAATTCCAATTTGAATAATTATGTCTTATATCCTTGTCATTCCCCTTGTAGCTTCAGTTGGATTAGCTATTCATTTTCTGTCCCAAACCTTTGTATAGCATTGCCATGTGCTCTATAACAGTTTCCACATTTCACCCTAGAGCTAACTGTAATCATCTTTCTTTGTCCCCCCATACAGACACAGAATAATTGTGAAACTCTTTGCAGGCTCGTAGAGAAGCTAGCCAAAGGCCAACTGCATTAACTGAATTAAGATAAAATTGTAGATCCAGCACAATCTGAATTTAAAGCAGGGCATGAAATAGCTTTAGTGGCATGTGTAATAGGTAATCTGCTCCTGTCAGTGGAGACAGTACAGGCATTTATTCTCATCACTTTAGACAGATCTGAGTCGTTTAACACAGTTGATCATGAGATAGTGATTTCTTGCTTGAGAGAGGTAGCAGGATCCAAAGTAATACACTAAAATGGCTGGCATTTTTCCCAGACAAACACATTCAACAAGTAGTCAGGGCAGACCACCTTTCTGTTCTTCATTCTGGTGTCCTTCAAGAATCAGTTTTATTGTTAGCTCTTTCTGGCACCTACACTTGGCTACTGTGTGAACAGGTCTGATGGTATGCTCCAGAAATATGTAGATCATATACGGTTCCTTTTGTACTTTGAGACCCATGACCATTCCAGTTTCACTGTAGTGGCAACTGATAGCAAGAATACACAGAAATGAGTCATAGAAACATAGTATAGTCAGGGTTGGAAAGGACCTTAAGATCATCTGCTTCCAACCCTCTTGCCACTGCCAGGGACGCCTCATGCTAGACCATGTTGCGCAAGGCTCTGTGCAGCCTGGCCTTGAACACTGCCAGGGATGGAGCATTTACCACTTCTTTGGGCAACCTGTTCCAGTGCCTCATCACCCTTACATTAAAGAACTTCTTCCTTATATCTGACCTGAACTTCCCCTGTGTAAGTTTGAACCCATTACCTCTTGCCCTATCGCTACAGCCCCTGATGAAGAGTCCCTCTCCAGCATCCTTGTAGGCCACCTTTAGGTACTGGAAGGCTGCTATGAGGTCACCACGCAGCCTTCTCTTCACTCAAGCTGAATAGCCCCAACTTTTTCAGCCTGTCTTCATGCAGGACATGCTCCAGCCCCCTTGTCATCCTTGGGACTTGCTCCAGCAGCTCCATGTCCTTATGTTGAGGACACCAAAACTGCACACAGTACTCCAAGTGGGGTCCCACAAGAGCAGAATAGAGGGGCATGATCACCTCCTTCGACCTGCTGGTCATGCTCCTTTTGATGCAGCCCAGTATACAGTTGGCAAATGAAGAATAGTAGGTTGAAACTGAACCCAAATGAGGCAGAGTTGGCCCTAGCAAAAAGAAAATGACAAGTCAATATGTTTCTAGGCCCACTATTAGTAGCTTATGGTGAAAGTTATACATTGTTTTTGATCAGTACATTCTATTATTGAGGAGTATTTCTGTATGCTTTGTTGACACTAAAGCTGCCACATCTGATATATGGAACAGTCCATTTAGTAAGTCTACCTTATCCCGCTGCATGTTGAACTGGCTGCAGTTATTTGTGCATTTACTACTTCTCCCTTGGGTGATAGCAATGCAATATGTATACCTGAGCATAAAGGTCTTACTGGGTAGGGAAAGTTATCTAATACAAAAGGTTGCAGCAACTCAGACTACCATGAGCACATGAGACTGCCTTACATTGGCTTTTCAGAGAATTAGGTTTAACTACAGTCTTCACTCTTATCTTAAAGACTTTCTGGCTTGGGCCCAAATATCTAAAAGGCTGTCTCAAGCCCCAGTGCTTGATAGCTTCACTGCTGGAAGTTCTCCAGTAGATTTCTTCACAGTAAATATAAGGCTTATCTATAGGAGAGAGCATACAGCAGTACAATTTGCATCAAAGTCTCTGAGTTAATTCCCAAGGAATCTGATGACTATCAAAATATTGCCTTATTTCTCTGTGTGATGCAAATTTCTTGGGCTTGCTTCTATCTTGATAGTTACACAGAAACAGCCATAGTGGAACAAAAAGGCACTTTCCAGCTTACATGTTCAGTTACTCTTTCCTCTAGTCCTTGAAAAAGGATGAAAAATATGTGTTTCTATGCTTTCTGTGTTTTTAAAGATCCCTAGCTTTAGAAACTAGCACAGCTCAAAGGCCTACAGTGAAAATATGCCAAGTTATAACAGATTAATATATAGATGGGAAATCCTCATTACAAGAATTTGGTGGATTATATGGTTCATAAGCTTTTCTTCTAAAGAAGCTGCTTAGACTACTTTTTGTTCTGTTGTAAATTACAGCCACAGATAACTGCAATAGCTACACTGAAGCTGAATACTAAAATAATGACAGATGTGTTATGACATATTATTTTTTAAAAACATTATTCCTTGCTGTTAACCAACAGCCAGAGATGCTGGCTACTGAACAATAGAAAGCCTGATTTATTTATGTACGATGCTGGACATTGATCTTGGTTTTTATACTTTTTGTTCTTCATGATTTTATTTTACAAAAACATGCTCCACTCTTTGTTACTCTCTGACTGATGCTAGTAGTACTTCTTTTGGAGAACTTCAAAATACAGAAGCTAGGAAAGTGGGTTATGTACATGTGCCTCTGCACGTAAAAATACTTGGCTTATTTCTGGAATTTATGTCTCTCAGAATTTAGTTTATTACTGAGATTATTTGTAATGTTTCTTGATTCAAAAATGTGAAGGAAAAGACAGACAGATATTTATTTTTCACAGTTTAATTGTATTAATTTGTTAGATACAACAGCACAAAGTATTGGATTGCAGTGTGTTCATTAGTAGAAACTATTAGGTGATAAATTTATTCAGTATAATACAATAATTTTTTCTAGCCGAAACTCCTTTTCTACTGATACATTTGTATTCATGCAGATAGATGAGCTTAGTGAATCAGAAAGGGAAAAATGTATAAACCTAAATGTTTATGCAGAATTTGGATGCCTGTCTCATGACTGTTTTAATCTGTGCTATTTAATTTCAGCAGCTGGAAAAGCTTTCTGGGTTTCCTATGTTCTAGACTTTGGTAATAAGAATAAACTCACAATGAAATCATGCAAAAGCTGTATTTAAAAGACTCAGAAGTTTCTGATGTGGAGTCTAAACTGTTAATTGCTTGCCACATCTACTTAAAGCATATTCTTGGGTGTTGATTTTTTAATTAGAAAAAATTATTAGGTGGAGCAAGATTTTTTCCTTTCATTTTTGTGAGGAACAGAATAGAAGAAGGTATAATATCCAAAATACAATTTAACCTTCTACACCAGAAATGTATTCAGTTGTCAAGGAGTACTTTGGAGCTAAATTGGTCTGATGTCTCTTCAGCATGAAGTTTTTGGCATTACTCCCTTCATGTCAATAAAATTCCTCTTGGCTTTCATTAACAAATATTACAGAAGCATCATGCCTTTTCATACTTCTTGAGTTTCCACTAGGATGCCTTTGAATTTTAACCACAGTATAGTCTACTCATCCATTATTTTGCTGTTTCCTTACTTCTTATGTTACTGCAACTGTTTAAAAGCCCTGACTAGGGTGAGGAGTTGTTCTGGTTTTGCGTTTAAAATGACAAAACAAATGCTAGTCTGAATCATAGAATCATAGAATAGTTAGGGTTGGAAAGGACCTTAAGATCGTCTAGTTCCAACCCCCCTACTATGGGCAGGGATGCTGGTCTTTTGACCATTATTTTCAAACATTTTTTCATGAAGGTATAAGATTATCTCAGGACTCTGACATGTGCAGTAGAGGACTCTAAGAAGGAGCAATTTACAGGCCCTAGAAGGTATAACAAGAAAAACATACTTGTGCTTCTTGTGACTAGGATTAGTCTTCTCCTCCTGCAGAGCCATTGTGCTGTTACTGTTTCACAACAGCTGCTCTTGGCTTTCACAGTGACAGAATTGTGGCTGCCCCACACCTTCTGTTGGGTTCCCATCAGGGAAGTGGAAAGTGAAAAGCACTCGCTTAGTGCAATTTAAACCTTGCTCCTTGTTCAGACTTGGTATACTAGGGTTATTGCCGTAGCACAGTGGCAGGTACTGTTGTTCATTGTGCTGTTTCATAACCGCACTGAACTTTCTGACATGATTTTCACAGTTCAGGCAAGAGCCATGTTCACAATGATGTTTTGCCTTTTCTTTAGGACTTCTTATTTCTTTGTTCAGGAATATCTGAATGTTTTTGAACATGCAAAAAGAGGAGATTAGCAGTAGTAGGCTAGACCTCTGTCTGGTACAAAGGGTGTACACCCTTCAGAGTGCACTGTACACATGGAAGTCAGTGAAGACTGGTAGTGCATCCAGGATTCTGGTAGGATGTTGGCTTTGCTGCTCCAACAGGTATCCCTCCTCACAAAAAAAGGGACACCTCTTGTTTTCGTAAAAGGCTCTGAAACATTGCAGCTATCATACCAGTTTATCGAAGTGCCAGTTGTAACTATGGTTTTGCAACTGCAACACTTTGGGAGCAGGCTGAGGAGCACACCAGCCTTGCCTGCCTCTGGGGTGGGGCAGAGGGACCAGGAGCTATTTACAGCTGCCACTGGCTGTACATCGGTCAGGTTGCGCAGTCATGCAGGCATTTGCAGGGGCTTTGCAAGGGCTGTATTAGAAGTTTATCAGCCCTGGATTTCTGTTTTATTCATCTGGTCTTTTTGCACCGAATTACTGCCATTAGATTTTTATGGGTTTGAGGCAGACTGTAAATAGATGGGTTTGTTTCTTCTAAATATATTCATCAGAGGAATAAAAAAGTGAAGGGCCACCTGGAGTTAAGATTTTAATATTTCAGTTGTTACAAACAAACTCCAAAACCAATATTTTTTTTCCCCGGCAGATTTGGTGTGAAAATGTTTAGTTGAGCAGATGGAGCCACAGCTGGTAGTGTACATGTTTATCGGGATAGTTGGCATTTAACTGCATCCAAAACTGATGTCAGGCTCAAAGATGCTAAAAAGCAGGAATGACTGGAAGCTGAGACGGTACTTCATCAGATCAGCTAGGAGCAAATTTCTTTAATTTTTAGTATTTTGGCCTTGTAAGAATAATTCTAGTCTAGCAGGCAGTTAAACATTTAAAACTAAAATTAAGAAATATGTAAAAATAGGTAAACACTTGCTATTACTATGCTTGAATAAATAGCCTGAGGAATGCAGAACCTAACCCAGAACGTATTGATGTTTAAGGCCTAGTTAGCAAATAACACGCATCTGCTGATGTTTAATTATCATGTATGCTTTGCTGGCAGATTTCAGAATCTGCAGGGTTCATATTTACTAACATTGTCTCTTGTTTCACACATAAAAACATTCAGCTGGAAGTTTGAAAGAGGAGAGGGCACATGAATAATTCTGAGGAACCAAATAACCAGAACAGATACGTGTAGACGATAATGATTTTACAGTTGTGTCTAATGCACACAATGAGGTTTGATGTCCCATTGTGCTAGGCACTGCACAAACAGTGGGGGAGAGTCCCTCTGCCAGGGAGTGTAAAGGAAGAAGACAGATTCAGACACTGAGAACTTAATTTCAAACAGGGATTTCAGCTTAAAGCTCCTTATACAATCTCACTATGAGCAAAGGACAGAAGTATACTCTTTCTGTGGCCCAGGCTATGCAGCAGTCTTAAGACAATGTGGGATATTACTCTGTTTAAGTTGATAATATTGCATAAGTATGTATCAGGAATGAATTTGGACCCCTGATTTCAACGGTACTTCTGGAATTACTTGTTTAAAACGTTAAATAGTTTCATTATTTATTTCTTCCCCATATGTTTATTTTTCCCAGTTGTTCTTCTTGTGCAACTTTTTCCCAAATATCACAGGTGCATCTTGGACTCTGATGAAAAATTAATTGTGTTTCTCTCATCTCCAAAATACACAGCATTTGATAGTACTGGCATGGCAGAGATCTGTTCCAGTGGCATTTCAGTACAGATGGGGTAACATACAGGAAGTGAGATTTATTCATGTATATTTCTATCCTGTAGGTGGCAAAGAAATTTTGCCTCATTTTTGGCATGTGATGTTCTGAAGCAGACTACTTCGTTTGTTGTCATTGCACAGGTAGCAGAGAAAAGTATCTTCCCAGGCATATAAAATGGCTGCATTATAAATGACAATCTAAGGGGAACCAAACTGCTTTACTAGATGACCAGTAATGCCTGTCACCTTTTTGCCACTGGGTTGTGAATGCAGAGTGTACTAAAATATAACGGTGCCTCAATAACAAAATAACAGCATGTGGCATTGTGCAAACTCTGAGTTATCTTGCTTACCTTAGGGCATCCTTGGAGTCTGGTATAATACCGAAAGCCCTCTTCAGCTGTCATCTCCTGGGGCCTGTTCCAATTTCCAGCATAGTCCAGCCTGGGAAACATGAAAAAGTGCCAGAAGGGCATCCTAATCCTACATTTTGCTGAACTGGGCTTCTTAAAAATGTGAGCTTGGACAGAATTCAAATGCCATGTTTCTTGCTTGCTGAAAAAGATACATAATAAAATAATTATGTAGCAACATTTAGAGAAGTTTCAATCATAGACCATACTTGAAAAAAAATTAGTCTAACATTCAAATTGGTGATGTCCCTTTTTAAAGCACAGTGATGTCAATTTTTAAAGCACATATTCACTCATGCACTCCAATGCAGTCACCCAACAGCAGGGCAGTGGCATAAAATTGTTACAATTATGCAAGCTTAATGATGGTGAAACAACAGTACTCTGAGATAAACAGCCATGGTGCTTTATAAGGCAATCGGTTTGTTACAAATATTTGACTTATGATAATTCCACAGTATGGAAATACTATTTCTGTAATATAGTGTGTGGAGATATGTGAAACCCCTTACAAGGGTTCAATCCCTTAAATGGGATTCTCTTCTAGCTATGTCCAGATTCTTCTGGGGACATATGAGTCAGTAAACTTATTCTTGTCTCACCTTTTAGCTTTCTAATGCTGTCTCAGAGCTTTACTGCAAAGCTGAGATACATTCTGTATTTTCTCAGAATTCCCCTTTGCTACTTCAGTAGCCAAAGAAATTAAACAATATAGAATCACAGAATCATAGAATAGTAAGGGTTGGAAAGGACCTTAAGATCATCTAGTTCCAACCCCCCTGCCATGGGCAGGGACACCTTGCCCTAAACCATGTGGTCCAAGGCTCTGTCCAACCTGGCCTTGAACACCGCCAGGGATGGAGCACCCACAACCTCCCTGGGCAACCCATTCCAGTGCTTCACCACCCTCACTGTAAAGAACTTCCTCCTTATTTCTAATCTAAACTTCCCCTGTTTAAGTTTGAACCCATTACCCCTTGTCCTACCACTACAGTCCCTAAGGAAGAGTCACTCCCCAGCATCCTTATAGACCCCCTTCAGATACTGGAAGGCTGCTATGAGGTCTCCATGCAGCCTTCTCTTCTCCAGGCTGAACAGCCCCAACTCTCTCAGCCTGTCTTCATGTGGGAGGTGCTCCAGCCCTCTTATCATCCTTGTGGCCCTCCTCTGGACTCGCTCCAACAGCTCCATGTCCTTTTTATGTTGAGGACACCAGAAGTGTACACAGTACTCCAAGTGAGGTCTCACAAGAGCAGAGTAAAGGGGCAGGATCACCTCCTTTGACCTGCTGGTCACGCTTCTTTTGATGCAGCCCAGGATACAGTTGGCTTTCTGGGCTGCAAGCGCACACTGCCGGCTCGTGTTCAGTTTCTCATTGACCAATACCCCCAAGTCCTTCTCTGCAGGGCTGCTCTGAATCTCTTCTCTGCCCAACCTGTAGCAGTGCCTGGGATTGCCCCGACCCAGGTGTAGGACCTTACACTTGGCTTGGTTAAACTTCATAAGGTTGGCATTGGCCCACCTCACAAGCATGTCAACGTCCCTCTGGATGGCATCCCTTCCCTCCAGCGTATCAACCGAACCACACAGCTTGGTGTCATCGGCCGACTTGCTGAGGGCGCACTCCATCCCACTGTCCATGTCGCCCACAAAGATGTTGAACAGGACCGGTCCCAACACCAATCCCTGGCGGATACCACTTGTTACAGGTTTCCAACTGGACATCGAGCTGTTGACCACAACTCTTTGTGTGCGGCCATTGAGCCAGTTTTTTATCCACCGAGTGGTCCATCTATCAAATTGATGTCTCTCCAATTTAGAGACAAGGATGTCATGCGGGAATAAGGATGTCATGCGGGACTAATTGTGTTGGACCATGTCTCCGGAACAGCAGGATTTAACCTTTTCAGTAAGGTATCTAAATCAGAATTGTATTCCAAAGTAGTGGATAACAGAGATGGTAAAAATTATATCAATTATATAAATTAGGAAAACAGTCATATTTTCATTTTGTTCTATAAAAGGTGGAACTATTGGACTGCTAGTGAGAAAACCAGATGAGAGCGGTGGAAGGGTCACCTGTTATTAACAGAGAAACAATAAAAAGCTTTGCATAATCTGTTTGTTATGATTAGGAGCTGAAAATTAAAATTTAATATAGCAATGCATAAAGAAATGAATGTGAATGTGTTCTGAGGAAGAAAATGCTTTTTACAAATGTATACTAATACACCTGACTTACCATTACTATGGGGACATTAATGATACAACAATGGGCTATACCTTGAAAAAAAAAGCAGTTAAAGTCAGTGAATAAAGGAGACCAGTCTGCTAGTTAAAAGTGTTAATGTATATCTGAAAATATTGCCAATAAAACAGAAACTGCACATTTTTCTCCTTTTGCTTGAACTTTGAGACACTATTGTCTCCATATCGTTTGCTTTCTTCAAAGCAACCAGAATTTGAGAGTAATGCAGGAGATACAGGCAAATGCAGGTTAGAGTTGCTGTGTACTGCTGCCTTCACTTTTTGACTTGCTTATAAAAGCAAGTCTGTGGCTAGTTTGCAGTGTGTTTGCTTGTGTTTTGGGAAGCCAAAGTCATAGACAGTTTTGATAAATTTGATCTTTCATATTACCATTGCATTTGTTTATTATAGCGGTTTTTTTTCATTCTTTATCACCATTCTCTGTTTGCCAAATTAAAAAAAAAGCAACTGTTTATCTCCTTTTACATATTGTGAAGAAGAAATAGACATCAGTAACACAAAACTGGAAAGTCTTTGCTATGTTTATTTTTGTTGTACAAAAAGAATAAACAATTTTAAAAGATACTTAAAACTGTTGTTTCTGTGTCTTGTTTCTTCATTCCTGGTCCTGCTTATTCACTTCAGACTGATGAATGTTTCTCATAGTCCATTTTACTGGACTGAATTTCACACACAGTATCTCTTGCTGTTGTTGGACATGTCAGCACACTCAGTTGTGATGTAAAATATATCAATCTACACAAAATGAAAAGTTAATAGTTGTTTAAGTTGGGGCAAAATTGAAGGAAGCTTCTTGTGCACCCTGGTTAGGATAGTTTATTTTGGTTTGATAAACAAAGATTTTTATAATAGTAAACAACCTTTTCAGAACCTACCAATCATGGCATGATGGATTCATTCATTTGCAGGTTCTGGAACCAGCTGCTCCTATCTACTGCTGCTGCAATTAGAAAATCAGTCTGTTAAAATATAATGAATTTAATAAATGTCATGCTTTCAGGTTTATGTATTTATTCTTTACTAGTCATGGTAGGACCTATAGCTAATATAAGAGTTGTTTGGTTTTTTTTCCAAAAGCTAAATAATAATTAATAAATCAAAAGGATGCCTAGTATTACAAAGCAAGTCTTTTTCATGGGTTTCAGTTGTAGTCTCTGGGAGAAGAAAAATTGCTGGTGGGTATAGAGAGGCAAGGATAATCTCACCACCTCACACACTGTTGCTAAACAGAAATGGCAGTAAGAGCCTTATCTCGGCAGAAATGTTCTTATTAAATAGACACAGTTGGTCAGTGGATGACCTTTTTGTTTAATACAATAATTACATTGTTTTCACAGATATATGCCTTGTAGGATTCTTGTCTGAAGTATAGGAAAATCTCTAGGAAAATGCAACATACTCATTATTTCCTAATCTTCAAATGCATCATAAATAAGGATGAGAATTATTATCAAACATTGCAGTAGAAATCTCTTATGGAGGGATATCAAGTGTTACTGAAGATATGAAAGGAAATCATTGGCAGAGTGTACGAAAGAATCAAAACATCTCAACTTTGAGTTCTGCTCCTTAATCACGTAATCATACTAATTACTTAATATGAGCTTTGTCGCTAATTTGTGATGTAATTACTTTTTCTTAGAGCATTGACTGTCTAAACTACACACATACTGCATTCACTAAACTGTTAGAAACGGGAAGGATATTTGGCTTATATATGTTTCATATTTTAGGTAAACATCTGGAAATGCTATACATTTTCTTACATCAAAAATCCCTTCATCTCTATTCCTATCTTCCTATCTTAATTTTATTCTCTGTATTTTTTTATCACTTGTTCTGAATATTCTATTTCATCCTTCAACTAGTGGATAAGAGCAGCCAAGATCAAGCCAAGATCAGGAAGGAAAAAGTTATGTGCACAGGCAAAGCAGCTTTATTATCTGTCACTGCATTGATGTTGGCTGATGTTCTACTCATAGGACAGATTCTCCAAGGGAAACTTTCAGAGTTTTAACAGTCTTCAGGAGCATCCTGGCCACTTCTGCTCTGTAGCTGGCATGCTGTGCAGAAAAAGGGAATTGGAATTTTCCTGGATGTATTCCACCTCTCTGCACCACTGGAAAAGCCTATGTTGCCATAACCTAAGGCAGTAAGAAGAGGAAAGGAGTGAGACTGCATTCACTTCTTTGGGATGTATTACTTTAAAATTGCCTTCAGCAGAACTATGTCTATCATAGGGCTGTCCAGAAGGCGGCTTTGTAAGAATGCTTATGTTTGGGCTACACACAAGATTTTGGGTGTCTTCAAGGAGACAGAGTTCAGGTGTTGTTTTATACTGCTTCCTTCACTTCCTTCCCCTCCCATTGTCATTTCTACCTCCTACCCCTTCACTATGGGAGTTTTAGTGTCAGGCTTCCTAGGCAACAGTTCTCTCTCACTCAAATTTCTCTCGTACCTAAAAGATTGTTTAGTGACTCCTACCTAAACATTTTAAGGATCTTAAGATATATGCATTTTACCTCACCTAAGTGAGGAGGAATGAAAATATCTAGCTTGTTTAGCAAGATAAATGCAGATAGGAAATACTTGTGAGTTAATGCATGCATCTCATTCCAGAGCAATCTTCTAGTCAAAAAAATGGCAAACCCCCTCGTATTTTGCATCTTGATATCCTGACCACATAATGTTATCTACAATGTAGTTAACAGAGCATTAAAATTTGTGACCCAAAGATCTCTTTCCAGTCATAGAAGCATGATGATTTGTCAGATAGGATTTATTTACTGACAGCAAGAAATTCCAAAAATTGAACAACGTATTATCAAATAGGGAAAGGACAGAAAGGATCGAGGAAGTGTGTCAGACAAGACTGATAAGCATGTTATTGGTGTGACTATGTGAATATGATAGCAAGAAAGACAAATTCATGCCTTCAATCAAAAAGAATGTAAAATGCTCACTCTGTAGAAACTATATGGTTGCAATAGAAGCTTCTGAGACTTCTTTTTGAACAACTCCTGAGCTATAGGAATGTTTCTCAAGAAATAAAAGACAATGTGGAGAAATTCAAAATCCTGGTGTGTTAAAGTCTTGTAAAAGCAGCAATCAGGAGATAATACAGTTTTGGCTGTTTTGAAGCAGTATCTGGTTCAGCACCTTTAAAGCAAGCATTTTAGCTTCTCAGGAGTTCCAGCCTCTATAAGAAATTTGATTGAGAAATCTTTTTTTATTTTTTTAGTGCACTGTTTAACCCTTGCACTTCAGCTTTGTCCCATAAGTAAACATAATTGTACTTGTCGTCTTCTGTCCATGTTAATTTTAGCTGGGTATACAATTATTGCCACTGTTTTGGAGCTCTGAGGTATGATCTCAGCTACTTCTTAGTCTAAGTTCTCCAGCTAAAATACTTGCTCCTTCCAAAATGCAGACAAGTTCCATTCCAGAAATGGAAAAACAGTATATGTCATAAGCTTCCTCATTTTTTCTTCCTTTATTCTTGCTTAGTTTTCAAAGGGAGAGAGAATCCCTCTCAGTTTGAGAGAAAGCTAAAGAAAGGCAAAAACAAATTAGTAATAATAATGAGAAATAAACAAAGCCCTGGAATGGGTGTCAAGTAAGTCTTGTTACCAGATAGTTCGCAAGAGACTAAAGAAAGGAATCGTAGCAGAATGGGCGGTCCCTAGCTGGCAGAGGAAACCAGGGCTTGCCAGGGGAAATAGTTTTCCAGGTGGAAGATAGTACATGTGCCTTAAGGGTCACTTTCAAATAAATTTAACCTTCAGATAACACAATCAACTTACATTTGGTATGACATATGACATAATAGAAAAGACAAATTTAAGGAATGCCTCTCTTAAAGTATTCTGTTTCCTCTAACACAAAACTAAAATAAACTCAATATATCTATATTCTTACAAGGAGGATCTTAAATGTTCCATGGGTTTTTTCCCCCCTTCCCAGCATCAGAGTAGTATATTCAATAGATTTTTTTTTCTATGCTTTCTAATTCTTTTCTTCATTTAAAGTCTATTTACTCCATAGATAATTTTTATTGGTCATCACAGCAAAATAACTTTACTCCCAATGATATCTTGAGAACATTATGCTCAAATATCAGAGGGCTCCAGTCATAATAAGGACATTTTTTTTCTGATATGCAACCATCCATCCTTACACAAATATAGCAATTTAAGGGATGGAACAACATGATTGCTTCTTCAAATGTTTGCATTATGTGCAGCTTTTTAAACTAATAGTGCAAAAATTTTTAACAATTTTGGTTTTGGTGTAGTATCTGAACCTGCACTATGAGATGGGAGACTTAAGTGTTCTTATTTTGTAGAATAGGTTTGTGGAGGAAGACAAGAAACACACACTTTCTGCTGCAGAGGAGTTACACATTTCATGAAGTACCACAAAGAGCTGTCACTTTTTCTATTCAATAATTTGAACTTTGTAAGTGTCTCTGCGTTGTCCTATTCACATTTCTTGTAATTCAGAAACCTTGTCTGGGATGTTGCAGCTGTGACCAATCCCTGTTTCCTGAGGCTAAAGAGGGAATGACAGTCACAGTCAAGAGAAGTTCAGAAAATTTTTATTTCATTCCTTATAACATTCTGGAGACATTGAGGAGGAAATGTGAATAGTTAATTAGAAGTGAATAACCAGATCTGTGTGTTTAGTTAGTTTGGCTTGTGACTCATGTCTGCTGTGTGCAAACTCATCTTGGGAGAGGTGAACTGGTATTTTAATAGTTGGGCTTTTTCCTGTGAGAATCACAGAACAAAGGAATTTGACAGTTGAATTCCTTCTTGAATATCTTCCATTCCCCTCAAGAAGAAAGATGAGAGAATTTAAAGATTGATCTGAATCTTTAAATGAACTCAGTCAAGCAGTTCTCAGGGGTGGTAGCCCTGTTATCTCTAGACAGAGTCTTCTTACATGCCATGTATACTGAATTAATAAAACGATAGCCCGCTACTTCAGGAATGTTCCTGTGTCTGTACTTATTCCCTTCTGAGTCTGAATGTCATTTATTACTTTTGGTTTCTTCAGCTTACTCAGAATAAAAACCTGTAAGATGAAGACTGCAGAAGGGAAATTTCACATTATAAAAATTTGTGCTGTTGATTTAATAAAACTAGCTGGGTACAATATTTTAACTATTGAATTAAACTGAAAATATTACTGACTAATAATCATGGGGCCTTATTATGATCTCAGCATTTTGTTTCATCTCTTGTCAGGGACAGAGAATGTCATGCTGCCAGAACCTATTGGCTACCCCATGGCACAGAGGTCGGCCCTTCAGGTCTGATTAGAGCTTGTGAAAAGCTAATACTCTCAAAACTACCAGTCATATCCTCCAGCAGTTTGTCATGAGAACTTAGACAACACATTCCACATTTTCTTAAAGGATATTTTCAAACCATATTTAAACTATTGTGCTTTATGTGATTCCACATCTAAAAAAATCTGCATAGTCAAGGAAAAGGAAATGAGAATTCATTTGATCACACATTTGTGGAGTGTAAATCAAGGAATCACAAAGGCATGCTTAAGGTACAATACTAACCCCTAAGATTTTGTGGCATGGATCTGTTCTTACAATTAATAATTACGCTGATGACATATGTTGTATACATCCATTGCAGCTATTACAAAAGGAACTGTCTTAGTGTAACTTCAACTGAGAGCCTGATCAAAATAAGTTTGATTAAAACCAAGACAACTCTTTATAAGCCTCAGTGGTTTAAGACCAGGTTTGGGTTTGTTTTTGTTTTTGGTTTGGTTTGGTTTGGTTTGGTTTTTTGTGGTGGTGGGTTTGTGTCTTTAAATATATTGAAATAGTTATTGTGCCTTTTTTCAGGTAAATGATTGATTCACAGTAGCTCAGAATCTTATGTATCCAGAGTCATATCAGGGTGAATTTGGCTATAAAGTATCGCTTATTCCTGGAAGCAGAAGTAGCAAATCACTGATTCAACAATTTCTGTAATAGTTTGTATTAGAATCAGCATTTCAGCAAAGTAACAAGGTTTATTAATTAAAAACGATGGTTTGGAGTTTATTTATTTTTTTGTTCATTTATTTTTTGCCCACATTAATCTGGGAGAGATGGTAAGTGTAAATCATCTTTCTCTTTGTGTATTCACTCTCAGTTCATTTGTTGAAATACAGAGCTAAAGACGCTTTTTGGAGCAGCTCATACTTTAGCATATAGAAAATTTTCTGAAATGAAAGATTTTAAAAATGCAGCCTCTTTCAGGAGGCAGAGAGGGAAAGAATCTTGCTAGATATTCATCTTTTTAAAGAATTACTGAATGATTTATGAAGTATCATTCAAACTGATTTTATTGTTGATGCTGCAGCAGATCACATCCTGAATTTATTGCAGATTGGGCTAGATTAATCTGCAGGTCAGCATTTCCCAGCTACAAGCTTTGCTGATTCCATTCCATTCCATTCTCTCTTCTTTCATCTCTCTTCCCCCTCTTCCATTGCCACTTTCCCTTCCTCTTTCCTTTCCCCCCCCATTTTTTTTTTTTTCCCTTCAGCTTCAAAACAAAGTGGATTAATTTTTATTTAATTCAAAGAGGTAATGGAAGTCCCATTTTTCTTTCTAAAGCTTCCTGGTAAAAAAAGGGCAGTGCTTGGAGTTTCTTTGGGTTTAATCAAAGGTCTCACACTTGCCAGAGCAGGAGATGAAGAGAGTATGTAAGTTCAGTTCAGTGAGCTATTGAGAAATAGGTTGCAGTTTTCAGGAGCAATAAAGATTTAGTGTGGGTAGATCCTGAGATGAAGCTTTGAGTTATCATATGACATATCACTCATTAGTGATTAAGCCTCAAAAGGTTCAAAACAGTTCCCATTTCATGGAAGATAGAGAATATATTGTATACTTGCACCCCTTTAACTTGCTTTGTATATTCAATCTTGTTTTCCTGTCTCTGTTTTAAAACAATATCTTTAGAAAGCTTCTTTCTCACTCTGTCTCTTTATGCTGTGCGAAATGAGCTCCTACTCCCCCCAAAACATCCTTTTCAACTTTCATAAGGAAAAATGCTGAAATTTAAGATCTGTGAAAAGGTTTTCAACATTTTCATATGAATACAAAGAATTTCATCCTCTTAAAAAAAGTATTCTCCTTCCCATCTGTCAAAGTGAATAAACATGCTTTCCAGAAAACATATACTTGATGGTAGTCACCAGAAAACTAGTAAGAAACTATGTGTGTGTTTTTAGAGCAGTAATTGTACAGTGTTTGCTAGAGTTGACTAGCATGACATTTCATTTGCACTTATAATCTGGACGTGCCTAGTAAAACTTAATAAAGCTTACACATTTAATGTTACTGCAGATATTTTATTTTTGATATCTTGACACATGCAGGTTTTCTTCTGTCTTGCTTGTAATATCAGAAGCTTACAGGAATCTTGAAAATTTATCATATTTGAAGTGTTTAAGTAATGTGAGGACACTACAATGCATTTGTATTGTAAAAAAACTCCTTGTTTTTTTGTTGCAGGTTTTTTTTTTTGTGTGTGTGTGTATGTGGTGTTTTGGGTTTTTTTTTTTTTTTTTTTTTTTGTTGGATTTTGTTTTGGGGTTTTTTTGGTTTGGGTTTTTTCTGGTTGGGTTTTTTTTTTCCCACAATGTTGTGCTGTACCTTATATGTAATCTTGGAGTAAGGAAGTAGAAGTGATCATTTAATGTGCTCTGTGTTCCCATGCAAACAACTGTATTCTGGTCTAAGAGCACACATACCTTCGATAAGTGTACTACTAGAAGAAGGCAGGGAACAGGAGCATGACCCAGTTGGCAGCCCAAGATCTGGGTCTCCTGTTCCTGCCTCTCTGTTAGAACATGGAGGCAGCGAGACCACTGAACTGCTGCATGCTCAGAAGGCTGACTTAGCATTCCCCTTCTTCCTTGTGCTCCTTTTTATCACCTGTTTATGCTACTGAGTCAAAAGAAAGTATTTGCACAGAAGTTTTGGCAGATACAAAAATCCAAATCTTTAACCCCATCCTTAAAGCCTGGAAGGAGAGAGGGAGATGTTGAGCCACAGTGCTCCTTAGGAGGACTGCTGGGCTATTTCCAGGTTTCTCTTTGTTTAAGACTATGTTGACATTCGAAATCTAGCTAATGTGAGTAGAATTCATAAACCGACACCACGCAGTGCTTCCCTTGTTAAGGGTTAATTACTGTGTGTCTTTCCTTGTACCATAGTATGGACTTGTGTTTGCTGTAAAATAACCTCTCCTTTCAACAGCTCTGCTGATGAGAAAGTAAAGCTCATTAGCTAACAAATGCTATCATTTTTACTTGTGATTTACATTGTTTCATATAATTTTACATAGACTCGACTCGAGGGACCTTGACACGCTTGTGAGGTGGGCCGATGCCAACCTTATGAAGTTTAACCAAGGCAAGTGCAAGGTCCTACATCTGGGTCGGGGCAACCTCAGGCACTGCTACAGGCTGGGCAGAGAAGAGATTCAGAGCAGCCCTGCAGAGAAGGACTTGGGGGTATTGGTCAATGAGAAACTGAACACGAGCCGGCAGTGTGCGCTTGCAGCCCAGAAAGCCAACCGTATCCTGGGCTGCATCAAAAGAAGCGTGGCCAGCAGGTCGAAGGAGGTGATCCTGCCCCTCTACTCTGCTCTTGTGAGACCCCACTTGGAGTACTGCATACAGTTCTGGTGTCCTCAACATAAAAAGGACATGGAGCTGTTGGAGCGAGTCCAGAGGAGGGCCACAAGGATGATAAGAGGGCTGGAGTGCCTCCCACATGAAGACAGGCTGAGAGAGTTGGGGCTGTTCAGCCTGGAGAAGAGAAGGCTGCGTGGTGACCTCATAGCAGCCTTCCAGTATCTGAAGGGGGTCTACAAGGATGCTGGGGAGTGACTCTTCCTTAGGGACTGTAGTGGTAGGACAAGGGGTAATGGGTTCAAACTTAAACAGAGGAAGTTTAGATTAGATATAAGGAAGAAGTTCTTTACAGTGAGGGTGGTGAAGCACTGGAATGGGTTGCCCAGGGAGGTTGTGGAAGCTCCATCCCTGGCGGTGTTCAAGGCCAGGTTGGACAGAGCCTTGAGCCACATGGTTTAGGGCAAGGTGTCCCTGCCCATGGCAGGGGGGTTGGAACTAGATGATCTTAAGGTCCTTTCCAACCCTTACGATTCTATGATTCTATGATTCTATGACTCATTTTCAAGTGTAACTAGATCCAGTTATTGAAAATTTATGTTTATTTTTAATATTTCTTTTAAAAAAACTTACGGTAATTTATTTTTTCCTTTTCTGTACCCTCTGTACTAAGAAGAAAGGTTTTCTTTCTGTACCTAATTGCTGTACTTAATTTACAATTAATTATGACCATGGATGTATATACTCCTCAAATGACAGAAGTTTAAATCACTTGTTGCTGCAGGATCAATGCCAAGCATCTGCAATAAAACTGGTTTTATGAAGTCAAAGCTGCCTTAAACATGGTTAGTTTCATGATAATCCTAGCCTAGATATGGGTACAGATAGAACCAAGAAAGAGCAAAGTCTATTAGGCTTATAGTTGATTAAGCATTTCCATTCCATCTCTTAATTTTTGCCTAAAATTTCTCATGCTGATGGGATTTCTGGGTTTTTGCTTAGTAGTTTGGGGAAGAAGAAAACTGGACTTTTGAAATTAAATATTTATCTTTTGTACTAAGTGAAAAGTGAAAGAGTGGAATGTTTTTTTCATGACTTACTTATATAGGCATATTTATTTGAACCACATTTGCAGCAAAGTAACCAAGAAGAGTGAGTTGAAATTTTGGCAAAGAAATAATGATTATTGCTTCAGTTTTGGTCTGGCATAATCATAAGTCTTTGGATGGTACACATTTTGTATGCACCTTTTATGGAGGTCTGCCTTACTGAATGTTATGTAGATGTTCACAAACATTGATGTTGATGAATTCTGGCAAACAGAGGACAATGGAAAATTTTGAATATTGCACGCGTGTTACCATGTCCTTTATCTTGTTTATATAATATTAAAACACACTTTAGGAACTACCAGAAACAATCATTACTGTAACTGAAATTGCTATTCCATTGCTGTTGCCATTGCCATGCACTACGGGTAATATCGCTGCCTAGGTATACCACTATGTATTGATTATTAATGGTAGAATAAGAAAGGGAATTGTGCCAGTACATTATAAATATGCAGAGAAATGGAATATGAGTCCTTGTAGCATACTCGTGATACACAGTTTTGGAAAGCATGCCTTTATTGGAACTAGTTTTAAATGATTCTTTATACAATCATAGAATCATAGAATAGTTAGGGCTGGAAACAACCTTAAGGTCATCTAGTTCCAACCCCCCTGCAATGGGCAGGGACACCTCACACTAAACCACGTCACCCAAGGCTCTGTCCAGCCTGGCCTTGAACACCGCCAGGGATGGAGCATTTCACAACTTCCTTGGTCAACACATTCTCACTACCCTCACAGTAAAGAACTTCTTCCTTATATCTAATTTTAACTTCCTCTGTTTAAGTTTGAACCTGCTCTTTGCTGCTCCATTTTAATATTTGTCTAGATATTTTTATGCTTTTTCTGCTTGTAACCCATCTTCTCCCGGTTCACTGTTCAAAGAATCTTTACTCCAAAACCCGTGATAAAACTCATTACACTGAACATTATTCGTGATGTCACAAATCAACTTTACGATTTTTCTGCAGGACTGAGTCCCGCTAACCAAGATGGAAATAGAGGTAGCCTATCTTGTTTCATACAGCTATTTCTGATAGAGGAAGAGAATGACAAGGAGTGATGTACAAAGCAAGGGAAAGTAGATATAATTCTGTTATTTTTTGCTATAAATATGCCTTATTAAATCCATGGAATTGCAGAATTGTTCACCTTATTTTTGGAAGTATACTTAAAATTATGTCTCATCTGCAGGGCCATATAAAACTTTGCTGCCAAACGAGCTGAAAGACTGTCATTATCGGGGGGTTTTTTGCATGGTTTTTTTTTTTTTCCTTTCTTTTAGAATAGTGTTGAAAGGCTCCCATCAGACTTCAGACTGACTACATTAGTCATTAGATACATATATAAAAATGGGTTCTCTAACCCAAAAAGCTTTTACTTTAAGTAACAATGGCATGCTTTGCCAAGGACAAGGTGAAATGCTAATGTCCTGTTTACCACTCACTCCAGCGTAATGCATGGTGAAGTAGAAAAATGTCCTTACTCTGAAGGACAGCTTTATGATTCTCATTTCTGAAACTTTCAGAGTAATTAGGACATATTCATTTATTATGCCAATTTACAATGGTTCCATCTGGAAAACAATACAGATTCTTCAAATTTCTTTCCCCCATTTTAGATGAAAATCTTTATCTTCTGGTTCAACACACATTTCCCATGTCTTCTTGCTTCAACCTCTGTCACTTTTTTTTTCTATTAGGCATGACAGAGAAAACATTGCACATCTTTTGAGCTTTAGATTAGGAAAAGCAGTCAAAAGTTAGTTGAGTGTCTGCAGGTTTATTTGAGGTGGATTAGATGTATGTCTTATGTGCAATTTCTGGGACTTGGAAAACTTTAATCCAGCACATTTTTGTGATGTAGATTAGTTAAAATATCAGTTCTCTGGAAGACTGATGAAATATAGACATTTAACCAGACTTCAGTTTAATAACCTTACAGTAAAAAACGGAAAAAATATATTTGTCCTTTCTAAACAAGTCATTATGCTAGTCATTTTTTATTGTTGTGGGGTTTTTTTTGAGGAAGCAGTTCTAATATTAGAAATAGTTCTAATATTAGAAATAGTTCTAATATTAAAATGGTAGAAAAAAGTATTCTCATGATAATGAAAACTTTGATGAAAACATATATTGCAAAGGAATGAATGGTAGTCTTGCTTTTGGTTTGGTTTTGTTTGGGATTTTTCTTGGAGGGGGAGCTAAACCAAAATAAATTAATATATAAATAAAACAAATAAATGATTAATAGAGATTTTTGTCAATGTATTTGTAACTACGTTGCTCATTCCTAGATTCTAAAGATGTATTATTCATTACATATGTAAGTATTACATCTTCGAAGCTATATTATATAGACAATAATATATATTAGAATAGATATTCATTGCTATATGACTATCTTTTGTAATACTGATTTATTTTAGTATTATGAATCATTGGACTTACATTAGCACAGAGTTTTCAGATAATACCCTAGCATTTCAGTGTATGTATATGTAACAGATGCTTGCCTCATTAACAAAACACACTGGGGTACTGAGGTTTATGTTATATTACTGTTTGGTGGTTTGGTTTTTTTAGTTTTATTCATATTTTAATGAAGACAGAAGGATCTTATGTGTAACATCAGAACATGTGAACCTAAATTTTGGTCTGAATTAGTCATTGAAGGAAATTCTATAAGAGTGAGCTTAGTTTTTTTCACTGTGCAGAAAAAAGAAACAGTTTACAGGTGTAATACATAAATAGAAATTACAGCATTCTCTGACACTCTAGTGATTTGTGCCAACTAAAAAGCAAACAAACCTTATATCCTCACAGCAAAGGTCTATACTAAAAAAAAAAAACCACCAAACAAATAAAGAGCTGAAAAAATATCCCCTAAGTTATCAGTTTTAAATTTGAATTATGGCAGCCACTTTTTCTTCTGCCTCAGAAAGTCTCTTCTTTCAGGTGGCTGGATCTGAAGAGCAAGATTCATTTTTGGTGAATAAGGAGAGTTGTAATGATGGTAACTAAGGGAAAGTAGTTCATACACAGCTGTGATATGTAAGTGTCAGGCCATCTCACCCACCCACTTGCTGATTCCTGAGATACTCCAGCTCCTTATGCTCACTGTCCGCTCATTCTTTCCACTATAGAATAATTGTCACAGGCAGTACTAGTAGTTGCTAAACATGGCATAAGTTTTCTCTGCAATGAAGAACTTGCAGTGATTTTACTATGTAAAAGGAAGTAGCAAGAATAAATGGGTGTAATTAATAAGTAAACCCTGAGCATTTAATATTCAGCATTGTGTAAGCTAAAATCATACAGGCAGTAAATGTTAGAATGACGTTTCTGAGACAGGTTCCTTTGAGTGGCAGGGGCATTTTGTCTTTGAGCTGTGTCTAAGTAAGTCCTAGATACGCAGAGGAGAGAACTATTTGGAAGAGATAGATATACAGCTAGCTCATGATCTTGTTTTCCTGCATTTTGGTAGCGTATGTCACTAGATCAATGTTTACATTTGAACAGACTCAGTTTCTAGCAGGAATAGTACTGTGAATTGAATGGCCTGAATTCTCCTCTCACCTTGTTTTAGAAGGCGATACTACCATTTCCAGATTTAAGACTGGAGAAAGAAAGGAAATAAAGAAAAAAGGAATTAAACACTGTTAAATGCAGTCTGAAATACCTTTTTGTTAGGTTTTTGTTCAGTATTTTGTTTTGCTTTGGTTTATCCCACACGCTAAGTTTGCTGACCTTTGTGGCAAGCTTTGGCCAACTGAGATTGGAATTGCACAGTAGATCAAAAAATTGCTTCTCTGGACTCATCTGAGATAATATATAGGTGTAGGTTCAGTCACATACACTTTCTAGATAAGGGCTTAGGCCTAGTTTTAATCTTTTTCAGTTTAGCACCTAACCAGAAGTCTGTATGGTAATGATAAAGGGTTGGGTTTTTTTTAAATTCTCGTGAATCCAACAGCAAGACATAGAAATGTTAGATCAGAATGTGTCTTTACTCTAAGGAGTCTTGAAGCTAAAATTGCATGATGATGAACCTGGGTTTTCTGGTCCTAAGTCACCATCAGAGAATGAGGCATCCAGACACCTTCCAGTCACTGGTGCAGATCCTAATGCTTGAGATATTTCAGTTCCTTAAGCTCAATTTTAGATGGAGGTCTATAACATCTAAGAAAATTGTATTTCTGTTAGTACTGAAGTTTTTTGCTTCCAGTACTTTTTTAAAATCAACAGGCTTCAAACATAATGTTTCACAAAACATTTTAAGAAATGTTAATAATACGTATTTTAAGTGGAATTTTGACTATGAAAATAGAGATCATTAAATGAGAACCTATTTAATATACATTAATGCTTGCTGTGGTAGCACCTGGTTACTATAAAACCTGTGTTGCAAAACTCAGGCTTGCCTTCGCATGGGCATATTACAATTTTATTTTTTTTTTTTTTGTCAGGGAAACAGTGTAGGGATTTATTTAATTACCGGCATCACTTTGGTGGGTTACGTTTGTTCATTTATTTTGTGATACTTATTTTTGGTGGGTTAGGGGATGGTAATTATCCCAGCAAATTCAGTTCACTATTTCTCTCAAATAAAGGAACATTAAAATGAAAAATTTCAGTGTTTTCCCTAGAACGTCTCCATGTAATCAGAGATGTCTATCTAGCTCAAGAAAGAATAGTAGTATCTCATGATACAAAGATTCATTAATCGTCAAAAATCAATGCCCTAGCAATATAAAAGTCCAACAGCATTTATAAATGTGTTGCCACTGCCTCAATAAAGGTGTGATAATTAGAGGATCATCAGTTTAACACTTTTTTGTTTCTTTTATATCATTAACGCACAAGCCATTTGTAGTATTGATTTTTTCTGGTGAGCAGAATTATTTAACTGGTGAGCAGTTAAAACAAAGCAAGTGTATTAGCTTCTATTCAAGGCTGATGTTCCAATGAATCAGGCCAGAAAATAAATAAACCAACCAAACAAAAAACGTGCGAGGTGATATATGTTTAATGAAAACCTATAGCACTACCTTCATTGTATGGAGAGTTTGAGTTAAAAAAACATATCCTGACATACATAGGTGAGGTTATTGTTTACCTCAGGGCTAAGAAAGAACGCAAATAGTAGAATAAACTTAGAAAGTTAAAAAGAAAGATGGAAACACCAAGTCAGTAAATAGAAGTATATGTCTAAGAAATAATTTTACAGACTGCATTAAATAAACCAATTTTAAGGCTGGCAATTTCAAAGGAATTACCCTGAAAAAAACAAATCTTTTTAGAATTTGGAAAAAAAAAAAAAAAGTGAAAAAAATACATTTAAGTTTTATTTAGGAGAAAACTGCATTTGAATACTGTGACAAAAGAGAGGAAGAAAAAGAATGAGGACAGAAATTAATTCATTAAGATCTCTCTTTCTTATTTTTTCTTTCCTTCCTTCCTTCCTTCCTTCCTTCCTTCCTTCCTTCCTTCCTTCCTTCCTTCCTTCCTTCCTTCCTTCCTTCCTGCCTGCCTGCCTGCCTGCCTGCCTGCCTGCCTGCCTGCCTGCCTGCCTGCTTTCCTCTGTGATTTAACACAAGGCTGTATGATTCCGGTGATTAAAAGACATAATTTCTCTCAAGTGGTACACACCACCTACCTTCCAGTCCCTTGAAGGATACATGCTAGTAGTGTAGATGCTATCTGCTGCCTAGATTTTAGGTCATTGTTCCAAAACTGAAATGGATGGAGGGGGGTACCATGTCCTATTTATTATTTTAAAGTGCATTTATCACTTGCAACTAAAAGGATGAAAGATAATTATAGGATGGAAAAAAGAACACAGTTTAGACAATCTGTCTTCAAACATACTTCTCTCTTAAACCACTCAACACCGCCAGTAAGTACATCCCTGTTTTACTTATGTATCATTTAATCCTCTTCTTCATCTGCTGTGGGCAGACATCACAGAGTAAAGTCCTCTGTGGTAAAATTTTCTGTAGTAAGTAAAAGTTTCAGTTAGGTAAGTTTCAGTTAAGTTGCAGTTAAGTGAAGGTTTTCTATAGTAATATCAGAGGAGACCTAGAAGTATAATTTCCTGATACTGCTTTAAACTATATGTACAGTATGTGGGTCACCTCATACCCATTTTTCTAGTGGCTTGTAAAGCCTCCCGTACAATGCCTCTATTTTGCTATATTTAAGAAGTTTGTCTTTTCCATGCTCTTTTTTTCTTCTACAGTAGAGAAACTTAAAATCTTTGTTCCCATTTCATATAGCAAATTCTGTCAAATTTAGGTTTCATTAAGTTCTACCATTTTGTTATTCAATCTGCACAACTTTATTTAACCCCTTGAGTGACATTAAATGCATGAAACATAATGTACATGGTAGTTGACTCAGTGCTAGAAACACTTTCTTTTTACTTTTCAATAGAGAAAAAACAAGAGAAGGTGGAATGAAGACAGGAAGTCTATGAAGAAGAAAATTCAGGGCAATCTCATCAGGCATTCATAGCAAAAATATAATAGCATAGTGGGTATATAGAAGGAAGGCTGACCTTTCTTCTTCTCTTGTCTGCTTTATTCTGGAAAGATTCAACTTCCATTCAGAAAAGACTGTGGCTCTATCCAGGAAAGGTTGGTGCAGGCCAGGGGGCATTTCTGAACATCGAATTCATAAATTTGCTTCTTTTGGAATGATTCTCTTCCAAAGTCCTGATTCCTGGCAAGAGAGTTTGCTGTGGAGACAAAAGAAAGAAGGGAGATTTACTCTCAGTCCCAGAACAACTGGGGCAAAGGGTGCTGTTTAAGCAAAAACAACATTCCTGCAAAACTGCCACTATCTGGATAACCAGTGACAATCTGGAAATCTGTATGGAGCAAATGGCGATACTGTTGATCCACCTTTCAGTCTGCTGATTAGTAGCTTAATTAAGAGGGTAGTGTGTTCCATTTACTATAACCCGAGTGTTGCAGTGCCAAGTTATAAACTGCCGGTGATTAGACAGCTTAAAAATAATACCACTGTTGTTTGGTGGTTTGTTTTTTTTTTAAGAAACCATTAGGTGCTCCTGTGGCCATTTTATTTTTATTTGTATTTTCTGCCTTTGAGCTTTATTCTTTTAGATGTACCATTAAAAATTAGTCACCTGTTAGTGCTGAAGGCTTTAGGTACTTAGATGATTCTTTGAAAAGAACTGAAGAACACCTGCAATGTCTTAAGGTAATAACTGTCAAAACTGTCAGAGGCAAAAGTAACAAGCAAAAATATTTGCAACAAAAGAAAGAAGACAGCCGTTGGAAGGGGAAGCAAAATATATTTATAAAGCAGGTTGTAAAAGCGGTTAATGCTAAACATGTGATGTTTATGCCAATAGAATGAGTCAGATGTGCTTCAGGTGAAATACTGTATTTTGAGCTGCCTAATGTCACCAGCGCCTGCAGGGACAGTTTGCTAACTCCACATGAACACACAGCCAGCTCTTCAAAGTAATTTTCATTATGCAACAGCGGAGCTTTAAAGACGTCCTCCCGTATTGATCTTGGTTTTGCATGATTCAACTTGTTAAGAACAAGATAAAGTTCCTCTGATAAACATTGATATTCTATAGGTAAGAAGAACGTCTTTAGTCTAACATTTTTATTGTCATTGTTTGTATCTGTGCAGACAGCTTAACCTGCTCTGAGACTCTGGTAAGTCATTAAAATGGCTTTTTTTTTCTCCCCAACAGTTAAGCTTCCTTTAAACTCTAGCCAACTGCTTGCACTTCTGACCTTACGGAGGTACTGAGACAGTAGTCAAGACCAGTCATGGCACTTCACTTGCTGTTATACAGTCAGGGCTGGTCCAGAATTCTTCTAGATTTTGCTTTTTTCATGTTAATGTCAATGAGGTAGATGCAGGCACCTGATTTTTCAGAAAAAAAGCACTGATTGAAATAAAACACATCCCTCTTCCTTCTTGTGCCATATTCCCTGAGCTATGGACTAGTATGAAAACTAAAGGACAGGAGCAAATAGGATAATTTCATACTAATTGAATCCATCCTGTGCAAAAATGCTGCAGATTTGGATTTTCTGTCTTGATTTGTGGGGGTTATTTTTGGGAGGAGTGCAGGGAATTGAGACCTAGCTGGTTATTAAATCGATATATTAAATATAAATACACGTAAGATGTATTCTTAGTATTTTAAAATACCATATTGATGATCTCTTCTATTTTTTAAAAATTCGTTTGCCAGCAGCTTACCACAGGGTTGAAAAGGGGAGAGTACACACTAAACACTAGAGTGTGTAATCTGAATAGACGGGCTGTACGGTAAAATGTGGGATTGAAGCACAATTTTGGGTGATCTTGTTACTTCAGTCCAAGCTCAGTCACTTAAGACACATATATAACTGTTGTGCTGTAGGTCAGCTGGCTAGCTGATTGCATCTTGCATCTCACAGACCTGCATTAGTTACAATCCTAATTTATCATGTATATTTATGTATCATTTATGTGAGTGTGTTTCAGAGAATACAATCTTGTGGAAATTAATTGCAGGAACTCAAAAGTCTGTTTGTACCTAGGGGGTGAGGGTGGTTTCTAAGGATCTTGGAGAAAAGTTAATGACTGCAGCAGGAAGGTGGGTAGGTGGTACACTCCATCTGCCGAACTTTGCTGTGTATCAAGCACCGACACAAATTTTAAGCTTTGAGTAAACCAGGCTCCTTAAAATGCCTTGTTTACCTCTTGAAGAGTAACATATGCTTCCAAGGTTCCTCAGAGAGAAGATCTGCCTCTCTAGCTGGGTGCCTGAGCTGTACCAAATAGGATGTCTTTCTGGATGCTTTTTGGGGCAGCGCCTTTCCTTGGTTGATTTCTTCTTGGGAGAGTTTTTCATTAGGCATCTAGTGCATAGACTCAAGAGGTAGGGAGACTAGTTCACAGCTATGGATAATAAATTGATACAAATACCAGAACTTAGCATCCTGTAATTCTATCACAGAAAACAAGTATTAGACTAACCATTTAAATAATTTTAATAAAATATTAAAAATACCCAAAACCTATGAAAGATGTAGCATGAAAAAACAGTCCTACCAGTCAAGTGATGCAGGTTCCATCTCAGGACACACCTGGTGCAACAAAATCAAACTTAAAGGCCCACTTAAGACTTGCCTACCGTAAGATCTGAATGATCTCTTTCTCCAGGATCTCTTTCTCCGCTAACTGAAAGGACCTTAAGAAGGCTAGACTTGTATTTTAGTAACTGTCCTGGGTTCAGCTGTAGCAGTCATTTTTCTCCTTCTTAGTAACTGGTGCAGTGCTGTGTTTTTGACTTTAGTCTGAGAACAGTGCTGATAACACACCAATGTTTTTAGTTGTTGCTAAGTAATGTTTACTCCGATCAAGGACTTTTTCAGTCTCATGCTCTGCCAGTCAGGAGGGGCGCGAGAAGCTGGGAGGAAGCAGAGACAGGACACCTGACCCAAACTAGCCAAAGGGGTGTTCCATACCACAGCATGTCATGCGCAGTATATAAACTGAGGGGAGTTACCCAGAAGGCCCAGATCGCTGCTTGGATTGGGCTGGGTATCAGTTGGCAGCTGGTGAGCAATTGCATTGTGCATCGCTTGTGTTTGTTTTACTTTTTGCCTTTTAGTTTTATATTCTCTCCCCTTGTTATTTCCCTTATCATTTTTATTATTGGTGGTAGCAGTAGTAGTTTTGTATTATACCTTAGGTACTGGACTGTTCTTATCTCAACCAGTGGGATTTACATTCTTTTGATTCTCCTCTCCATCTCTCCGGAAACGGGGGAAAAGAAGTGGGGGGAGTGAGTGAGCAGCTGCATGGTTCTGAGTTACGGCTGGCTTTAAACTACGACAGTAACTCAGGTGCAAAATTAGATGGGATCAGTCCAGGCAGGTATTGCACACTTGGGGAAAGTGTGAAATTTGTATTCGGATAAGGAGAATTTTATTTATTGATAAATTGTACACTACATTAAACATTGCAATGCATGCAGCCATTATATAGTAAATGCTCTTTTAATAAGGATAAGCCTGTTGGGTGATCCACTCTCCAAAATCAGTTTGCAATCATGTCTCTTTGAAGGTATCTAACCTATTTAATCTGCACATAAACCGCATGTACGAAGCTCTGATTAGTTCCTGTGGGTTATAGATGTTATTATAAAAGTGCCGTGACTCTTTATATTATCTGACTTTATATGCGTATTTCATAAACCTTTAATTTAGTTTGGATTAGAGAAATTACAAGGTTAAAAAAAGAAAAATCCTTCAAGTAGAAATTTAAAATAAGACATGCCCTTATCATTGCCAGCTTTATTTTATAACTACTTCAACCACTGTTGGCTAATCAGAACAAAGGGGGATTTTTTTTCACTTTTTTTATTATCCCAGAGCATGTGTGCAGTACAGCTTTTATTAGTTAAATAACCTCTCGACTGTCCCACTTTTCAGTGGGCTCACGTAAAAAGCTACAGAAACTTATATCTAGGTAATGAGTAGACAGAGTATTTTTATCATTAAATGATCGTGAGAGGAGTTTCTAAGTAGTTTAGCATAACTATTTTCTAAGGCAGGAGTTTTACATGCACATTTAAGGGAGAGTAACAAACATTCAGTACATTTATTATCATGGGAAATTCCAGTAGCAATTTTTTTTTTTTTTCATACAGTAAGCAGTGCTGAGACCATATTCATTAAGGAAATAAGCTATAGATGTTCATGATTCTGATGTATATCCATAGAATTTCATAGAATGGTTAGGGCAGGAAAGGACCTTAAGATCATCTAGTTCCAACCCTCCTGCCATGGGCAGGGATGCCTCACACTAGACCATGTTGCTCAAGGCTCAGTGCAACCTGGCCTTGAACACTGCCAGGGAAGGAGCATTTGCCACTTCTTTGGGCAACCTCTTCCAGTACCTCACCACCCTCACAGTTAAGAGCTTCTTCCTTATATCTAACCTGAACTTTCCCTGTTTTAGTTTAAACCCATTACCCCTTGTCCTGTTGCTACAGTCCCTGATAAGGAGTCCCTCTCCAGCATCATTGCAGGCACCCTTCAGATACCGGAAGGCTGCTATGAGATCTCCACGTAGCCTTCTCTTCACCAGGCTGAACAGCTCCAACTTTCTCAGTCTGTCTTCATACAGGAGGCGCTCCGGCACCCTTATCATCCTCGTGGCCCTCCTCTGGACTCGCTCCAACAGCTCCATGTCCTTCTTATGTTGAGGACACCAGAACTGCACACAGTACTCCAAGAGCAGAGTAGAGGAGCAGGATCATCTCCTTCAACCTGCTGGTCACGCTTCTTTTGATGCAGCCCAGGATACAGTTGGCTTTCTGGGCTGCAAGCACACACTTCTGGCTCGTGTTCAGTTTCCCATTGACCAACACCCCCAAGTCCTTCCCTGCAGGGCTGCTCTGAATCTCTTCTCTGCCTAACCCGTAGCTGTGTCTGGGATTGCCCCAACCCAGGCGCAGGACCTTGCACTTGGCTTGGTTGAACTTCATGAGGTTGGCACTGGCCCACCTCTCAAGCATGTCAATGTCCCTCTGGATGGCGTCCCTTCCCTCCAGCGTGTCAACCAAACCACACAGCTTAGTGTCATCGGCAAACTTGCTGAGGGCGTGCTCAGTCCCACTGTCCATGTTGCTGACAAAGATGTTGAACAAGATCGGTCCCAACACCAACCCGAGGGACACCATTTGTTACTGGTCTCAAGTTGGACATCGAGTCATTGACCACAACTCTTTGCGTGCAGCCATCCAGCCAATTCTTTATCCACCGAGTGGTCCATTCATCAAATTGATGTCTCTCCAGTTTAGAGACAAAGATGTCACGTGGGAGAGTGTCAAACGCTTTGCACAGGTCCACATAGACGACTTCAACTGCTTTACCCTATTCATCAGTTCTGTAGCCCCATCATAGAAGGCCACCAAATTGGTCAGACAGGATTTCCCCTTAGTCACCAACCACCTCATTGTTTTTCATGTGCCTTAGTTTGCTTTCCAGGAGAATCCGCTCCAAGATTTTGCCAGGCACAGAGGTGAGACTGACCGGTCTGTAGTTCCCTGGGTCTTCCATACTTCCCTTCTTGAAAATGGGGGTTATGTTTCCCTTTTTCCGGTCATCAGGAACTTCACCTGACTGCCATGATTTTTCATCTTAATATGTGTATTACAATACATTCACGAATATAAATAATTACACTGGAACTTTTTCAAATTAATAAGGCAATAGACTTCTATTCAGAGGATATAGTCCTATTTCTGTTTCTGTTTACATACATACTGTGCAACTTTGCACATTCTGGTATTTAACACACTGTTGGTCTAAATGATGTCATATTGTTTGGTTAATCTAAATATGAACCATATTGTATACTGTGCTCAGTAATTTGAGTTGCTCTACTGGTGATGTGCCCTGGAATCACTAAATTTAAGTCTTTTGATATTGGTGGTGAATACAGCTTTTGTGCTATATATACATGTAGGTAGCAATAGTTTCTACTGTAGACTTGGAGCCTCTCAGAAAAATAGTAATTGAAATGATAAATTTTCAAAGACACAGGGTAATGCTGTGTTTATGACTCAAGTTTAATTTCTTCTGTGACATTCCAGTTTTACTGTATTTTTGCTGTATCCTTTACAACCTGGAAGGACTCATAAGATGCATAGACATTTTTCCATACTTTTATTTAACAGTACAATGTATGTTGCATGGAGTCTGAAAGAGTGACCAACCCTGCACTCCCCCAATACCTTCACTACGAGTGAGGTAAATGAGAATCAGATTTAAACTTTATTATTTAGGATAAATAGAACCATAATAAAGTATTCAAGACTGCTTCTGCAAGTTTGCTTGTTTTTCCAGTATACTGAGTAATTTTGCAGTAAAACAGAACCAGCTTTGTATCTTTTTTTTTTTTTTTAGGGTTTTTTTTTTTTTTAGTTTAGCCTTTCTGACTAAATGTTGCATGGTTTCTGTTACTGTGAAGTAACTGAAGTTGTGTTACTTACCATCTCCTTCATTCTGGATATTGATTGAAGTTCAGCATCCAGGAGGAAAGTAATCGATGCAGTCACTGTCACTGTTTATTCACGCCGTTAAAAACCGAAAGAGAATCAGACCAGGAGCAGTTGTTCTGATTTCATTGTTTTGTGGTTTGGTTTTTGTTTTGTTTTATTGGGTTTTTTTAATGAAAATGTTATTTCACACTTCAGTTCTACTTAGGAATATCGTCAGCATTACACTGATTCCTTACAGTTGTGAAGTTGGAGTTATGTAAATAGTTACAGTATTTAGCTAGCAGCTTGAGAAGATACTTCTAAACTCATCAAGAATTAGACTTACACTATTACACATAGTAAGCTGGATCCTACAGGATTTGCATGAGAGGTAAGTCAGAGCAGACTTCAAACTAATTACCTTAGGGTTGAAGATGAAGAATACACCTCCTGAAATTCACTAGGAAAACTTAGGAGATAGGAAGAAATTTTAGGTAGTGTGTGAGAAAGATGGGGTCTATCTCACCTAAAAAGTAGGTAAGTAAGTGTTACACGCCAGATTTATTTGGTGTACCAAGTCATATGTTTCTCCTAAAATCAGTGCCTAAATTCACTAGGTAGTCAGTGAAGAAAGTTTTCAAAGGCCTTAAAATGAAGATGTTTTAAAATTTATGGGTCTCAGTTTAAACAGGCAGGATCTCTTTCTGGATCTTTCCAATGCACTTACATCTTTGACAGAGAGCAAAGCTATTTGGGTGAGTTTAAGCAATTTATTTAGGAGAGCTGTAGTTGCCTAAAGGGTAGGTGCACCCAGGTGCCTAAGTTAGATTATCTGGATCCCATCCAGAACTATTCCTGAAATAAAAAAGTAAAAACCTATCTCTGTGAAATTGACAAAGAAATTTTAATATTTTTGTAAAAAAAAACCCAAAACCAAGTAACCAATTAATGATATAGCTATGTTGCATGATCTGTTGTGGTAATTACATTTTTAATTACTTTACCCTTAGGACCCGATTCTGGTCTTATTTCCATTGGTATCCAAGGATAACTTAAATAAAATCAATGCAGCTAAACTAAAATATAATTGATGGGAGGTCAGAATTGAGCCCTAAATGGTATGCTAAAAGTGGAACTAATCAGAAAGCTAAATGGGTTTATAATTTGTGCAGTTGACATTTTTGTAATCTAAATCTCTGAGAAGTTAACCTTTGGATATAGAACCTGGATTTCCCTTAGAGCCTCATAGCATTCAAGGAAGTGAAGCCACTAGAAAGCCTGTAAAAAGGTGATGATTTTGTACAGCTTTTAAAACCATGTAGTAAATTCTTTCATTAAATGATTGATGTCTTTCCAGTTTAATAAGTTTCTGCATCAGACAAGTCTTTGTACAGTTTTCCAGTGAGCAGAAGCTGGAGAAGTGTTGAACCATAGCGTGTTCTCAAATAACAAAAAAACCCCAAACCAAAGGTTATTTTGAGCAACAAGAAGATTTAGGAATCAATGTCTACTCAAAGTCAAGAATATTGAAAGTCTCTTGGAAATTACGTTTAGAGTTTACAGTTTGTGTAATAGTTAGTGGGGATATATCTTTTAAAAATCATGCCAATTTAACATATATAGTTGCACAAGTCCTGGAAATTCCTGTCACAAGTTTCAAGGTTATTGGTTGCAAAAAAAAAAAAAAAAAAAGGAAATATAAACAAACTGAAAATATTTTCATACAAATTTTGTTTATTTTAATATTAAGTAAATATGTGGATTATCTCTAATGTAATTAGTGCTGTTTATTAGGCAGGTGTTAATTTATGTTGTATATTCAAATCAATCAACTAGCTTCACTTCACAAAGTATGTTAACTCGAAGATAAGGGGGTTTCCTTCTGCTTTTGCATGACGGTATTTTTTTAACAGCTCATGCGTACTTCCAGAATTACTTAATTTGGGACAATCAACATTGTATCAAATGGATTATTTCTCAGTTGTCAGAATGTATCTACGTTTTTATAATTCAAGGGAAATTTTGAATATTGTATTTATGTCAATGGCAGTCCTCCACAGTGGTGACCTGACTCTAGTCAGTGAAACTGCTTCTTCCGCAAGCCCTGACCAAGGGAGTCATAGGCTGACTGCTGTGCGTGACCTTCCTCCCATGGACATGGCTTTCACTCCTGTACATAGTCACTAGCTTCAGGCTTGTTACTTCTGATATTTATCACTGTAGCAGAGATTCGCAGATAGATAATTACCTAGTTACTTAAATTCTAGAGATTTAATGCTCTTTGGGAGAAGTACAGGCTCATAACATGAAAAAAATAAAAAGGCAAGCCATTTTTGCAAGGAATTTTTCCTGTGTTCCCTGCAACCCATGCTGCTTTCAGAAATATGCCTATCATTAGTAGTGCCATTATAGTGCATTTCACAGGAATTTGGAAGGCTGGAACAGAGGTTGTACACATTTTAGGAATGTTAGTAGAGTAATATTTTTTTTCCCACTGGACAATTACGTCCTTGAAAGTGTCAGTGTGATCAAACTTCTGGCACAGTGATAATTATTGTTTTGTGCTGACATCTTTATAGAATATTTATATGCTTTTCTGTTAATATTTGATCAACTTTTTATTTTTTTTGGCATGGCACTTTGTTTCCAGATTTTGATTGGCTATGTCTGAAACAAAACTCTTTGTTATGAGGCTGGAATTCATTCAATTGTTGGACATCCTACACTGAATAAACATAATTGTACTAGTCCATAGGCCTCCAAAGCTACAGTTATAATCACCTCATACCCTCCAGTGAAAGCGACTTTTGCTTTTAGCAAAGTCAAAATAGAGAGGCAAAATTAGCTTTATAGAAGTAATGTGAATGTATTATAGTTTGGTGTTTTGGGGGTTTTTGTTTGTTTGTTTGGCATTTTGGGGGTTTTATTTTGGTTTTTTTTGTGTGTGTGTTTTGTTGGGCTTTTTTTTTAACCCATGAGTAGCATTCTTCAGGCTGACATCCATATGTGACTGAATAGATGACAGCATGAAATTCAATTACAGCGAACAGTCTCAGTCATTACACCTGTCTGCTTCCAGAGGAAAGTATTTGTAAATTGTGCTTTATCCTTCTGTTCCCTAAAACCTGTGTCTGTAATTGACACTTGCCAGCAGAGATGACTGGAAACAGAAGGAGAACATAATGTGTCTGAGTAGCCCACCAGGGAAAAGAGTATCCTTATCTTTTGGGAGTTTTGTGCTGTTTTGTTTTCTTTAATGAGGAATAATACCTGTGTGCGAAGGATTTACTGCAAGGCTGGTGGCAGATGTTTCTGCTAAAAAAAAATAAAAAAAAAATAGTTATGAAAGATGAATCACAAAAGAAGGCAGAACAAAAAAAAAATCTGATTAACATAGAAATATTTCTTCTGCAAAGGAAAACAAATGCTTCAGGAGAACAAAAGCCCCTCTCTGTTATTTGTAAGGCTGGTTTGTTACTCTAACAAACACATTTGTAAGAATCACATTTGTGCCTGACATGTCAAAACTTATACACAAAGCAAGAGCTGTAGATACCTTGGGAGTCGATGTTGTCACTTGATATGCAACTCAGCATCCGTTCAGCACTGATTGATGCCCAAGTTGCCAGTTTTGGAAAAAATGGGATACAGACATGACAGTAATATTTGTACCAAATGTCAGGGAGAAGAAACAAGGGAGTTCATAGAATGGATCTAGATGTAGACTCTGACCAGAAAAAAAACCCAAATAAACATGATAGACAAGCTGTCATCCCTGATATTTCTAAACTGTTTCATTTCTTTCTGATAAGTTTTTTCTCTTTCTTCTTATTGGTTTCCCTCCCCAGAATTTTGCCAGAGTAGTCAGCATATAAAACTGATCCAGCTGGTGAGTTTTGAGCTTGATGAAGGAGTCATCAAACGATTAACTATTTTAAATGTGTCAGATATATAAAAGATATGGACAATTATTAAATCACTACATATTTGGTAAGAATGCTACTTAAGCATAAGCTTTCTTAGAACTTTTCTAATAGTATTAGGGAGATCAGAATGTATTTATTGTTTTTCTCATTTTTTTTTTACTTACATTTATTAATTGATTTCCAAAAATATTTGGCTAATGTCATCTAATGTCATGTATATGGACTTGTGCAAAGCCCAAGTGTTGTCCTGCACAATGTCCTTGTCTCTAAACTGGAGAGGCATGGATTTGACGAATGGACTACTCAGTAGATAAGGAATTGGCTGGATGGCAACTCAGAGAGTTGTGGTCAATGGCTCAGTGTCCAATTGGAGACCAGTAACAAATGGTGTCCCTCAGGGGTTGGTGTTGGGACCGATCTTGTTCAACATCTTTGTCAGCAACATGGACAGTGGGACTGAGCACGCCCTCAGCAAGTTTGCCGATGACACCAAGCTGTGTGGTTTGGTTGACATGCTGGAGGGAAGGGATGCCATCCAGGGGGACATTGACATGCTTGAGTGGTGGGCCAGTGCCAACCTCATGAAGTTCAACCAAGCCAAATGCAAGGTCCTGAGCCTGGGTCAGGGCAATCCCAAGCACAAATACAAAAGCTGGGTGGAGAATGGATTGCATACAGTCCTGTGGAGAATGACTTGGGGGTGTTGGTTGACAAGAAGTTCAGCGTGACCTGGCAATGTGTGCCCAGAAAGCCAACTGTATGCCGGGCTTCACTGAAAGGAGCATAGCCAGCAGGTTGAGGGAGATGATTCTCCTCCTCTACATGAGACCCCCCACCTGGAGTACTGCATCCAGCTCTGGGGCCCAGACATAAGAAGGACGTGGATCTGCCTGAGCGAGTCCAAGGGGCTGAAATACCTCTCCTATGAAGACAGGCTGAGAGAGTTGGGCTTGTTCAGCCTGGAGAAGAGAAGGCTCTGGGGAAACCTTAGAGCAGCTTCCAGTACTGAAAGGGAGCCTACGGGAAATCTGGACAGGGACTTTTTACAAAGGCATGTAGGGATAGGACAAGAGGTAATGGCTTTAAAGTGAAAGAGAGTAGATTTAGACTAGATATAGGGAAGGAATTCTTCACTATGAGGGTAGTGAGACACTGGAACATGTTGCCCAGAGAAGTTGCGGCTGCCGCATCCCTGGAAGGGTTCAAGGCCAGATGGAGCAACCTGGTCTGGTGCACGATGTCCCTGCCCATGGCAGGAGGGTTGGAACTAGATCTTTAAGGTCCCTTCTAACCAAACCATTCTATGATTTTATGAACTACTGCTTCTGTTACTCTCTGTAGGTCAGCAAGTAATTTGAGAGTTTCTCAACCACAAAACCAATGGCAAAAAATGTAACTGAGAAATGCAGTTAAGTATTGCTTGACTGCATTGCCTGTTACCATGCACTCGGGACATCCCCAAGTGGCCCAAAGAGTTGTGTGTGCCTTTGCTCGTGGCTTACAGAGCACACTGTGTTATATTTATGAGCCAGAAGGTGAAGTGTGTCAGAGAGGAAGTTAAAGTAACTTCTCTGTAGGATATTGTTAGTGTAAAATATCTGATTTATTTGGGTTTCTTTTTGAATCCTGCATCTTGTAAACACAGTGGGGCATTTCTCTGTCATTGATCCAAAGCAATGGGTACTAATGGTATAATACAGTGGTACTCAATAACCTTTTATCATGGGCTGCTTTGTCATGTGGAGACTTAACTGAAGGGAGAGAAATACACTGTAACAAAAAATAAAATTTTACGAATGTCCATCTATACGTTTAATTGCACTTAGTTTAAAAACTATCATTGTTTGCTGTTATCTTTTTGCATGACATATATAAAATGACGTAAAGATATGTTATACATAGTAGTGTAAATATGAAGAGAAATGTAGGCATTTTTTCCCAGGCATTCAAAGGACAAGCTATGGCAGTTCTCTATCATGTCTTGAGTAGCACTTCTATATTACGGGGCTCTGAATTTTTTAATAATTTTAATACAATAATAAATAGAATAATTTATCTAGATAGAATATTTTTATACATCTTTTTTTTATACAACTTTTTTTTTTCCACACGAAGCCTTTGTATATTTATAGGAAATAGAATAAACAAATAAGGGGTATATCTACACAGTAAAATTCTAAAATTTGCCCAGTACCTTTAAACCCTTGTCAAAGTTTTCTTTCAAGTGACATCTATGTACATCAGACAGCTCCTTAGAAGCAAGCAAGGGCATGTATCCTGAGACATACTGTTTCAGACCAGCATAAAAATCAGTGTGGTGCCACATGCTGACCCCCAGGCCTCTGACAGCGGTAGCTGCAGTTCTTTAGGGTTTATAATCTGTTTGCCTGCCACCTTATTTAGTAATTTCAGCAGTTCTGGTGGCTAAGTTTCCCTTCAGAGCATGGTGGGAGGCCAGGTTATGACTTCATTTACACACTTTCTCTTGGGAGCAAATTAGTACATCAGTGCAGGAGAGTGCCATTTGGGTAATCTTGGTGTAGGACCATTAATAGAGTATAGCGAGTTTTGTATTCTCCTCCTGAACAACCATTTAAGAGCTAACAACACTATAATTTTCTGCTACTATTTTCATGTATATATACATAGGTTCATTTTGCATTTGTTGTTGGTAAGACGCCAGATTCCAGTCTCACTTAAAATAGATGTTGAGTCAAAGCAAAAGTTATCTAAAGATTTCTGCCAAGAAAGGAGACAGCAAAGACATTTTAAAAAGAAATAACAGAGTAGGCTATAACCATTGGGATGCTGATATCCCTGTTTTACCATGGTTTGTGTCTGTTACTGATGTCCCCTTCAGGCTGAATACTCAAAACACACCCCAACTGCTGTAGAACATCGTTGGAGAAAAATGGTGTTAATGCTTCATGTAACGTAAAACGTTGGGCCCTGAGATACAGTTTTACAGGGATGTAAAAATTGATCTCTTTGCTGCTGTATGAAAAGCTGGTGGTTTTGAGTAATTGCTGCATATCTTGACAGTATGAAAAGGGACAAGGCCAACAGCCAAGATCTTTTTGTCCTTTGGGAACCAGTACTCTAAGGGTCCCATGCTGTGAAAGTGAGTGTTGAATTCAGCAAGTACAAGATGAAGCTCAGATTGACTTAAGCACATTACTGCTCTTTTAAGATAAAAAAATATAAAAAAGAGGATAAGGAAGGCTGATAGCCCATTCATTCATTAGTCTTTGTGCAACAAATCATGAAGATGGAGTTGCAAATGTAGGTTTAGTAGCATTTATTATTGTAGAGTTTAGTCCTGCGCTGGGAGCGTTTACTCATGCTCACTTGTGAAACTTTGAGCATGACATGGGCCTGCAGGACTGAAACCCTTATTTATGAGGATTTATAATAGTTTGTTTTATACACATGAACTACTAAACACCAGGGATGTTACTTCTAGAGACACTTTTTTTTTTAAGTATCAAATTAAAAGTCTCCATGACTGATGCTGTTCATAGAATCAAGATACATTCAAGATGAAGGGCTTCAAGAAATCTTAGAGAAATGGCTAGGTATCGTTCTTTTGTTGAGTTTTCTTCAATAAAAAGGTGTTACAGCTGATTTTGAGATAGCAATTGGTGCATTATGCCTAGTTCGTCTTATTATGTGAAAGTCCAGCTCACTTGTTTTTATTTTTGAGTTTTTATTGTTTTATTTTATTATTTTGTAGTTTTGGGGTGTTTTTGATTCAAAGTGCAAAAGATTTAATATTGCATCTGCCTTTGTCTTTTGGCAAGTACACTGTGGATCAAGGGAAATATTATGCATGAGAACCAAAGAATAGCTAAGGATAGAGATTAAAGGCATGAGCAATATTATAACATTTTCAGAGGAGTCTGGACAAAAACCAGTGCCTTCCAAAATAATCACCACAGTTCTTTATACCGAAGTATTTGCACATATTAATAGTATACCATATGCTTGACTTAGCAATATGGATGTAACAGATGCAATATTCTCTCAGGAACAGAATATTTCCCAGGAATATCCTGGTCTTTTTGACACCCCAGTTTTAACTTATTCTATAACTTGATCTGAAAATGATGACCAACTTGAAATCTATATAACTTGAAGGCTTTATCAGTAAAGCCCAGCAGAGTTATATTTCTCTGTGTCTGTGATGTTGAAACCTGGTGAAAATCAATTTTTCCTTTTGCTGAATGGTATATTTGAAGCATTTAAAAAAGGTGAATGAGTGTGCTGAGGGCCTATCATTCTTGAAGTACTTTCTTATGCAGCATGTGTAGGTACATCTGCCTGTTAGCCCTGAAAGGCTGTGTGTGTTGTGTCAGCAGGAAGGAGAAAAAGAATGAGATGAGGTATATCAGAAAGTAAGTTTATAGCAAATAGTGTTTTGAACAACCCATATTCCCCAATGTAATATATTATGGAAATAATGATTCTGAGAAGTGATGCTTCTTTGTAACCTGAAATGACACAGTAGGAATTATGCATGCTTAAGTCATTCAGGACTGGGTACTTAGTTGTGTAGAAATGCTGTAAGAAGTGTCTTTATCATGAACAGCTTTGGTATTGATGGAGTGGCAAGAACTAGATTAATAAAACTAAAGCTACCTGAAATAGTTGTTTATGATGATGATGATTTAGCTATAAGGGGAACAAAATAAGTATTTTTAATTCCTTTTTATAGAGTTTTGGGGGGGGGTCGGTGATTTAATACCATATTTTATCTTGTATTTAGGGGAGAATTGTGTGCTTTAACTTCTTTTCAAGATTGCTGAAGCATAGTTGTTTCAAAACTATAAATAGGTTGTTAATTAATTAACATGGATAGCCAATGAGAAGTGGGCTAAAGGTTTGAAAGGTGGTGTCAGGAAGCCAGAACAAATAAAACATGAATGCAAAACAGTCCATAAGAAAGCAACAGAGAGAATACAGGGAAAATTATTATACTAGAATAAAGAACAAAATGCTTCTGACCTGTACACTGTCATTAAGCACAGATCAAGAAATGCAACCCAAAAGGCAGAATAAAGATAGCATGTGTGTCTAGCCTCTCATGTCAATAGATTGGCTTATGTGGTTGCTCTGGTTTACAGAGATTTCCTTGCAGTAACAACAGGCTGGTGTACCTTGCCAGAGGAAAATACTCTGGCTTCAGTTGATTTGATGATTCGCTTCTTCTCCTAACAAACGTGGAGACACAAAATAAACTTAGGTAACTTACTGGATTTTAGGAATATCATGTGGTATGGGAATAAAACATAACATAATTGTCTTCAGAGCTATTAATATATACAGTCTGCAGGGTCGGACTTTCTCTTCTTCCTCATGTGGTTCTCCCAGTGAAAAGTATCACGTTCTTAGTTTTAGTGGGGAGGAGGGGGAAACCAAAACACAACCAGAAAAACCCAAAGCCAAAACCAGCTTTTAATCTGACCATTCTTGAATTAAAAGAATATTATTGACAGGGAAATATGTTTAAGAGTGCATTTATTTAAGATGTCTTTCATAAATCATTGCATTGTCTTGATAAATCACTGAGACTTTGTTTTGAATTTGTTAAGAATGGAATTTGCCCATTTGTGGTGTACTTTACTTTGTACAGATGTTGAGTAGGAATCTAACATAGTATATTTTATTTCCCTGATTAACATTTTCCCTATTTTCTGTTTCTTCTTCTCCTCATTGATGTTCCTTCCCCACATACATAGAGTTAGCTAATACTAGAGGAAGCAAGTTCATTTTGCTTCACTGCTTTAAAAAAATGAATGCTATGACCAATGGAATAAAAACATTTGATAAGCTAAAACAAAAGCCAGCAAATGTCGAGAACAAACTCCACTGACCTAGGTAATATAAAATTGTTTAATGATAAGTATGAACATTAACAATTTTGGACATCTAAAAATGTAAAATTAGCACTTTGAAAACTTTTATCTGGATGAGATAAAGCATTATACATGAACATAATGACCTCTCTGAAATTCAGCCAGGATGCTGTGGTACTCATTTAGACAAAGAAGACAACTAGTTAATCTTGGCAAAGAAAACTAGACAGGGTAAATTAGTTTGCTGCGTTCCAGACTCTTAGCTATGAAAAAGAATATCTTTCACTAATTAGGGAGTGAAAATACTCTAAGATTTAGAAAGAGAATGCAAGCAGAGCTAAAGAAAGAGATCCTGGCTTTGGAATGGTGTAGCAACCTGTGGTGTTCGCATCATACAATTTTATGATTTTATCAGTTAGGCAGCCTACATTAAGGGGTCTTCAACTTTGATTATATTGATTATATACAACGTAGTAGTTCATAGGGAAAATTATCATGCATGGCTTCAATCCTTAATTTTCATGGACTCTTGGAGCCTCTAATGAAATGCAAATAAATTTGATTTAAAAACCTGAATAAATATATATGTTGTAATGAAAAAGGCTAGGTTGTTCTGTTTTATACCTAGAAAAATATCTAAAATTTTCAGAATTTTTTTTCAAACATTCAACTACAGAATCAGTACTAGATCCTTTATTTGAAAAATATATAAATACATTTTTCTCTAATTTTAATATCATTTCCAATGTCTGAATCTGCTTTGCAAATATGAACAAATTCCTGTTCCTGTAAATGTCATTTTGATTTTAATGGTGGGGGGGTGAGGATCACGTCGTCTCATTATTTATCTTTTGCATGAACAGTGTTACACCCTTGAATTATTCCAATTTAATTGAAGGAGAACAAGATCAAGTTCTGCATGGTTCCAATGCCATAGTTGTTTTTTAAAGAGCTTTGGTTTTATAGGACTTCTGTGCTACCTTCATATAGGCAGTATGTATGTTTAAGAAGAAGTGTTTGGCCTCCTTTGTTTGGAACTACACATCAGAAGAAAATCTGCCCCCTTTTTTTTTTTTTTTTTTTCTTTTTTTATTAAACAAGAGATAAGGATAAAGCAAATTACTTTTCCAGTACCTCACATTTTATTACATTATCTCTTAAACATTTTTAAATGAGAGTCAGTGGCTCTAAAATGCTTATATATTGTTGGGTTGGGTTTTTTTTAAATTTCAGAAGGTGCTTGTTTGTGGATGATGTTTATTAGGAAACTGCATGTGTATGTGTGCATGGATGCAAGTGTGCATGTATCTATGTCTCTGTAGAATGAGGTGGAGGAAGACAGTGTTCACTTTATTTTATAAGATCTACTTCTTGAATACTCTCACGTTTTCAAAAAATGCCAAGACCAAATACAGGAACTTCAGCTCTAAACGGAGAATGTCCTGGAAAGGTTTGAAGTAATGAAAAAGAGGGGGTTTAGTCTCTCAACATCGTTGTTTTCACCACTGAGTCATGTTGTAATCAGATAGTGTGACAGCTAATTTTTTAAGCAGAATTGGAATCAATTATATGAAATCAGCCTACAATGTGATTTTGTTTCTAAAATATTATTTTTCTTTTTATGTGCATTTCAGAAACGTTCAATAAATATTTAGACTCTTAATTTACTATACATCAATCTAAAAATCTACTTTGCTATTTTAGTCAGAATCAATTTGCTTAATTGTTACTCCTATCCCATCAATCTCAGTTTTGCACTAACTTGAACAATGCCACTTTTGCTATTTGCACTTTAATTTGATTTCCATTCTAAGTTTATGAACAGTAATAGGGTCCTGCTTGAATATTCATTAGCTTTGAATTGTGAGCTATGAAAAGGTGCTTTCTTTTACCTTAATGAAAGTGGCTCAGCATGGGGCGGATCAGTAATGACACTTGATTTTAGGCATCCAACAAATATGCTTCTTATTTATTGACACATGTTGTCCAAACAGCTCCCTCGCAAGTCAGTGGAGTAATGAAAGAGAGAGTGCTGCAGAGGAGTGTGGAGCTTTCCTGGCAGGAACCAGAACATCCCAATGGAGTCATTACTGAATATGAAATCAAGTATTATGAGAAAGTAAGTGCCAAGATTATCTGTAATGTAGAACAATGTGCTGTTTTCTTCATGTTGGCTTGCTGTGTTGTGGAACAATGTTAAAGCCATTAGATGTCAACTATCCTGTCTCTTTAAAGTCATAGCGGTTTTGCTCATTTTTAATAACTAGTGAATCCCTGCAATTATTATTCCCGTCATATGTCTCATATATTGTATTTTGGTATCCTAAAAATTAAATATACTATTGAAATCTGTCCTTTTTTCCCACTTTTTTTTCTATTAAATTGGACTTGCATATTTTACTACGATATTTGTAATTTTCCTGTCTCTTCTACATTGTGTTTAAAGCTTGTTTCATTTCCTTCTGTGTCACTGTAATTCCAGTCTTGTGATGATATGTCAAATGTAACTCTTGACTGCATTTGGTATTTCCTTATGAGCTGCGCAGCTTCAACATGATGTCTGAAAACTTCCAAAGCACTTCCGACAGTTTCAGCTGATAAATATGTCTTATTCCTTGTTCTTTTAAAAAGTCCCAGCATTGAGAAATTTATTTTTCACTTGTTCTCTCAACACAATAATGAATTGAGGGCTGCTTTTCAGCAGTAGATAAAGTGATCTTTGTTTCTGTTAGAGTGAAATTGCAATCTTACTGATGTCAGTCGGAGTTTTGCCATTCATGTTAGGGTGTCTAGGGCTTCGTTCATGATAACGTTGAAGTACTTTAGAATAAAAAAATTCTGTCAACTGTAAGCTGGATGAAAGCAGAGTGAAGGCATGTTCTGCAGCTATATGTTTGCCATGGGACCCAGACTAAGTGTGACTCCTCCAGATTCCCTAGTAAATTTTTTAGAATATGTAACGTATTCCTAATTTTTGTAAAACATTCTGGGAGAAAAAAGAAAGAATTAAAATGCGAAGAAAACAAAGGAGCTCCTTTGTGATCACTTCTGAAGGCATTTCATTTCTGCAAACAAGGTAATAGTATATATCAAAAAAAGCATGTCAGCTTACTAGGTAACATAGAATTAGGTAAATTCATACCAGATTGGATCTAATATCAAGTGTCACATCCAATTTTCAGAATTACACAATTATACTTATCAAAAGATCTTTATATGATTTGGGAAGGGAATAAAATGTTTATTTGTGGAGGCTAACATCCAGTTTAAGTTGTTCACTTTAATTACTTATAACAAAATTTACCAGATATGTACAGATAGCTAAACAATTTTAAAAATAAATTTTATTAATTTTAGCAGATTTTTTGTTCTTCAAGCATGTGTGTGTGTGCACACAAAGAAAGCCTATACATTAAAAAATAGAAAAAAAAATACATATTTACCAAAGGCAAAATTGTCTCTGCACACAAAAGAAAAAAAAAACCCAAAACAAAAGTCAAACTACAAACCAAACAACATGGGTTGTTCTATTTTTTTGTTTGGTTGGTTGGGGGAGGTTTAATATGCAAACTTGCTTCTAATCTATTAAAGTAAAATAAAATAGTTTGAATAGATAGTGAAAAATTATCAAGATACTAGACTTTTCGTATGATGATAGCTTTTTGAATGGGGCTTGTATTATTTGCCTTATACAATCATGTTACTTATTACTTTAAACAAGCAGAATTCTGCTGCTAGTTTCCTATGTTTGCAAAGACAAGAACTGATGTTAAAGTTACTTTGTAACGTAAAGAAACCTACCAATATTATACTTACTACAGTGAAATTAATAAAAGAATAAGAAGCTCATCCTATAAACAGTCACAGATAAACTGGACTACATACCTTTAATTCAGTGAGACAATTTTAACACATATACTTCTCTTCCTTTCAAAATAATGCAGTTCAGCTTAAAAAGTACTTCATAAACTACTACTCAGAATGAGAGAGGCAGCTTAAGATTTGTTTTATTAATTGGACAAAGCCTTGGGCAACGTTGTCTAGTGTGAGGTGTCCCTGCCCATGGCAGGAGGGTTGGAACTAGGAAATCTTAAGGTCATTTCCAACCCTAACCATTCTATGATTGTATGATGCTATGAATTAAAAAAAAAAAAAAAATCTGAACTTTCAGCTCCTTTTAGAGTGAAATTAAATCAAACATTTTTGCATTTTTGTGGTTCTGAAATATTCTGATAAGTGGTTTTTTCACCTCTTATTTCTAGCTAGGGCTGGAGTGGAAACTGCCTGAAATCTCCCAAGCCTGTCTTATGAGATTTCTAGCACAGGTTATTTTTATTTCTTTGTTACTTATTTATTTTGAATAAGAACTTTTGGCAATTCAAATAAGCCTTATTTATGCATTAAAATGCAAACTCAGAAATTCCACTGTGGCTTGCAGTCCTGAGCCTGACTGTTTACACTTTCCTTACACTTGTTTCTCATCTCTCAAGCATTCCTGTTCTTTCTCACATACCAACATACATTCCACCATGGTCCTCACTTACAGATGGTTTAAGCCCTCTTGGAGAAGATACGAAAAATTGTTGCTAGCCAAGTTGGCAGGCTTGCTGAAATAACAGACAGGGCATGAACCAAGAGAAGCCATTACTGAATCTCAGAAAAGAAATCATGTAGGTTGTATTTAAACCCGTATTTCAGCAAAAGCCTTTGCTGCTTTACTGACTGCGAAAGGGGAAGGTTCTCCATCACTTTTAGCTGGCAAAGTACTACAGCTGGCAAAGCTGACAAAGTATTGAAATGAGTTACAGATTTATTCCTTCCCTCTGTATTCATCTCATTAGCACTGCCTCGCACAGCTCATGCTTCTCTGGTCATGTGGTGCATTCAGATGGTTGGTTAATTCATCTTTTCTGCCCTTCAAATCAGGGTTGCATCTGCCACTGAAAATCAACAGGGCTGCACATATCTATGCTGAAAGATAATCTGGATCAGTAAATGTGATGAATAAGTAGAGCTTTCTGAATACCATAATGATCTGTGATACAGCTTTTGTAGTATTTGAAAGTGAGTTATTACTCATAGGGTTTGTATTCTTACAGCTTCAAATTTGGGGGGTGTCATACTGAGCTTCTTTCCCTAGGTTCTTCTTGATGCCATAGACGTAAAACCCAAGAAAAGACTAAAATCCAGAAAAAAACCTAAGTGAGTTAAGGATCTCAGAATTTGGTGCAAAATCCATCCAGTTATGTGTTGGCAGTATGGTATTTTTTAAAGGTAGTGGGAAGTAGCAAGGGAAGGTGTTCTGACCATGAAAAAACAGATTTTCCTGTCCTTGCACTCTTTAGACCCCACAGATCCCCCTGGAAAGCTGCGGTCAAGCTATTTACTCATCAAAATTTCACAAAATGTTATCTGAGCCAAAGCAATCATTTTATGTTTGGATGTTTTATGGGTAACAACATGAGCATCCCATTTGAATTTTATGTTATACTTAGAGCTCCTCATTGCATTGACAGTGTTTTGTAATACTCCACAGAGTATGCTTTATTTTTCATGTTGGGGAAAAAAAAAAGCATTCAACAAATTGAAATAAACTACCCTGGCTAGCTGTCAGTTGCTGATGTGCTACCATGATAAAATCTGACCTGTAAATGTAATTTAATCTTTTGTCTTACTGTTTCCAGGATCAAAGGGAGAGGACCTATTCAACAGTGAAAACCAAATCCACTTCAGCTTCTATTAATAACCTAAAGCCAGGAACAGTGTATGTTTTCCAGATTCGTGCTTTTACTGCCGCTGGTTATGGAAATTACAGTCCCAGACTGGATGTTGCCACACTAGAAGAAGCCACAGGTAAACAATTACTTTTATATGAAATTAATAGTTTCAGTAGAAGTAGTAAGTAGAGCAAGAGTGGAAAGAGCCATAGGCAATATTATTGAAACTGGAAAGAATGAAGTTCTACATGAAGGTGGATTTTTGTAACTGTATTTTGAAGGATGAGTTCAATTAGATTTTCTACCACGCAGCTGCAAATTACACTCCTATAAATAGGTGGAGAAGATTTGTAACGTATCAGGTTCTTCTCCTCTGATGGCCTTCTAACACAAAGAAAAATATTTTTTTCTTTCAAATACATGCCTCTTCCACCTCTCAAGAGGAATGAGTAGTGGTGAGCTGAATAACTCTACTAGATTCTTCTGTAACTGGGAGAGGAGGGAAGAGGATTTCAGCCCACAGAGTCTGCTCCAGGTCATTTTTACCCCATTTGATTTCTTGAAAATACTCTTTATAGTTTTGTTTATGTGTGTGTTAAGCTGTATGTCCATCCTTAGTGTCTTTTGACTTCATTGGCTAGTTTCAACTTGATTTAGTAAGGAAACAGGTCTCAAAGATACTAGGTTTCTTTAAGGCTTATGTGATATGTTGTAAGCTGTCTAGAGAAAAATCAGCCTTTCAAAAACCCTCACAATGAAAAGTATGAAGCTGAAGTACAAGCTCTCTCAGTACAGAGAATCTGGCTGTGACAGCTCAGCAGAGGGATGACATTTTGGGAGAGTTTATTCTTTCGTTGATGCTGAATTCAATTTTGTGCCCTTATTTGTCCAAAAATCACACCGATACCTTTTTTCCTCACCACCGTAGATACGTGCATACATGCTTAGTGAAAATTTTCCACATTTTGGGTCTTCTGAACCACTTCCATTGCTGAAATGTGGCAGCCGTGAGCCCATTCATAGGCGCTGCCTGTGTCCCTGGCAGGTTCACTGCTCTGTCACAGACCTAAATTTGGTTACTCTGTTTTGGACCACTTGCTTCAGGTTAACCTGCCTAACAGTGGGTCAGCCAGATTTGGAGCTGAGAATACATAGTCCACAAAGATGCGAGCTCTGCTCTCTGAACTCTCTGCAGCATATCTAAGATGTGGGTGTACACTAACAGTTGGACTTGGTGATCTTAAAAGTCTTTTCCAACCTAGTAGGTTCTATGATTCTAATGCATCTTACTGCAGCCAGATGTCTCCTGAACAATTTGTCAGTATTAAAACACAGTAGTTAAGTCTTGATTCCACCTTGGTTGCACACAGAATATGAAAACTATCAATAATGAATAATACCACATATCTAATAGACATAATTGAAATAGTAATTATCATAATAGCAGCAATAAACTGTTATTACTAGTATTATTAGCTCTGTGTCTGATAGCATACTTTCCATTTGTGTATCTCCGCTTTAGAAAGAGTCAGTAGCAGAATCCTCATTTTGCAAAATGGGAACCTGCAGTACAGGCAGAATTAATTTGTTTTGAGTAGATTTCTGGAAAACAAATTAAAAGTCTGTCATAATCTGTCATTTGTTTCTGCTAGTGAGCTATTTTATTGTCCATAGTGGTTTAAAATTAGTAGACCAAAATGTTTTCCTAACATTTCTTTAATTACCTGAGTGGTTTTTATATACTGAATGTAAGCACACTGGTAGCCACTAAGATTAGCAAAGATAATTTCAGAAGTAAACAGTCTTGACTAGAGTTTGGTCAACATATGGAAAATTAGGGAATCCTAGAATAAATGCATCACTGACCATGCCTATGTACCCTTTTTCTGACTTGTGTGATGAAAAACTGCATAAAAACCAGTGACACACTTGGCCAGTATGCACAGCAGATTTTTCTCATGTCATAGGCCAGCTTTGTGTTTTGACACGCCATGTAAAATGTCCTGTGCTTTCATTAACATTTTAAAGGAAGGCCTTTACTGGATCATTTTTAGGAAATATACCTCAAGCGGAGTGCTGTACAGGTGAGCAGTAAACCAGTGTTATGCTACCATTTAAAGGTGTTGACTTTTCATTATTCCAGTGGATTTCTGACTGCAGCTTTTAAATATGTTGACATATTTAAAGAATATATATATGTAGTGTGAGAATATATATACACACACACATATATGTATTTATGTAAGAATATATATAGTGACCGTCACAGTCAGCTAGTCATGTTGCCAATCAGAATTTCTTCTGGCATTTCAACTCCTTGGCATCTTTTGGCTGGTGCTGTTGATTTTTCTGTTATGCTCCTGTTTCTAAATTGTGATAGAAACTGCATGGCCACTTTTAAATATTTAAGGACCTATGTCATAGAATCATAGAATGGTTTGGGTTGGAAGGGGCCTTAAAGATCATCTAGTTCCACCCCCCCTGCCATGGGCAGGGACACCTTCCACTAGACCAGGTTGCTCAAAGCCCCGTCCAACCTGGCCTTGAACACTTGCAGGGGTGGGGCATCCACAACTTCTCTGGACAACCTGTTCCAGCGCCTCTGGAATGTGAAGAATTTCTTCCTGATGTCTAATCTAAATTTACCATTCCCCTTTATCTTATGCCTACATGCCCTAGTAAAAAGTCTCTCCAGCTTTCTTGTAGGCCCCTTTAGGTACTGGAAAGCTGCTCTAAGGTCTCCCCTGAGCCCTCACTTCTCCAGGCTGAACAAGCTCAACTCTCAGCCTGTCTTCATAGGAGAGGTGCTCCAGCCCTCTGATCATCTTTGTGGCCTGTCGTGGTTTAAGCCCAGCCAGTAACTCAGAACCACACAGCCACTTGCTCACTCACCCCCTTCTTCCTCCCCTTGCTCCGGGAGGGATGGGGAGGAGAATCAAAAGAATGTAACTCCCACGGGTTGAGATAAGAACAGTCCAGTAACTAAGGTATAATACAAAACCACTACTCCTACCACCAATTATAATAATGATAAGGGAAATAACAAGGAGAGAGAATACAATTGCTCACCAGTTGCCGACCGATACCCAGCCCCACCTGAGCAGTGATCTGGGCCTTCTGAGTGACTCCCCCCAGTTTATATACTGGGCATGACGTGCTGTGGTAGGGAATACCCCTTTGGCTAGTTTGGGTCAGGTGTCCTGTCTCTGCTTCCTCCCGGCTTCCCCTCCTCCCTGGCAAAGCATGAGTCTGAGAAAGTCCTTGATCGGAGTAAACATTACTTAGCAACAACTAAAAACATCAGTGTTATCAACATTGTTCCCAGGCTGAAAGTCAAAAACACAGCACTGCACTAGCTACTAAGAGGGAGAAAAATGACTGCTACAGCTGAACCCAGGACATGGCCCTCCTCTGGACTCACTCCAATAGGTCCACATCCCTCTTATGTTGGGGGCCCCATAGCTGAATGGTGGGGTGTCACAAGAGCAGAGTAAAGGATGAGAATCATCTCCCTCGACCTGTTGGCCATGCTTCCATGCTTCTTTTGATGCAGCCCAGCATATGGTTGGATTTTTGGACTGCAAAATGTCCATTATATTAATAGTATCTGACATATAAAATACACATAGTTTATACTTGTATTTGCACATATCATAAATGTTGGGCATTGCATACCTATTTATGTAAAAAATTCAAAATTGTGAAGTAAAAAGACTTTGTAAAGTAAGGCTATTATCTATTTTATACTGTGTTTGCCACAGTCAAAGTACTTTGATCACTGTATTTTTTTTTCTTGAAATCATTGATCATATTCAAGACAGAAGTCCCTCAGGAAGAATACAAATGCATAGAAAATCACTTAAGTGGTAATTTTATTTTTTGATTCACTAAAGTGTTTAAAAGTTATGTTAAGTGACTTGTAGCCAGTGGATCTAAAGATGATCCTGTGCTTTTTTAATCGAAGGGGATTTTGCCACTTGTTATAGCTCTAAGACTCAGCACAACCTGGCCTGAAGAAGTCTTTGCTTTTTCCTTTTGCCATGAATCAGTTTTAATCAAGCAAGGTTGAAGTAATATGCAGATGCAAAATTTATTCCTAATGTCAGAAATAATGCTACTACAAATTTTTATAGAAGACATAAAGCAAAATATATAAGGAAGTAATTTTGGGCCTAAATGAACCCAATTTATTGTTAACACTTCCATGATGGTCTTTATCAGCAATTGTTTTCTGCAACTCATAAATTTCAGGTTGCTTGCATAAGAAGAACTCACTGGAGGAGCAGCACAGCTTTTACAGCTGATCTCCTGTTTTGAATCCTCCAGGGTGTTTGGATCTGCATTCCCCATCCCTACAACCATATATTTTTAAAAAATGGTTTTAACTTCTTCAAATTAAGATTGGATTTGAATGTGCTCATTCATTTAGATATTCAAATATCATAATATCAGATTAGCTGTAGCTAATTGCCCAAGTACCAGGTTCCTGTCTCACCCTCTGCATCTGAGTACAGTTTAAACAGAAGAAAGGGCAGACTTCCCTGTCCTGCTGGTGGTTCCCTGCCATTGCCAGTGTGGCAGCACCAGTTACAGGTAACCATGTCATGCACTGCCTGGAAGGATCATCTGCAACTCGAAATCATTCCTCTAAGAACACTCTAGCATCTTTTTTTTATTGCCAAACCACAGTGATCATTCCAGAAGCTGAGTTCTGATTCACCCTTACACTGACAGACCGACTTCATAACACAGAAGAGAGAAACAGCACAGAGTACCTGAACAAAGGCAGGTGTCAGACTCCTGTCACTGAATTCGTACCAGACCATGCTCATAATCAGATCTTTTGTTTTTTGTTTTGTCTTGTTTTGTTTTGTCTTGTTTTGTTGTGTTGTAAAAATGTAAAAAATGCATCATACATTGAATCTTACCTTACTAGTTGGCCAGTGTACCGTGTCCCCAACAGTTTCCAGACCCCAGTTAACATCCTTGGCTTGCTTGCTGAATGTGCCAGTATCCAGAATCTGTGAGGCAGTTATGCAGAGCAACCCACTCACATATGTCAACCTCTATGCACTCAACTTGGCTGCTAGATTAAGTGACAGGCTGGGCTGAATATTTTTCAAACTCTGTTAGATGAATGTATCTTTGAGCCCTGGCCATTATGACAGGGTGCTGCCTCTTCTTGACTTCTAAGTGAGGTTTGCACTGAAGTTCATAGTAAGAAGTGAACAGTTTTAGGAAATGCTGTATTTTACGTAAATTTGGCATTGTTTGGGATTGTCTGCTTTGATGGCCTGGTGATGTTACAGGAACTGAGTTGTATTACCTATGTCCCTACACTTTTGCATGAGATAGTGATCACTGTTTTCCTTTAAGTTCCACAAGTGGGGCATATGCAGGCCTGCAGTGGCATCCTACTGACCTGGATATCTCAGAAAGTTGTAGTTAATCAAAGATAAGCATTTGTTCTTTTCAGCTTAAGACCAATATGAATAATGAAATCTTCTTCACCTGCATTAGGATAGAACATAGAAAACTTACAGTTTCTTTAGGAGATAAAATTGAAGGGAGGGAGGGAAGGGAACTTCCCCCCAGTGCAGATGATTCTATATCTGTGTAGTATAATGAAGGGTTTGTTATTTTTTGTGGGAAGCAGTTGGTACAGGTCAGTGTCAGTAACAAAATAAATCATGTTGATTGGCTGACTTCTCCCAAGACAGAGCAAAGAAAAGACTGGTTTATTTGTTTCTATGGGAACCTCTGAAGTCTGCAACAGGAACCTGATTCTGTGGAATTCATAAAATCCTCATGTAGACATTCCAGTGCAGTTACCACTACTAGCAGTTAACCACTGTTAACATACCATCTACAATTCAGTTAATCAGCTATCAGTTGGGTTTCCTTTTTTTTTTTTTCTCTCTCTTTTCTCTCTCTGCTGCTTCCAAATGCGTCAAACTTTCAGAGTCTCTTGCTTATCGTCACTGCCTGATGTCTCCTCCTTTACTCTCAATCTCTTGGCCTAGATCCTCGCTGCTACAAACCGGCATAGCTCCATAGAGTTCAGTAGAGCTGTGCTCATTTAATGTGAATGAGTACATGACCACCCTCATTAGATGTCAGGCAAGCAATGTGTTTAACAAACCTTGAGGTTTCTCAGGCTAAGTATTTACATCCTCAGTTTGCATTAATGTGACATGCATGCATTTGCATATATTAATAACATTGGCATATCTGAATAAAAAGAGTGATAATGTGTGGATATTTTAGCATGTAGATTCTCTGAAGCATGGAGAATTCCATTTTGTATGTGTGCAGGCACCTTTTTGTTGCTAAATGATAAGTAATAATTGCAACTTACAATGATAGCAGTAAGAGATAAAAATATGCTAGCTGGGATATCTGTGTTAATAGATAGTGTTTTATCTCAAACATTCTTCTTATGGTTAAGACACTATTTCCTTGTGTACCATCAAAGCCATATCAATCAGTTATAGAGGGGAGGCTAGAAGCAGAGCTCTTCAGGTATTAGTCTCCTGGTGTCCTCCCTTATAGGGATATGGAGGTCTTCCCTTTTAGGAAGGAGTCAGCCACTCAGCAAAACAGAAGGCAGCACAGCAGTAGGAGGGAGTGGAAGTGGTTAATAATGACTGTATCACTTTGGCCAAGTCAATTCTAGCATAGCTTCTTCTTGTTCCCTGTAGATGATCATTAACTCATCCAGCATTTGGATGAATTTCCAATGGAAGCCCTTCTTTAGACTAACTCTACTGATGTAATAGTTTCAGGTAAAGGTAAACCAACAGTCTGCAATCATAATGGTTGACTTAATTTTTTGCAGTTCCTTTGTAGGGAATAATTTTAAACTAATCTCTGCTCTGTGCTCCATTTATAGCCACGGCTGTTTCCAGTGAACAGAATCCTGTTATAATCATAGCTGTGGTTGCTGTGGCAGGAACCATCATTCTGGTCTTCATGGTGTTTGGATTCATCATTGGGCGAAGGTATTGCATCAGCATAAGCATGTCTGACCCGAGAACCCGAAACATAGTCTAACCTGGGATAGTACTTTGCAAAACTGAAATGAAAGTAATTTTTAGTAAGGACAATTTTAATTTAAACCCCATTAGCAATTATACAATTTGTCCTCTTACTTTGGCAAGACACACTTAAATCAAGATGTTCTTTTTGTCCTATGTAAATGTGCTGAAAAAGATCCCCTAGCAGGTTCTTTACCTGTACTCCTCAAAGTCCCTCTTTCTGTTCAGTTTTCTCACGTGGAGAGGTTGGACACTTTATCTGATCAGCCTTTAAATGATTTTGCATTCAAGAAAAAGAGGCATAGCAGTAAGTTTAAGAATACCCTCATGTAAAACACTATTCTACTTTCAAGTTCTTTAATCTTCTCTTTTATCCATATAAGTTTTTCACCAGAACTAGAATTTTCTCTTTAGGACCTGTCCCAACTGGTATTTGATGCAAAAACCTTTTGATTGCAACTGTTCATGATTTATTTAAAACTCTGCTGTCAAGAGAATTATAGCCGAAACTTACAAAGGACCTACAGCAGTTAAGTGCTCAGTGCCTGAAAATCCCAGCCTGAAGAACTGATGTTGTCAGGACTTTAGATGCAAGGAAGTAAATATTTATTTACCAGTAAAACTGGTGTCTTTCTTTTCAGGCATTGTGGCTATAGCAAAGCTGATCAAGAAGGGGATGAAGAACTTTACTTTCATTGTAAGTGTTTTGCTTTTTTTCCTCCTTTCGAAAATTCCCAACTGCAATAGTGTAGACAATACTAGAACAACACTCCATAAATGACAAAGCCGTAAGAATTCAAAAATGCTGTGTAAATAGCAAGTTGGAAGTTTGAACACTGTACAAATGTGACCTACACAGAAAGAATGCGATTAAAGTCAACATTGCTCACACAGACGATTTTAATTCTATACATGTGTATGATACACTGCTGTTTTCATTCTCCTCCCCCCCCTCCCCTACTTTTGGTTGCTTTGAATATGTTTCACGCTGTCCTAATAATCCCTCTGAGATGCAGTGTTTGAGAGACATTTAGCTCAGTGACTATATGATCTTTACCTCAGGCAAACTTCAGATTAAGAAAGTCTGGGTCACTGCATCACCCTAACAATGAAGCTGTTCTGCTCAAAAGCTGTTTTCTGCTACTGTGAATACTGTAGCAACAGTATGAAACATAATGTCCTTAAAAGTAGAACACTTAATATGAGAAGAAAGGCCAGCTACTTCTTTACTGTTCTCTCTTCTAGAATCACTGCCTAGCTAAGAGTAGCACCTAAAGCCTCTCTTGTTAAAGTCATAGCTACTGTTGAATTTATGCTAGAACCCTGGGAAAATTCAATAAAATACATCTTTCCCAGGCAATGACAATTGAAAATATAAGGGGAAAGGAAGGCATATGCAAGAATAATTTCACTTTTATCAAAATACTGTTTAAAAAATGTTATATTTTAGCCCTTTCTCATTTCAGTTGTAATATTATTTTGACATGGAAAATTAAAAATGTTTTAATTTCTTTTAGAATCAGTCATTAACTCAGGAAGCATGGTAAAACTAAGTTGCAAAATTATTTTGAGCATCCAAAATTGCAAAATCACATATTAGAATTAAATTGAATATAAGTTCTGAAGCAGAAAAATGCCTGGGTTTTGTCTTCTACCATACCTGATAAGTTTCGTATCAGTAGAATTTGCCATTTAATCATGCTATGCTGTATGTAGCCTTTGTTATCTACCAATAATTGCACCTGTAGCTTAAATCTATCAGAACAGTTTATCTTATTTTACATATGTTAAAATAATGAGCTATTATCATTATGATAATGAATGAAGTATCCACTAGTCACAAATTCATAGCATCTTCTCAATGTGTGCTTTTTTAAATGAGTAGTTCTAGCCAAAGCTGCACTCAAAATCAGACCAAGTTTCTGTTTTACCTTTCTACCCTGAAAAAAATCAGATCAGCTGGAATTTGTTCGTGGTCCCTCAGTTTGGGTGTGTTGCTACCTAAATCGTTTAAATGCAGCAAGTATTAAACTGAGTAGTGACATCATTGCAGCTTTAGTCAATCATTTCATATTCTGTGCAAGAAAGGTGGAACAATAATGGGATAAGAATTATTTATCATGCACCTTGCAGTGCAGCTGATTTTAAAGAATTCATCAAAAATCTGATGTTACTTAAATGTTACTATTCTGAGAGTGATGGATTTGAAATTTGCCTCTCATAGATGCGTTATAAGCTTTTCACATCTTCAGAAGAGCTGGTGCTTTCACTTTTAAAATCCCCCTTTATGTCCTTGAAGAAGATCAACTGTGTATTCTTGTATGTCAGTGTATTAACAAAAGGAATGTGCTAGCTAAATAATTCCTTTCCTTATCTCCATTATTGGTGACATTTTTTGTTTCAGTGAAAGTCTGAGTGAATTAATATGAAAGCTGCTACTTAATGATTAATAGTTGATCCAGAAATGATGACACTTTATAAGTGTTCATTTCCCTCATTTTACTTTCAAGAAATCCGGTTATGCAGCAAATCAGTCAGAAGAGTTAGCATACACAGTCTTTTTAGAATTATAGCACCATAGGTAAGTCGTTTTTTGCTAAGCTAGTTTTTCATCATCTGTTAATTGAAGGTGTAGTATTTAATTTCATTTGATAAGCATGTACAGAACGAGATGGAATCCAGTGCTGTGGTCACCAGCTTGGTTGCAGAGCTGTGAACACCACTTCGGTGTCCTTTTTCTCCATAAAATCATGACAACCTTTTTTCTGTGCTGAGGTACCAGACTGGATTTTCAAAAAACACAACTTACAACAAACACTTACTTAGCACAAAAACTTAAAAGTAGCCCATTTTTTAAAGCATGTTTGAAAGCATTGTGTTTAATAAAGTATCATATTTCATTTCAGTCCCCCTCAAGTCTGTGTGACCTCAAGGGCTGCACTTGAAGATACGAGTACAATGGAGGATTTTAGTCAAGCAGTTCAGATTTATATTTGGTTTCCTCCTACCATTTTCTTCTAACAATGTCTTCAAATCCAGGCCAGCATTATTTCTTGTTGGTATGCCAGGATAGCCTTGGCCTGTCAAAATGTTTTATGACAGCTGAATAAAGAACCATCAGAGGCCCACTAGAGATTCACAAGGTTACCTCCAATCCAGGCCCTTTATCACAAACACAAGAGGATGGCTCCTTCTCCGTCTTCCTGCCTGATAGCACTATTAGAGGAAGTTATCCTATTGCTTTCTTCTAATTTTCTCTAGTCTTTTTTGGTTTTAATAAATAAATATTTATAATTTTAAAAATTTGTAGCATTATCAATACAATTGGAAGAACTGTTTAAATACATAATATGGCAGATAATAACATCTGGGCAACATTTGAAATATTCTCTCTGATTGTAAATTCATTGGATTACTCATACTATTTCTCTAGCTTTTTCTTTCTTATGAGGTTTGGGTTTTTTTTTTTGGTCAGTAATACCATTTGAAACATAAAAACACATGATAACTAAGCTATTTTTTAATAGATTTTCAAATCAAAAGTATTTTGTGTTCAATTACAAGATTACAAAGCAACCATAAATTATTTATTATGACTTTTGATCCTATTCTTGTATATCTGTACATCAATTAGCAGAGGAACATTCTTGCATTTTCATATTAATTCAGTGATTTAATTAAAGCTCAAGACTGTAATACTTGTGAGCTGAATATATTTCATAAAAATTGCTTCATTAATAGATTTCCAGGGTTGCTCTACTTTCACCAGAAGTTTCTACCTCCACCAGAAGAGCAAAAAATAATTTTCCTGAATTAGCAGCAAACTAAGGGAAAAACTATGTGCTGGCTGGAGTGCTACGCTGCCTGAGTTACACCAACTCCTACAATGGAAAAAGATGGGAGCAAAAACCAAGTTGGTGCATATTACTCACTTAGGTGCTTGAGAGAGGGAATAATTGTGACACAGAGCCCACTTTCCCTTCCTATGCCTTTACAAGTGTTTCTTATCTTCATATTCTAATGCAAGAAACATACCTAAAGATAGAAATTCTAAGTGCTGTGAGTAGTTTAACTTAGCTATTGCCACAGTTTGTAAATAATATTATATTCAGTAATTTAAGCAAATTGAAGTAGGTGGAGGAGCCTTTCAAATCCTGATAGAAGAAAGAGAACATAAAGAAATGCTGTTTGTGCAACCTGGGAAAAGAGGATAAGCTGTCCTTACACAGAAAAGAAAGTTTTATCTCCTCTGCTGGTCTTATATCCCTTCCCCTGCTTTATTTTTACTCCCATTCAACCATTGCTTTTTATTCCATTGAGCACTAGAGCACTAGTTAACATTTATTACTTCTTTCACTTCAAGGTGGAGATGCAGATGCTAATGTTAGTAATTTTCAAAGATGGGGTGCTGCATTTGTGTTGGCATGTTTGCAGATGATGCCTAAAACTAAGGTTGCTTCTCAGAGTGTCTCAAACTCAGGCTGTGTGGAAACGGGTTCAGTCTTCCAAGGAGCACTCTGCATAATGAGATTCCTGGGCTGACTGCACAATAAGTGCCTTTGCTTCATCACAGTCATGCTTTCTTACATCATTACAGTTAAATTTCCAGGCACCAAAACCTACATTGACCCTGAAACCTACGAGGACCCAAATAGAGCTGTCCATCAATTCGCCAAGGAGCTAGATGCCTCTTGTATTAAAATTGAGCGTGTGATTGGTGCAGGTAAGGCTGCTGTGGCTTTCTGATTCAACTGTTCCATTTAGCCGGGATCGAAACTCATACATCATAATGACAGGCAAATAATTATACCTCGACTATAGAACTTTTTGCATTTGCCAGAGTGGTTAAGAGCAATGAAGCTGCACTCACTTCAATGCAGGGTGGGGGCGGGGGGGTGTGTGTGGTCTGTGGAAACAACAAAAAAACAAATAAATAAATTAAGAGTCTTGCTTGACACTGAAAGTTTGTGGGTTTCTAATTCTGTGTCTGCTATTAAAAATTTAATTGGAGGGAGGTGGGCAGTTTTGCTGCCTATTATTTATTTTCAGAGTAAAGGTGTTAGGCATGACTGCAAATTCTGCTCTCTTTCCTTTTGCAAGAGGGCTTTTTGACCTCTGAATTTTAGTTCATATGAGTAAGGAAAACTGGTTGCAGCACAAAATCTTAAATAGAGACCAGGAAGGTCTTGTTTCTGTATAACAAAACCTTCCCTAAGGTTGTTTTTTGTTCTACCATTTTTCTTTTTGATACTTTATGAATACAAAAAGTTATTGTTTAACTTCTCATGACTGATTGTAATTGCACCAGCATTACATTGCTTTTCTTCCTCTTGAACTGTCTACCACCTACTTAAGCCATGGTGTTCGTGCTCTAAAAAGGCAGTTTCATTTGTTTGCATTAATAAGAGATGTGACATTTTTATTGCACTACTCCATGTAGTGAAATTAAGTTTCTGTGGGTAAGAAAAATACCACATACATTGGATTCCTGGAGGAAATGTTCTTTTGCTCTCCTGTTGTTGTATGAAAGTATTAGTAGAACAGTTTTAAAATCACCCTATAGATTAGCATGCACTGTAAATTACATATTGTGGTATTATTTAAAAAGAGAAGAAGTATCTCTAAAATAAGCTGGTTTACCTTTAAAAAATCTGCACATTTAGAATTCACAATGCTTCTAAAGTAACCTCACTCATGTTGAATCATGTCTTAATCAAATAGTACTGCTGAAATTAACAACACTGCTGAGCAAATTATTCCTTCAGATGAGTAAAAGCATAAGAATCCAGCCCTTTCTAACTAGTAATTTTTGTGATGCTAGAATGGCAGCATCTTTTCTGACAAAATACACAAAATGCAAATTTTAAATTTAAGATTAGCATAGATAAATTACTCTGAGCTGTATATTTTTATTTAAGTTTAAAACCTATCTGCATAGCAACAGTTCAGAGCACAAAGATATATTCAGTTGGACTTTGCCAGTGCTTTCTGAGCAAAATGCTGAAAATGCTTCAGTTGCAGAGTATACAAATTAAAACGTGTTTTCACTGTTATGACAGACTAATTCCAGAATGTTAATTTTGTTGACTGCAAATGAATTTATTTTTGATTTTAATGAGTATAACTGATAGCAAAAAAAAAAAAAAACCAAAAAACCCAACGTGTCAGTAATAATTCTGAAGAAAGTTAATTAGAAGTGCTGTGGTGAAACCGTATAATGTGTGGGCTGTATCTGTGGCTTTAACCTGTTGATGTAGATAACAAACAGGAGTGAAATGAAATGCACTCCAGGAACAACAGAATGTTAGGCCCAAAGAAGCAGCTGAAACTTGTACATCAAAGAAGAATGTGGAATTTCTGCTAGTGACTGCACCAGAAAAGCCACTTAGCAGTCTCAATATGCATCAGCAATTCTGGTCACATCAACTATTGAGTAGTGCCATGTCTCTCTCAGACAAACAGGGTGCAAGTATGCTTATGCTCAATTTGCATGAGGGATATGTGCTTTCCTTGCCAATATTTTAATTACTATCCTGCTGTGGCCAACTGTCAGGTACAGAATATGGTGTCCACTATTTTAAGTCCTTGTTCGTACCACACATCCTTTGTTTTAGCTTCTTCCTTGTTGACATGCAGAGGTAGTGGCTGTGTGACTGTGCAGTACTCTCAATCTTGTCACATTTTCTGGATCATTTTTGAGCATCATTTGAGCTGAATATACTTTTTTCTTAGCAACAAAAGTAGTTCATTGGCTAGCGTCCTGGCCTGAAATGCATAACATTCAAATTCAGATTTCTGGTTTGCCTAAGTGTGAGTGATCTGCTTTTGGAATTCAATCAAAATCAGGTCACAGAAAGCTGGAAAGGAGTTAAGCCTTGGTGCCTCTATGCCAAGTATCCTAATTACCTGTCTTTGAAGTGTCACATACACACACACTTATACTCCCATTTTCTTTTCATTGTGGAACAAAAACAATTTTGGAAGGTACTGCTAGGGAAAATTTTTATCCTTTAGTAAGTTCTTGTGGCAAGGAGCTGTGAGTGCAGTGAGTGGTGAATTCATTAATAGTCATCCATATTGCTAGTGAAGTGCAGGAGGGAAGTTAAGGCACCAAGCTAAAGGCATGAGCAGCTAGGTGTTGTGTGTGTAGCAGCTATGCCTCATGCTATTCATAGCTATGACGGATATTCAGACCACAACTCCAGTGCCCAAGGATGGTTGAGGGTAAGGCCTCACCTGTGCAGGCAAGAACAGTTATACTCTGCCTGGCCGATTAGCTCACGTACAGTATGGTGTTAACAGAGGTATATGGAGTTGATTGGAGCCTAACCTGAATTCAGCTAGCATAGAACAGGAGGGAGAGGAATTTGATTCTGTATGCAATCAATCTCCTTGTTGAGTGGAGATTTGGCCAAACAAGCCAGGTGGAAATATTAAGGTCCAATCAAAATTATACCCTTCTGGCTGAAGAACTGTGAAGCTGAGGCCCAGGTACTGTTTCTTTTCCTTCTCTAAGCTCTGCTGTTGGGGGTGACAGAACAGTGCCAGAACCAATGATGGTGTCCTAAACAAGATTTCTCAGAACTCATCCATTAGGACACTTCAACATTTACCTCTTCAAGCATTCAGCCCCATTTCCAAGCATGCCTTTATTGCCAGCCAGATGCCTTGCCAAGGTGTATGTGCACTTAAGACCTGATCCCACCAGGTTTCTCAGGACATCAGTCTATATCCCAGAGGGATTCTCTAATCAGCTCTCTGTGTTAGTCTTTCCTAATCAATCATTTTTTTTCAGCACTTACCCTAAAACATGTCTTGGATGTAGGTGTGTCTGCATACTTGCGTATACTCAATAGCTTAATGTTAAGGCACTCCACAGGCAGGCAGGAGATAAATTTCAAACTTTATTTGCTTTGGAGGAGGGACTTGGATCTATATCTCCCATATTCCAGATAAATTGGTAAAGTGCCAGGTTATTAAATATTTTTGTGATTAATCTGTCTTTTTAAAGAGATATTCCCCTTTATTATCAGTAGAAGATATGTTGATAGGGGGGTCTTTCTTTCTCTCTCTGCTGACATGGCTGTAAGGCAAGGGACAATCCTTAAATCTTTCACAGTCTCAATAATAGTGAGGTAGATGTATTGCCATTCGGGTCCGCATCTCACATGCTTCCAATCTCTTTCCTCTCTGATCGCTTGTCTCACAGATTATGACCGTAGGAGCAGGTTTTTTTGGTATTCTTGCTGGCTGTTTGGCCATTTTTTCGTATGATTCTTCAAGTTCCAATTAGTCTATTAGTTTAGAACCTTTTACAAACTTTCAGCATTTGCTTGTGTTTGTTTAATGTAACAAGTCACACCTTTCATTCCATAATCTGCAAAGTAAATTATCTTGCTTGAAGGTAATGTAGTGCTTCATTTAACACCATAATGATGTTAAATTAAAAGCCGCTCTGAAAGACCTTCCTTTTGAAAGAGAAAAAAAAAAAATCAGATCTAAAGATAGTAAGGAAAATATGTAGAACAGAATGACATTTTCGCTTAGAAATTATATTACTTTTTCTATAATAGCACTTCCTTATGAAAGCCATTTCACTTCTATTTGCTATTTTTGAAAAAAAAAAAAGGTAAGAAATTACTAACAAGTCTTTTAAAAGATTCAAATAACAGTCCTCTAGATTGGTTTAACGTGAAGTGTTTACTCTGTAAGGTACTTAGTCAGCAATTCATTTAAAGCACGTGCCTGTTTTTCTGTTCCTAAATAATCCATTTCAAATATGAACATCACATTTAAAGTTTAAACACATACTTAGGTGGCTACTTGAATCAAGGCCTAAAAAGAAAATTAATATTATAGTCAAGAGTAATTCAGGTTTGATCTAATCCATTTTAGGAGAGTTTGGTGAAGTGTGCAGTGGGCGTCTAAAGCTTCCTGGCAAGAGAGATGTTGCAGTAGCCATAAAAACTTTGAAAGTTGGCTACACTGAAAAGCAAAGGAGAGATTTCCTGTGTGAAGCAAGCATCATGGGCCAGTTTGACCACCCCAACGTTGTTCACTTAGAAGGGGTTGTTACCAGAGGTAAGCAGCATATCAATCTGTCAGTCAAATAACAGCATAATGGCAGAAATTACTCTAGCTTATTCGTGGTCAAAGATTCAAATTATAAACAGGCTGCACACTCCTACTGGATTTTCTCCTGATGTGTAACTAACTGAAACAATGCTTACTTTATGCTACAACCTGTGGAAAAGATGCACGCATGATTAAAAGATGAAGTACTTTGAACTCTATTTTGCTAGTTTCATTTAGCCTCAAAGACCATGCAGAGAGACAAGGTTTCTTATGTCCTTTCATATTATCTGAAGTGTCATTATCCCAGAGTCCTGTTCACACAACAGGAGTTAGGAGAGCACACTGTCATTTTGAATTGTATGGTTTAATTTTGTGAATCATGACCACGTTCCATGCAGACATATAAGAACTTATTAGAGCTCAGTAACAGTGCTGGAGGCCTCAGAAATGTTCGCTGTCTCAGTGATTCAGTCCTTCAGAAGAATAACATCTGTTTTATCCAAAAAAGGCACTCCATTTGTGTTACAGTTTCTCAAACAAAATCTGTCTTCTTTTCTTTCAGGGAAACCAGTCATGATTGTAATAGAATACATGGAGAATGGCGCCTTAGATGCATTTCTTAGGGTGAGTACAAAACTGAAAGCATATAAACATTTTAAGCGATATATATAGATTATTATACATAATCACTTTTAAAAATACAGTTTTATATATGTATGTATGCATGCATGATATCCATATAATGAAAACTGTTTTCAGGCTGAAATGGAGCTTGACAAATACTAGCACTTCTCTACGTTATTTCAACAAAACCAGATCAGAAATGAGAGGAACAAAGAGGATCACATGAGAACATTCTAGGAATGTAGGTGATTTAATTTGGCATAGACATGGTGGTTTTATTATTGCCACCAACTGAACTTAAAACCAGTGATACCTGAAGCCCAATCTTCTGCCTTTTGGGAGCAGAATTTTATTGTGTCAGCATGGTGGAAATCGTCATACAAGAATTCTTAAATAAACTATGGTTGTGTTTAAGAGAAAAACAAAGGAGAAAGAAATGCAAGTTCACAAAAATTTAACATTTTTTGAATGTGTGTTCTGAACTGGCTAGTTCTAACTCTTTACCTTGTGTACAAGACAGTGCAAGATAATGTATAAATACTCTATAGAGAATAGAAAGCTTATGTTTGTTTGATAAACTCCAAACTATGAATAAAATTATCAGTAGCTAACATTCCACAAGGAGATAGTCCTTATTTTCTTGATGCAAATAATTATGCTGAGAGATGAAGAGCATAGAGGCAAGCTAAAGAGCTGAGCATCAGGTAATCTCTGTTCAAAAAGACTTGCCAGGACTTGGCCAGAAATTTATAGTGATTAGCAAGTTTTGTTACTTCTAGTACATTAACTACTCACACATTTCTTAACTGAATGTACTGCTTTGTCTCTGAAGCAAATAAAACTTGTGTTTGAAGTGAGTTTCTTTGCCCCAGGATGAATTGCCACAGAAGTAGTAAATAAGTAGAAAGCTGAAGTTGTAAAACTGATTCTTATTTCTCTTCTCAGCTATACTAACAAAAATTGCTACTCCTTTCTTCCCTCCAGAAACATGATGGGCAATTTACAGTCATTCAGCTAGTGGGAATGTTGAGAGGAATTGCTGCTGGAATGAGATATTTGGCCGATATGGGATATGTACACAGGGATCTCGCAGCACGCAATATTCTTGTCAACAGCAACCTTGTTTGCAAAGTGTCAGACTTTGGCCTTTCCAGAGTTATAGAAGATGATCCAGAGGCCGTCTACACTACTACCGTAAGAGAAATTGATGGGTTTTGATAGTTTCGTGATGTGTTTGTTAAGAAGCAGCATAACTTCTAGAGAGTATAGATGAGGGAAATATATTAATTGGTTGAGAAATGTTAACCAGTCAAAATGAAAAGAGTCTTTGCAGAAATCTGACTCTAATTAGGGATTGATATTTTTGTAAGAACATACATTTTTATTTGGAAAATTCTTAAAAAATTTTGCCCCTTGTCTTCATTATTCCCCTCTTCATAATTTTCTGTTCAAACAAATACAGAAGTTTTACCCAGAAAAATTTAATAATCTCATTTACTATGAGTCAATTAAAATATTTGTAGGCTATTACTATTTTTAAGACTAGATTTTATCTCACCAAAGTGTTGACTAACTTGAGGCTAGACTGTGACAAAGCTCAAATTCTGAATCTTCCCTTGCTTTTGGGTGGGACACTTTTCTTAAATAAGCATTCATTGGGCACACTATGCTCTTTATTCTTTTGTTGAGCCAGCTCAACTTTCCCACCCACGGGGCCTTGCTGTACCTATTTTCTCATACTGAGGGAAGGAGGGGCCCTTGGAATCTGCTCCGACAGGCACACAGATCCAGAAAACCGCAGCGGCATTCACGGCTGTCACTCCTGCTGCTTGCCTCTGAGTGAGATCCTGGTTTAAAAATGTCAGACCGAGATTTCAAAGGAGCCATATGACAAGTCAATGGGATTTGTATGCACAAGATGACATTCCCCTTATCTAACTTCAGCCAGCCAAGAGTTAAATGACTAGTGTAAAGCAGACATCTAATCAGCCTTTTAAAATCATTGGAGAAATAAGCACTTCCAGAAAAATGCATCCAACTTAGCTTAGGCAGGTATCTAAGTTTCTATGGTCCAAGTGTTTTCAGAGCCTAAACTTCCTTAGACCCCTTTGAAAATTCTGCAAATGATCAACTATAGTATATGATAGTAAGTGCTGCTTTTGATGTTGATGGAAGTAATTACAAATGCGCTCTATGGAAGATGATAGGGAAATTTTTTGTAGGAGCTTAATGGAGTTCAACAAGTTCATGTGCAGGGTCCTGCACCTAGGGAGGAATAACCCCATGCACCACTACAGGCTAGGGGTTGACGTGCTGAAAAGCAGCTCTGAGGAGAAGGACCTGGGAGTCCTGGTGGACAGCATGTTAACCATGAGCCGGCAATGTGCCCTTGTGGCCAAAGAGTCCAGTGGTATCCTAGGGTGCATTAGGAAGATGTTGCCAGCAGGTTGAGGGAAGTTATCTTCCCCTTCTGCTCTGCCCTGTGAGGCCACATCTGGAGATCTTTGTCCAGTTCTGGGCTCCCCAGTTCAAGAAAGACAAGGAACTACTGGAGACAGTGCAGTGGAAAGCTACTAGAATGATTAGGGGACTGGAATATCTCTCTTATGAGGAAACACTGATAGTGCTGGGCCTGTTTAGCCTGGAAAAGAGATGACTGAGACAGGATCTTACGAATGCATACAAATATCTTAAGAGCAGGTGTCAAGAGGATGGGGCCAGACTCTTTTCAGTGGTGCCCAGTGACAGGATGAGGAGCAATGGGGCACAAGCCGAAGCACAGGAAGTTTCATTTGAATATGAGGAAAAACTTACTTACTTTGAGGGTGACAGAGCACTGGAACAAGCTGCCCAAAGAGGCTGTGGAGTCTCCTTCTCTGTAGATATTCAGAACCCACCTGGATGTGATCCTGTGCAGCCTGCCGTAGATGAACCTGCTTTAGCAACAGGGTTGGACTAGATGATCTCCAGAGGTCCCTTCAAACTCCAACCATTCTATGATTCTGCAGTTCTGTAAAAAAGAAAATTTTCCTCTTTTCTTTTCTTTTTTCTTTCTTTCGGGTTTCTTTTTTTTTTTTTTTTTTTTTAATAGGGTGGAAAAATTCCAGTGAGATGGACAGCTCCAGAGGCCATCCAGTACCGCAAATTTACATCAGCAAGTGATGTGTGGAGCTACGGAATAGTTATGTGGGAAGTAATGTCCTATGGAGAACGGCCTTACTGGGACATGTCAAATCAAGATGTAGGTTGCATGTTGCCTATTTATGAGCATGTGTATGGGTTAGAAAAACAAAAATTACATATTGTAAACACATGCATATGTTTTTCACCATATATGCATAAAATGTTGGTTTAGAGATAAGATTTATCGAAATAGTGTAGGGTTCTAACAAAATGAAGAAGTTACAAAGCTTTCGCTTTTTACCTATATCTCTAAATCAATATTAAAGCTGAAATAAAAGAAGATAAAAGTGTAAATGATGAGTCAGTTTGACACAGTGCAAAATTGCTAATATTTGGCAGGTCTCAGTGTCAAAGATTTCATGGACTGTCAAAATATGGGCAAACAAGTCCGTGGGGCAGAGAAGGAGAAATATTTACATTCCCTAGACACCCAGTAGAGTTTCATTTCTTTTGACACCTTCCTTCTGTACTAGACTCAAACATAAAAGAAGTCTGACAGGAATATAAGATGCCTCAAAGGCAAACCTTACCTATCTTTCAGGGAACAGTAAGGAAAAACTTTTAAATAGAGGAGAAATTTTGGTATCTTCATGCTTCTTGGATTTTGAAAAGTATTTCCTCTATTGAAAACTGCAAGTAAAGCACATGACGGAACCTTTTTCGTAGAACAGCTAATTACCAGTTCTAGCAGTTTCATCTCTTTTCAGAATCTTATATATTAATCTTCAATAGCACCTAGTAAAAAGATGCATCAATTGCTTGGTAAAATAATTTAAAATATTCTTGTAAACTGTGATCTTCAAGCGTGTCCTCCGAAAACATATACACATCCTACCAATCCCGTAGATAAATCTATCATGCAAAAATATAGAACCATCTTATGATCAGTTTTTTATTCTCCTTCACAGTTACCAATGGAATATTTAACAGAAATAAAAAATGCTAGCTGTGTCTCTTCTAATTTTGCATATACACTCAGGTAGTTTATATATCTTAAATGTATCATTTTGCCTAAAAGTGGATGTGGGTGTAGTCATAGACCAGATCTCCTAAAAAATATGTCTCCCTGACTTTGGATCTTTAGATGTCATGTCCTTAATTCTGCCCCTCTTCGTTTAAGTCATTATTTTACACTGATGGAGGATACAAATTTGTGCTGTGATCTCTTTTTAAAAGTCCTCCTTTTAGCAGTGCCTGGAGCTAGGGTGCACCACAGGAGCACCCATCCTACAAGCTCCCCGTGGAGGAATAGCAGGCTGAGCACAGGTGATACACAGAGTCCCCTCAACTTCTCTGAGCAGTGGGCTCCCCTCAGTTTAATCCTTACTGGTAACAGAAACCCTCAGACTGCTGCACTTTACCCTATTCCCCAATTAGACTGCTGCTGTTTGCCTAGTTCTCACTCATTCTGTTACTGACCCTAGTGCAGATTAGTTTTTCAGAAAAGGACAAGAGTTTAGGCTTGCATACTTTTTCCTTGCTGTACTCTGGGATTCATTACCATTATTATGATTATTAATTTGTAGAATTGTTATATACCCAGAAGCAGAGTGATAACATTACGTTGTCCAGTTACCTGTGTTTAATACTTCCTGGTCGGCAACCAGTATATGCAGTGAACAGACCTAGCGCTCTTCTAATCTGCTTTACATCATCAGACAGCCTGATTATGATAGAAGTGTACTTGACTCTTACCATTATTCCCTTTTTCTCTTCTTGCAGCAAAAGCAGAATTTACATACATATTGTGGGAAGTATAAATAATATAAATCAATGCTCTTAGTAAGAACTCCAGCTGTGTTCTCTTTGTAGCTTTGCTTAGTTAAAAAAAAAGGAATACAGATTTTTGGAACCCCATTCCCACTTTTCTTAGCAGAGTAGACACTTGTAGTACCCTTTGAAGTGCCCAAGTTTTGTATAATTTTTTTTTTTTTTTAAATAAACTTTATTTACCAATATTTTAGAATGTTTTCTTCAATGTTTTGGACATTTCCAGAAATTCCATCCATCTGTAGCTAACTCATTATTTTATATTTCTCAGTTTCACCCTTCTGGCTCAGAACACACATTGAAGAAACTGATTCTGCAGTATCCCAAAATCCTTTTAAAAATTGCCATCTTGATTCCCAACTGTCTTCAGATTTCTCTGCAGCTCATAATGAATGTGGAAAAGTCCTGCTCATGATCCTTTTGTTCATGTTTTCACTATCCCATACGCTCTTGGATATAGTCTTATCTAGATGGTTTGCCAGTTCTGAGGATCTTAGATATTTTGGTGATTGTGTTGCTGTTGCTGTTACCTACTTTTTCATTCCTTATTGGAGGTCTCTGCCTTCTGACTCTTATGCAACTGCTTCTTTTGTGGCAAATCATACATAGTATGCATAAAGGATTTAATACCTTTTACCTTTTAGAAGGTCAGAAATTTCTGCATTACTTTTCATAACACCCCAGTTGTCCTAAACACACTGTAGCTTATTTTCACTTTTACTCCACTCCTTTACTGTAAGGAGTTGTTCTTTCGTTTTTTCCTCTTAATACTGCTCTAAAGTATCTTACATTTTAACGTTCTCTTTCCTATATAGTACTGTTCTTCCATTTTCCCTGTTCTTCTGCAGAAACCCTCTCTCCCCACCCTGAGAGATAACGTCACTGTCTCTAAAAGGTCACCGCACTCATTCTTCAAGGTGTGGATGTTACTGCAGGAATTGAATATTTCTCAGTCATTTTTGAGTTGTCAGACAGTACTGTCATTCTAAATGTTCAGATAGGAAGCTGAGGCCCAGAGAGATGATGCAATTTCCCTGAGGTCAGAAGGCATTTTGTGACACAAACCTGCAGTAAGTGCCCTACCACAGGGCTGTACCTCCTCTTTTTAAAGAACTTCTCTTCTGCAAAAGGTTTTGATACAATCATGGATTTCGGCCAGTTTTTTGGAGGTAATTTTGTATTCTTTGCAGTTCTGTCTCCCTTCCAGTCCACTGCTTTTGCATCTTCTCACATAACCTATGGAATATTTTCTATCTGAGGGTATTATTTTCACTAAATCCTGGATATTCACCAACTTTATGTATCATACCAGATCTACTTCCTAGGGCTACATCCAGAACAGTTTCTGACCTTGCTTTCTGTACAAACTGAGGGAGAACACAGTCCTATGCACTGCCCTTTAGGAACAAGCACTCTTCCTTAGCAATTCTAATACTGCCATGTCAGTCAATGTCAGTATACTTGAAATCCCCCATGAACAGTGTTTTAGTCCTTTTTCACAAGCTTTTATTATCTGCATTGCTTCCTGATGTAGTTTCTTATCCTGCCCTCAAGGTTTGCAGCAGTTTCCTGTGATCTTTACCCATTTTTTATTTTTTGTTTCAATCCAAACAAACTTGGCTAAGGAAGTCAATGGGTGGGTGTAATTCTTGGTTCAGACATTTTATGCTCTCCTTCAATGACATCATCACCTAGCAGCATCTCTTATTAAATCTAACCTTCTGTTTAGGTGATACATTAAAATACCATTCAGCCAGGTCTTCCTCTCTCACATGGCACATTTCTGCGTCTTTATCATTAATATAACGTGGCTAGACGTAGAATACAACTTTTTTTCCCTAACAGTTTCTGTCTGATAAACATTTCTCTTGGATCCTTTTATAATATCTTCAGGCTTTTTGTATATTATATGTGCATGCACAGATCCCTATCCATTTACAAGTCAGTTGCTTCTACCACACACTCTTTCATAAAAGCCTTGGGGCAAGTAATAATGGTTTCTGAAATAACTCCATTTATCAATCTATCTATTGTTCCCTAGGTGAATTTAATTGTTCCCTGCTGCTCACTTGACTAGGTAATACAGCTATGTTCTGCACATATAGAACAATATGCTTAATAAGCCCAAACAAAGTCAGGGAAATTATTTGAAAACATGAAGTCTAGTGTCAAAACAACAGACTCATATTTCTGCAACTGTGATGGCAAATTTTAATTTATTGATTTTTTTTCCCCCCCTTTTATTTCTTGAACTGGGTAGCAATATACATTTTTTAGATATCCCTTGATGAACAATGATTAACTATGTTGGCTACTAGGTTATAAAAGCAATCGAAGAAGGCTATCGTTTGCCAGCACCCATGGACTGCCCAGCAGGACTGCACCAGCTGATGCTGGATTGTTGGCAGAAGGAACGCGGTGAAAGGCCGAAGTTTGAGCAGATAGTTGGTATTCTGGACAAAATGATTAGAAATCCAAACAGCTTGAAAACCCCACTGGGAACCTGTAGCAGGTAAGAAAAGCTCTAGCATGCGTTCTTATGATGATGAACGTGCCTGAATGTTCTTCTTGATCGCTGGTTCCAGTTCACATTTACTCCATGTGTCTCTCAGTTCTTTCTTCCTTCTGTTCCCTGTTCTTCCCTTCCCTCATTTGCCCTTCTTTTTTACCATGACGAAAAAGGGATTTCTTAAAAAATAACCAAAATAAATAAATAACATTGAACTAACACATTTCTCAGCAAACTACTGCCTTCTCATCACTCTTTCCACACTCTCACCACTAGCAGTTTTTGTTTTCCTTGTTTCTTAAAATTGTGAAGTGGAAGGGCAAGGATCATCATCTACTGTAGTTTTATGTGATGCATCCCTTGCCCTACGAACTGCTACAGTAGAAATACTCTGTCAATGTATTTTGACATGCTGCACTCTAGATTTTTACCTTTCATTTTCTGGCTTTTACTCTTTTCAGTGATTGCATCTCATTGTATTTCATGGTGTAGCTTTTAATGTCTTCTTCATAAATTTCAGGAATTATTTAATCATGGTAATCTTTTGATCTGCTAGCTAGATCACAGCACTAGGGAATCAACTGGCCTGTGTTCTGTTCCCGGTTCTTCTACTAACTGATATGCTTGTGTGACCTTAAGCAACTTTGTGTCTCTGCTCTTTCCTTGTCTTTGTTTTGTCCCATCCAATTGAATAATGGGAATAGTTACTTCTATATTTTCTAAGATGCTTAAAAGAATAGCATCTTTATTTTACTCAGCAACTGTAGTTGCAGCTGTTGTCATGCTAGGTAATAAGGTTGATTTTCTGTTGGTGACAATAATCCATTAGGCTGATTTGGCTTACTCTGACCTTTCATCTTTTACATGAATAAGCTTAGGAAGTACATATTGTCAACTACAGAGTAGTCAAGAACTATTCACAGAATAATCTGAATTGTGTATAAAAGGCCTATTACATTCTACTCTTGACATTTTTAATACCCCAAACTTATTTGACTCTCACCTTGCTAAATACTCCCTGATGTTTTACACTCTTTGGAAACAACTTACTTTCCTTTTTCCTTCTCCATAGACCAATTAGCCCTCTTCTGGACCAGAACACTCCCGATTTTACCACTTTCTGCTCCGTAGGCGAATGGTTACAAGCTATTAAGATGGAAAGATATAAGGATAATTTCACAGCAGCAGGCTACAACTCTCTTGAATCAGTTGCCAGGATGACTATTGAGTAAGTTAGTACTGGGCATGTTTAACTTGCATTTAGGGAATTTCTAGGTAAAATAATACACAATGTTCAACTCCAATACTTTACCCTGAGTATCAACATGGTACTTGGAGTTAAGCCAGCCAGTTTAACGGCTGATGATGTTATATTAGAGCATCCGATGATGGCATCGCTTTTTTCCCTGCTTTCGAGACCAATTGAAATAACAGCAAGGGCCTAGAATTTGAGGGAGAACGTGACTAATTTCAAAGTATGTATGTATAGGAAAACAACCACTTTTCCTCCACTACCTAATTGGTACTTTTTTCCAGACTTGTACTAGGAAGATATGGAATTTTCTTCTAATTGGCTGGGGGCTGTCTGTGTCCTGCAAGCAATGACTTTGCATCAGGATAAGTCTATAGAAGCAAAACAATTTCCTGAAGACAAGCATGGCCTGTATTGCTACTGCCATCTTAAACAGGTCTTCTTGGCACCCTGCAAACAACATTCTTATCCTGGTGGTTGCCAACACATATAATTCCTCTTACAGAGAGCAGTGGTTTTCTATACAGGTTTCTAAACAATAATTTCAAGTTTGCAACCCTACTCTCATCTGCCTGGTATTACTAGAGATCTCAGCCTATAGCTCAGGAACTGTCATTAGAGCCCACAAACTTCTACTAGGTCAAGTAGCATTAGTAGCAGTGGAATTGAAACACCTGCTCTTGCATTTGCATGATGGGTATGGGTCAATATGCAAAGGGTGTCTCTAGGCATCTCTTTAGGAATCAGAATGTAATCCCCAAAATCTTGTATTTATACATAACTTTTTGTCCTGAAAACCACCTGAAGTATTTTACAAGAGTGCCTCTTTCTTTGGGTGTCTCTAAAAGCCAGAATGAAAGATTATCATAGTGCAAAACATACTGGCCTCATTCTTAGATGTGGAGATACATGCCGTGTAACTACATGACAGTTGCCATGTAATTGCACTCCTTGCTGAGAAGTTGAACAGTGCCTATATGAACTTCACAGTACTCAGCTGAGGTTCCAGTGTAGCCTCAATGTTAGAAACCTGTAGCACAGACCACTACGTAGCTTTGACTCACAGTTGAATACCATACAATAGCAGTCTAAGTTGAAAAATTAACAATGTACGCATTTATCTTCCCCAGGGATGTGATGAGTTTAGGGATCACGTTGGTTGGTCATCAAAAGAAAATCATGAGCAGCATTCAGACTATGAGAGCACAAATGCTACATTTACACGGCACTGGCATCCAAGTGTGATAGACATTTCTCCCTTATGAGGGAGGTGACAGACTGAGAGAACAGCACTGGCCTTCAGTATATATGAAGTGCTGCTAGAAGACACTTGATTTCCTGGGTCCTTCCTGCAGTGAATAGAAGAGCTACAAGAAGCACCTACAGACTTGAACTCCTAAGTGCCACCAGAATTTATGAAAAGGGAATTAGGATCCACCAGTGGTGGCAAGGAAAACAGCAGTGACAATAAACAAAGTACTACCTGAAACATACAAACACCATGAGCTCTCTAACCTCCTTTTTATCTAATAGACTTTTTAAATGTACATAAAAATTTAAAAAAGAATATATTTGTCAGATAAAATCATGATATTATTGTTGAATTCAACAAGATATTTTCCTTAAATCTGTGATTTCTGAATCTTTTTTTAATCATTTGTGTTTATTCTTCATAAAGACTTTCTTTTAGTATGATGTTTATATCTTTGGACCTTTTTAGTGCTAATTCTATGACACATTACTACACTGGGTACCTCTGAAGGATTATTTGAGTTCCTAGAGATTTAAGAAGCATGACCAAGCAATGTATAACTGTCCGAACTTTGGTATCCTTTTGTGCCATTTACTTTTGTTAGATCAGCACCGTATTGACATGGCTAGCTAATTGGCAGGGAGTCAGGAAAATGCAAGTTGCCAAGAGCTCTGATATTTTTTAAAGAATTTTTTAAGGTTACACATATACTATCTTTTAAAAGAAAATAAAAGAGAAAAAAAAAAAAAAAGGAAAAAGAAAAGCAATAATGACCCCTAAGTAGTTCTAGGCACTTTTAGCAAATTGTTTGCAAGATGATTTTAGTGGACTAGAGTTAAAGTGAGATATATTCTAAGATGTAGATCTACAAATGTAAACCTGCTGAGATACTGCATTGAATGGACAAGTGATTGTAGGAGTGTCTCAGAACACAGGTGCAGTTCTCCAGTGTTACCTAAACCGTTTAATCTGAGCACATCACTCTTTTTTTTCAGTACTCTGCATTAGCAAATCTGAGAGAAATAGCTGAGTTTATATGAGTTTTATATGAGTTTAAGCCGTATGCAGTCCAGCTGTCAGAATGAGGACATAGATTTTATATGAGAACTGTAGAGCATGAGGCAAGGGGCAGTTCAAAATTTTCAATTTTTTTACAAGCTTTTGCTGCTCTGAACAAATACGCGTGTGTGTGTTCACACAGACACAACAGTCAGTCATTCATCAGGAACACAGATGCAAGAGTAGTTGTTCAATGGAATATCTTTTTACACCATTTATAGATAAATTGTGTTTGATTAAAATATTTAATTACTATAAGCAATAATGAACAGTGTCTCTACAGATATTGCAGGAATATATACGAATCAAAGATAAATGCTTTAAAAAAAAAAAATCTGAAAATTGTGAACTACCCCAGCAATGAAATGCTGTACTTCCAAAGAGAATTGGGCTGCTTCTATTGATTTTGATAGAGAAAGATCCCAGGGATCAGTCATAAATTGGTCTTGTTTGATAATGTGGGCATCCACACAAAAAAAATAAAAACAAAAGAAAAATCCTGTAAATGTTCCTTTGTAAAACTTGTAAATTTTATTTATACTGTCTTGTTTTGTACACATATTTATGTGTAGTGAGCTCTGAAAACATTGAAAATGCACTATATTTTTCTATTTTACTTGCAGAGCATCACAGACAAACATGTATATTCAGTGCTACATAATGTGTTTTCCCACATTTAGGACCAAAGATAGTTATCAAAAACTTAAATGCATCATTTTCACCCTCCTTTTTTCTCCCCCTTTTAGATCACTGTACAGTGTTATATTTGTCATTTTATTTATTTGTTTCATTAGAAAAATCAGTTTGGTTATACTAAGTTTTTGTCCCCCCTGCTTTTGTTGAAGAAAATCTGTAAAAAGCTTTTAAATAACATAATCCCGTTACATAGACACTTCCATTTGTAATCTTTGTAATAGACTGTAAATATATTTTTGGAACTATAATGCAATGTGCATAAGGGTTATTTTTCAGTGTCCATATATGATTGTTTATACAATTCACAGCACTTTACAGTCATGCTGAGAAGCCTAATTTATTGCCTGGATTTGGGCAGAGTAAGAAAAAAAGGTGAATATTCTTATTTCATACTAGATTGTCATTCAGTAGAAATGGAGTTATTTTCTTGTATGCAGCTCAAAATGGTTTTTTAACTATTAAAATTAATTTTTCTAGAAATGCTGTAGAAATAAGACACAAAGTAGACTGCATGCCCAATAATCAAAATTAGTGCACACAAGGACTCAGCCAAGGCACTTCAAGTAGCCGTTGGAACACTCTTAATTAATAAACACCCATTTTGTGTTATAACAAATGCTAAGTGCCTCACTACTGGGGTGAGCATCTGTGGGCAGCTGCACAGGGTGCTTGTCAGTTGGACTGCTGCTTTAGGCACCCAGCTATGAATTTAGGAGTCTAAGTTCAGACACCTTCTTCCTTATAAATCTTGGCTATTGTTTCTAAGGGCTTGGTGATTAAAGGTGCAATGCAGCAATGCTGGTATTGCTGAGAACCCACAAACCCTAAATGCAAGAGAGTTAAGGCCAGGCTTCACCTTTAGGAATTTTTCAATATTTGGAAGCACAGAGGCCTCAAAGCATGTGTGGTGACCTGGGCTCACACAGGTGAAAGTGAGGGCCCTAATGGTATTTCTTCCTTATTTGTTGTTATTTGATTTAAGCCATCTTCTTTGAATAGTAAATATATTTTATCATTCATCTATATACCTTGACTGCCTTAATGTTGCCACAGATTTTTACACATTTGAAAGGTATAGAGTAGACCAGAAAGCACAATAGCTGTCGATACTCGTATCGTATCTATCTGCTCAGAACATTACTTCAATTTAGAGCACATGCATGTAAATGGATTTGTAACTAGTAGAGCAACATATTGATGTTAGTTGCAGTTCCCCAGGTTCCAAGAAAACATAGTCCAGTATAAGAAAAATTAAAGTGCAGAGAAAGTTGATGTTCATGGAAGGAACTGAAGAAAAAGCTGGGTCAGAAGGAGAATTAAAGGCTAAATGACAAAATAAAGACATTATCTCAGTTCTGGCTTAATTTTACTGAATTTGGAAATTGTACATCACTAAAGACAGATTATCAGGCTGTCAGTGAGGCTGATCTTTCTTGAATTTATTCAGCTACAAGCATCTAAAAGATTGATGCCTAAAACAAGCAGGATGAATCTCCCTCTGGGAATGCTTATCTGCATTACCTGTAGAGGGAACCCAGATGATTAGCTTAAATTAGGCGTCTAATGTCTAGATAGTTAAAGTTAGGTGAGGTGATTCCTACCCTGTATGTCCTTGACAACTACAGTTTCCCCTGCAAGCTGAGTGTTGTAGAAAGGCAGCTCCTCCGCTACTAGTATGTCCCAGAATGTATTTAAACTGGGCTTTATCACAGAGAGAGGTGATTTTTTTTTTTTTAATTATTATTCAGAGATTCGTAACAGATCATCTAAATGCTTTTTGTATATGGGTATTAATTCTTGAAAAATTTGTGATTGTTCTGAGGAAGACCTGCCTAGCAAATTACAGTTATTTAATATTTTAAATAATCAGAAATATTTGCTGAAATACTGCTTTAGTACAGAGGTTATGTGATCAGATATGATAGTTGCTGTTTGCAAAACCATGTTTATCTAAAGCCTTGTCATGTAAAAATCTCCAGGAGGCACAGATGCTTAAATGTATCTCAAATTGAATGTTGCCCTTAATATCTCAATAATTGAGCTCTTTCTGTATTATTCTCCATTTAAAATGAGGGGGTTTTGTATTTGTTTAAGTGGGAGTTATCTGGCATCCACTAAGGGAGTTTGAAAAACATGATTTTAAATTAAATTTGCTTTTCTCCACTAATATACGGTTAATAGTTTCCACTGTTTCAAATGTTATAAAAACTATTGCTTTAATGTGGGGGATGAAGGGGGTTATTTTTGTTTTGTTGTTGGTATTTTTTTACATTTATTGGTTAGTAGTTGAAATAAAAAAAAATAATAATATTTTGTCCTTAACTTTCTAAATAATTCATATATAGAAATTTTGAGAATGATTTAAATTCTGTGACTTTTGGGTTAGTACTGAGAATGATGATCATGTCATTACAGCCATAATACCAAGCGATGCCAAGACACCCTGCCACAAGGGTGGGTTCAGCCAGCATTCTGTTGCCCAGTAATGGCATGAAGCCATCCACTGGCTGTGTGTGGGGAATGAAGGCCAAAAATGGTCATTTCACCTTTTAAAAATATACATGTGACATATTAGAGCTAACACATCCTTAATGAATTACTTCCCTGCATGCAGTTAGAAACTGATATGCTCATGATATGCATTTGGTTTTGGTGGGTTTTGTTTGTTGGTTTGTTTGTTTGTTTTATTTTAAACAAGTGACATTTGGGGTGCTTGTTGAAGAGAGCAGTTCCCAGGCAGGATGACAAGCCCAGTTTAAGAAAAAAGTACAATACAAATTCTTGCCTAACAGTGATTCTGGCAGCAGGTGCTGCAGAGGTATTGGGGCAGTTGGTGCTATGATTTGCTGAGCAACCAGCACAGCAGGGTTTCTGCATGGTCAGGGCCTGTTAGGATTGTACTTCTGATGAATTAACTGATATGTAGAAAAAGGCATATTTTCCCCCCACTAACTTGGAATGGATAGATGGTAGGTTTGGGATACCACTCAAAAGTCTTAGCCTCAACCTAATTTCTAGTAAAACAAGAATTTCTGGGCAGCAGCCTCTATTTTCTCTCCTGTTCCCTTACGGGTTGTCGGTCATAGCCAACAATTACTTTTAAACAGAGATCTTTATCGTTTTCATAGTGCTGCCTTCTATTTACTTGGGAATAGGCAGTTCTGTAATTAAATTTACGGCAAGAAGGATTGTGGAGAGATGGGGTAAGGGGATACAAAAGTTTGGGGGGGGGGGGGCGAGATGGTCAACCACACATGAAAAATAAAGGAAGAAAACAATCCAACAAGTGGCCTGTGAAACCCAAAGTATGACTGGGCTCACCACTTTTCGTAACATATTGCATACAGGAATTTGAAAAATATAAGAGATTAAACCATAGTCATAAAATCTATAGTATCCTGACAAAAGACTTGTGGCAGAATGCAAGCTACATTTGGGGGGGGGTTTCCTTTCTGGATTTGGTTTTATGAGATTTTAAAGTTAGGATAATTAACACAGTAAAATCTGTTGGGACAGGCTAAGGAACAAAATCAGCATGTCTATCATAACCATGAAATTCTCAGTGCACTTTCAGGGTGGGTAAGGGTTAGGCAGTTTGAAAGCTAAAGGACTCATGTGGAGTTTATATGCTGTACAGATTGTGTAAGTAAGTAATGTCCTGCGAGATTATGAAAGGTTAAAATTTAAAGAGGAAAACCCTCACTTTTCTACCTGGTGAAAATTCGAAAGATGGGAGGGAATGGAAAGTGAAGTGTGTGAAGCCATTCAAAATGTGTGAGTCTAAGTTGTAGACTCGGCTGACTTTGCTGGCAGGAGAGTTAAGGAGTGTCAAGATTTTTCGTTTTGATAAAGAGACACTTAATAAAATATACCTAATAATCTAATGTGGAGTGGTTTCGGTGCTCTGATTTTTCCTCAGGACAGATTGGAATTTGTCAAAGACACTAAATTGAGACAGATGGGAAAGCAACTGGTAATACACAGCTCATTCAGGCAGACTTGAGAGAGATATGAAAGGAGGATTTTAAATTAAAAGCTTGAAAATAAAACATAAACTCTGATGATATTTACTCTCGGAAGGTTTTACAGTAGTTTAAGTCTAGGGTAATGGTAGCAGAGTTTAGCACTGATACTATACAAATTGGGTGAAATTAATCTCTAATTAGAGTGACCAAAAAGAACCACAAGTCAAAAAAAATAGTTGATGTCTTGATAGACTCTGAAAAAAGATGTGATACAGCCATGTGAAACTTGTGTAGCCAGCCAAATGAATCTTGGACAAAACAAAACATAATGCCTAGTGCCAGAAAACCTAAATGTGGAACAGAAAATGTATTAATCCATGGACCAAGGCTTAAGTACTTAATTGAATCAAATAACCAATTGTAGAACAGTGCTGCTAATAGTAATTAAAATTAATAACGAAAATCTACAACTTAGAGGTTATCTGATGAATCATAATATGGCCAAGTCTGAAAAATGTAGTCAGTGCTTAAGCCATAGCTATGCCCAAAGACTTATGTGTGCTACGGATACTGGACTTTCATGAGTCTAAGTATTTCAAGTCTTTTATATACTGGAGACATTATAGCCCCACATCCATAACTAACACCTTCCTCTTTTGAGACAGAAACAGGACTGCTGAAAAGTCTGTATAGTCTACTGAATGCAATAAAAATTACCCTCTGTTTCCTTAGAATTACCAAGAAAGCCATGAATTCTTCTTACATTAAGAAACAAACTTCCTGCTCCAAAGATGCCATCTCACTGAGAAGAAAAATAAGCCATTAGTTTTACTAGTACATTAAAATGTGGCTTGAAAGGGGCTAAACTGAAGAATAATAGAATGTATCCACATTGACTGCTCACATTTCATGTCTGTAGAAACATTACTCAGGCAATTTCTTGACTATCATTCAACCTGTCTTACTATGCCAGTTTCCACTGGCTTCCTGAAGGGCTGCATGTCCATTTTCAAGATGTCTGCTGGAAAATGTTTCAATTTCCTCAGGAACCAACCAGCCTATGCCAAGAATGCATGTGTAGTTTAAGAGTAAGAAGGTGCAGGAATCTCAGATTAGCCGTCTCCAGGGTGTTCTTTTCAGTCACAGTCATAAATTGTGTTCTCCCACTGAGGTTGCACATAGTAAATTGCATGAGAAATCTGATTTGCCTGGAATAAACTTACTAAAATCATCTAGATACCTCCTGAAGGCCATTCAGAAATGTCAGGTTTTAACTGGTGGGTAGGATTTTGCTCAGAAAGTGAAAAAGGTGGGTCTAGGGGAAGTCTGTGTGTGCAGTTTTTCACACTCTATAAAACACTCCACTTATCAAAGGAAGGAGCTTTCTGGGTAGCAGATATAGTCTGTCACTGTCACTGAAACTAGACCACAAAATGCAAAATGTATGAGTCCACAAGAATAAACAAATAAAAAAATAATTCTATAACAGAATTAGACCAAGTCTTCACCATTTCTTTCTTTGTTCTTGGCAGCACTGGTGCTTCCATGTGGGGTCAGTGGAAGAGTAAGATGGGTCCAGACAACAGAAGAGGAGAATTTGGTTTGGGTGGAGTTCCAAGTTATTGGGAATTGCCCAGTAACACCAATGGTATAAGCTGATTGAGTATGTTTAAAATAATATCAAAATATTTCTATAGGCAGTGCAATCTAAGAGGGAGCTGAATGGCAGAAATCAAAACACCTGGTGAGGGGACTGTTTCAGGGCAGTGAGAGGAAAGTGTTACCTCTCTGACTTTATACTCCCCATAATGAATGGGGAAAAGTCTCATTCCTTTTTACTATTACAAACCTATTTCTTATGGATTTTATGAAATTAATATAGCTGGATTAATGATAGTCATGTGGAAATGAATGCTTTACCTGTGTTATCTGCTTCTGAATTATTTGCTGAAAAAGAATGAAGATATTCCCTAGAAATATTACCTGCTGTTAGTATAGCAAAGTATCTTAGTAATTATGGAAAAAAAAGAAAAAAGTTCCTTATAAAGTAAGCCTTCAAAGCAGCTAATACCATTTTTACACTTATATTTTGAAATAGGATTGTGTAAAGCTGAAATTATACTTTTTTATTATTATTTTTTAACATCCAATGCTGTCAAGTTACTTAAATTTAAAATTCTAGAGGAGTATATATTATATATATCATAATCCTTTTACAAGTTATTGCATGATATTTAAGGTTGAATTTTCAGGTCAAAACTAACAGTGCTTCACTTTAGATACCACAGAAACAGAAAACACACAGCATACAGTTATGCATCTGTACATCTGTCATTGAGCCATCATAGGATATTTTAGCAAAACAATGTATTATATTTGGCAGTGTTTAGGACCTTAAATTCTGTAGTGTTGTTGCTACTGATTTTGTATCTAAGGCCTTTTGGTGATGGAAGCCCTTGTTTGCTAAGGTCAGTAAGCATTAGTAAGCAGGTGAACATGATGTAAATCAGCAGAAGCCATTTGCTGAAATCATGGAGATATCTCACAGAGGTGACATCCAGCTGTTACCAAGGTCACTTTCCTTGTCTAGTGTAAAATGCCAGAACAAACCAACAGACCAACTCCCCTCATGCTTATTGATAGCTGAATTGTGGCTACCCATAGTTCAGGATACACAGCTGATGAAAATATAACACCTCTTTGGCATCCTTTTACGTCTGTTTACAGGAAGGCTCACCTTATCTTTTTGTGATATGATGAATAGCCTACTTCCTGTCTGAGAACACATGGAAATTTTATATATCTCGTGGGTGAGAAAGGCACAGAAAGCATAAGACTGGCTCTACAGCTTTGAGCTGTGGGAAGATATTACAAGAAGGCCCACATGATACTTTCAACCTCTGTGTGGGAAGGGAGAGACTCTCTAGGTATTCATATATTGCCACACACTTTAAGCTGCAGCTGCTTGCCTGGGAGAAGGTTGGTTAGGCTAAGACTAATCCAAAATTACCTCTGAAATTTCTTCCTGCACTGTACAATCTCTTCCCTTCCTGAAGCACCTTTCCCTTTCAGAAATCCCCTCCCTCTAAAATTGATATTTATGCCACTTCTCTGAGAATGAGAAGACTGTTGTTCTGACTAAAATGGAGTTTTTTCATGGAAGAGCTTGAGTGCCCTGTTATGTCCCAGAAGAGCTAATATTTTGCTCTGTATGCACTACGCTTTCCCATACCATTTTGCTGTTGCTCAACTGTTAGATAAAATGCATATGACCTCTTTGATCCTCCTCTTACATGTGTTTGCTGTTGAAAGGACGAATTTAGTCATCTACTTTAAGAGAAGATTAGGACTATGAATCCCTGAAAACAGCTTCCTCCGGACACATCCAGATTTACTGCTAGGATACATGATGGCTTACCCAGGACTCTCTGAGAACTAGTTCTTACTGGGTTTTCTTTCTGTGGAAGTTATGTTGTGGGTGGTAACGAGCGTGTGCTAATTTTGTCCCATTATTGACTACAGGTATGGCCTTGGCATGTGCCAGAGACTAGGTAAATGAGTACTAAATCCAACCAGTATGTAAGATCTCCCAACCAAGAGCTGAAGCCTATCCTTACTTCAGCAGGAAGGATAAACATCAGCCTGTTTATCCACTGTCTTTGACTGGCCTTCAGTTTCACCAAACTGTTTTAGTTTTCTACCTCTTTCTAGGGAGATAAAGTATCTAATTCAGGCCTGGAATAATATTGGACAACAGGGCAGCTAGAAATGAAGCAATATGATAATGAATAGCTAGGTCGTGCAGATGCAAAGAAATTATCAAATAAATTTGCTAAGTGTCACACAGGCAACCCCATCTCCCATTTGTTGATGTTTCATAGTTGTTAGTTTGCACCTGGTTTCTGCTCTGGTGAAACTCTCTGGCAGAGAGAACTAGGTGCAGCCTGGTAAAGCCATGCCATAGTCGAGGGTATATGTACACCATCTCATTATCCAGCAACCTTCGTCCTGATGCTGACCAAAATATGCCGTTTGAGACAGAGCAAATATAAATGTAACCTGAAGATTTAAATACCTATACATCTAAGTGCTATTTGTGACTACCATTTGCCTTTAGCTTTGAATAAATTCACATGTCAATCATTTCTACTAATTCAAAGACTTACTTGACTTCAAAATAATAAAAAGAAACTATCAGAGTTAAAAAAGTCTTCCGTTTGGAAAGGATTTCTCCTCAGAGTTCCTTTTTGTTGCATTCTTTTCTCACACATTCCTTGCATTACTAGGGTTTCAAAGGGCAGGTGCAAAAGAACCTAATATAAGCAAGATTTAGCTTAGTTAATACCTTCCCTCCATTTAAATTTGTCCCTAGGACACTACACTAGAGACAGAAAAAAACATTCTGTCCCTCCATCAGATTGCTTCATCTACGTTTTCTTTTTGTTTACTAAGCCTCAGACATTATGGCTATTAATACTGTCAGATCCTCTTCTCAGCTTATCATAAAACATCTGCTCCCATTTTGTCCAGTTTGGTGACAGAGATGTATGGCATGCTACAATGTATTAATAATGTTCTTCTCTTGAATGAGTATCTTCCCTTTGGTTCACACTGTTAAATAATCTAATCCATATGCTGGAATGGCAGATACTACTTTGGAATCAACTGTAAGAATATTGGTTGGTATGGCAGGGGAACATTCCTCCACCCATTTATTTTTCTTTAGTATTAGTGTTACATTGGCTTGTCTCAATGTCTGCAATAAATTGCTTTTCTCCCAGGAATTTTCAAATAATTTAGTTAAGAGATTGCTAACCATATGTAGAATAATTTCCATTCAGTCCTAGCCTACATCCATTAGTCCTGAAACTATATTGTTTTAGAGATTTCATATGGCTAGCCTGTCACTAAATGTACAGCAAAATCCACAACTTTTTCTTCTCTTTTTAAGCTCTGGGGATCTTTCTTTGGCAATACAAGTAACATAAACATTGTCTTTGGGTGCCTAATATCATGTAATGACCAAGACATGTCAGTTAAAATGTTTTATAAGACTTTTCAGTTATACTAAGAAAGCTTCTGATAATATCAGTTAGGCTAAACGAGAGTCTACTTTATTAGTTTACATGCTAGAATTTAACTACAGTGTGTATGCCTTTTTTAATTAAGCAGAGTTTAAATTGAACACACCCATTCCATCCTTTTCCTGCTTCTGTTTTAAAGAGTTATCGACATCTTCTCTCAGTCCTTAATTTTACACCCAAACACCCATCTGAAAAACTGCACCTCATCCATTTATTTCCTTTATTTCCAATACTGAAATTGTCAAGTATAACCCTGTGGCTCATTGAGATCCCCTGTGAAACACAACTACATTTCCTTCATGTTAGAGATGTTTGCTTGGGAATCTTTGGGTTTATTGATGTCTACCTAGCTAGTCAATGAGAATTTTTGTCAAGCAGTGGTATATACATGGCATGATGATGATAGTGTAATTTACCTCTGTTACTTCCTGATATCAGGATTCTGCTGCACTGCCAATTTCATTTCTGTTGTTATTATTTGTTTGACAGAATCAAAAACATGCCAGGTGCTTTGCAAAACAGAGAACAAGAAAAATCCCTTTCCAGAAGAGATGACAGCCTGAATAGAAATGAAATAATGGCAGGAGACAAAGGAAGCAGAAAGGGGAAGCAAAACAAGAGTTATAACCATAAGATCATGAGATTGGTTTGGAGGCACAGTGAACGCTATGAGGCATTTTTTTAAAACGCATAAGGACTGTAGTTGGGATTAGAGGATGGAAATGTAGAAAAGAAGCATGGAAAGGAATGGAGAAGAAGGGAGATACAAACTGGCAACAGGAGGAAGAGTAAACAGAGGTGTATGGGAGAGGCCAGCACACACACCTGACAAACTGAGGATTATGACTAATGACAAGAATGAAAGACCACATCTGAAGATCATGATGATTTCAGGAGGATGGCGAAGCAGGACATGGCGATGCTGCTAGGGAGAGAAGAACCAGCAAAGCTGCCCTGGAAGCCTGCCCTGGAAGCTCCTCACACTAATATAACCCTGCTTCCCCATCTTTCTAGCTCCCCTCTTACACACAAAATATGTATGTAGAAGAGCAAAGGAGAAGAAGCAGCTAAATCCAAAATTTCCAAAGATTCTGCTGGGGAAGAAGTTTAAGCTGGGATGATACAGGTTTACTCCTACTGATGCTGTTGCTGGTAGCAAGTGGCAGAGAGCATCCTGTTAGCCTTTCTTATGCAGACAAATCGATGGGAGTCTTTACCACTACTTAGAGATAGGCCTTACTGAGAAATGCTCAGTGAAATTATAATACTCCATCCAGCCCAGGACGTTTAAAAATGTCCTTTCATTATCATAAAGAAGCAGAAATTATAACATTCACATTGAAATGGAAACAGGGAAAAAAATATTTGAGCACTTTCTTTTCAAGCTGAAAATAATTATTTCGGTGTTACAGAAAAATGTAAGGGGGATTTTTCTCATTTAAAAATTATATCTTACAATTTTTCATGAAAATTTCTGATAAAACGGGAATAATTTTAATTGTGTTGGATTGGCTTTTTTCTTCTAGAAAATTAGTGTTATTTTTAGAGGGAAACTTGAAAATTTCCATTTTCGGTCTCTCAGACATTTTAAACTGCCCTGGTTTCCAAGGTAAGAATTCTTCAGGAGTAAGAAAGCTGCAGAGTGGCCAGTCTGATCTCTTCCTCACTTCCTTCTCCTCTGCTTTGGTGACCAGACATGTCTAATGATTAGGCTGCAAAGAGTAAAACCAGTTTCTATGTCTTCCTGAGAAAAGGCACTTTGCCAACTTCTTTAAGAATTATTAAGTAGATCTGCTTACAGGAAATCGCTTCTTTGCTGCAGACTGTCTCCATTTAAATCCTCCTCACAGCTCTTCCATTTTGCCTGGGAAAGTTTTATCAGAAAGCACACTGGAAAGGTTCAGATCTTTCTGTCTCCAGTGAAATTATTTTTAGACATAGTTACAGCTTGGCAGATGTACTGGTATGACAGTTGGGAGACTGCTGATGGTAATGGAGTATTCTTTTACTTTGGCCTTTATAGACACTTTTTGCTTGGTACTTCTGACTGCAAAGTATTGATGTTTAGGGTATTATAGGTACTTACCCATTGTATTATTTCTTCTAAGTTTTAGAGGACAGCACTGGATAAATCTTTCTTCTCCTTCAGGGTAGCACAGCTTTGTATGAGTCATTCATCTTGAATGTACGCCAGAGTGATACCAAGTTGGTTGTTGACACACCTTATCAATAGGATGACCATTTTTAGTCTCGTCTAGCAGTGGAACGATTTAAGTATTGTCTCGCTGAGATAACAGCCTCATTTAAGAATATCTTGGTGGCTCTGGATAGGATTCAAATCAAATAATTCATCTAAGCGAGGAGGAGACAATTGCATGTCATAGCTGAAACGTTACCAAAAATCCTTAACTGGTTGGGTTTTTCCCCCTTCATTTGCTTGAAGATTTTGGTAAATGGTGGCTTCCTGGATACTCAAAGGGCAAAAGTGGCCAAGTTCATCTTTTCTTTTATTGTCTTCAATTTGAACTTTGCTTAAGCTAATTAAACTGTTGTTACCTCAGGGTACCATTTCAGCAATGAGGTTTACATGACTTATTCTGTCAATGCAGAAACTTCAGCTACTTAAGAACATACCAGGAATAGAGTTAACACAATGCTCAGCAGTGCTTGAAGAATCAGGCCCACCTCAGTAATTTCTCTACACCATTATTGAAATAATACTGGAATTAAATAATTTAGCCTTGGTGTCAATTTATAAGATCTACCCTGCTTAAATTCTTGCAATCAAAAGTAGCTCAAAGTTTTATAACAGTCCACATATCATTAAAAAAAAAAAAAAAGACTGCAAATCAGTGTCATAGTATCTCCCCATAATACAGAATTTTTTACTTATCATTTTTATATATTTGAAAGAACCCCATTAGCTCAGTTGCATGCAACTTTTTTTCAATAATAGACCCAGCATAAAGCAATATCAAAACTTAATTAATATTTCTACTAATTAAATTTGGCCAAGCTCCAGATTTTGCATAATTTTGCCCATGCTTCTGGCATGATAGCAGATATGGAAGATATCTGTACCTATGTTTTGTGTGTACCTATGTGTGATATGCGTACCTATGTTTTGGCCCTGAGAGAGGATTCCACTGTGTGGCATCTTCCCCACCCTCTGCTACCAAAAAAATAGATAATTTCAATTGGGAAAGGTAGTATAACTTCTGAAAACTGCAATTTGACCTACCTTTTGAGTTCAGACACTGAACTAAATGAATGATTTGGGAAGGGATTTAATACCATCTACCTCAGCAGACACATGGTGTTAAAGGAAAAAGGGTGGGGGGAATAGAGGATTATTATAATGTATCCTGAGAGTAAAGGACAGCATGGTTACTTTGCCTATAATTTTATTTTATTTTAACCTTGTCTATACTTTTCATTCCATTCCAATTCTTTCCTATTGTTATCTATTAGCTTTTTCAGGACAACACTTGGTTGTGCATAAAGTAAGAATACCTGCACTGACTCAAACCATAAGTCCATGTAACCCTTTGTACCTGGCAGGTGTCCTGCCTTGGTAGGGGTACATTCCTGTGGTTATAAGGCTCCCACTGTCCCCTACAAATTAGGAACACCTTCAGCTGTTGACTTCCAGACATCTTCAGGGTTTTGTATCCAATATGTACAGTTCAAATATTTCCTTATCAGAGGGGTGTGCTATGTTTAATAGTCTTAATTTGTCCTAGATCCTGTGAATTTACTTCCTCCTGTCTGTCTTTGTCTTGCCCTTCTTTCTTCTGAAATACAATGACCAGGGCTGCATGAATTATTCAACATAAGAGTGTATGATGTATTTATACAGTGAGATAGCGATACAGTGTATTTATACAGTGATATATATATGTTTTCTATTTTGTTTACAGTTTCTTTCTTAATCATCCAAATATTTTGTTTCACAATTTTAATTGATATTGAGTGCTTGATTTGATGTCTTCAGAGAGCAGTCTAATATTAATTCATTATTTTTTTTCTTCTCAAGCAATAGGTAAGTTTTAGTCCCTGCCTCTGTATGTATAGACTTATTTTCTCCTTGTGTGTTTCTCTCTGCTTTATCAAATTTCATCACCATTTTGTTGCCAGAGGCATTCGAAATTGTGAAATCATTTTTTAGTTTCTTACAGGCAGCTTCTGATTTAACTTTTAAAAATCGTTTTGTATCGAACTTTCTCATCTGACAGTTCTTAGGTATCACATTTCCCTTTACTACTAATAAAAGTACTTTTGCTTAAATCCTTTGTTTTAATTCATGCCTCTGTCCAGGAATCTTTTGCCCAGTTGCTATAATTCACTTCTGCATTTTTCAGGATGGGGAGGGAGACCTTCAAGCTATTGTCGTTTATGTTTTATTAATTGGAAACTTTAAAAGTAGAATTTAGACCTTCTTGTTGCCTACTGGTTCTGACAGAGTGGTTATACAACCTTCAGAATGAAAAATTGCTACAGGCTAGATCCATAAAGTGCATTGAGGAATAGCCTTTAGCCTCTTAGATGTCCTGCTTCCTCACAGAAGCTATAAACCCTGGTTAGGCACACCCCTTTACACTGAAAGAGGAAAGCTGGCTGTTTAGCAACAGCCTCTACCAACTGTGGCACACTGAGCTGGAAACAGTCTGAGTCAATTGGAGAAACAGCCAGATGGGGGAAATAAAACAAATGAATGTTGTCCTGATACCCGTATATTTTTCAACATTGCCTTATTCATGGGACTACAGGGTGTTGCAAGGTGAGACTTTCAGCATCTCTCCCACAGTAGCTGTTTTTCTCGTTTATCCCACTATTCCCTGCAGTGAGCTCTAACATCAAAGTACGATGCTGAAGTGCCAATCCCTCTCTTTCTCTCTATCCCAGTAAACATTGAGCTTTCAGGGTTAGGTAACTACTGAGTGGACTTTGGGGAACTACCCTGTCAGTTTGAGCACCCGGAGCTGCAGTTAGCCACTTTTTTTTTCATTGCAGGTCTAAGATGGGGGCTGTGACACAATACCAGTGAAAGCAGTGAGAATGATTTGAACCCTGACTTACTCAGCAAACTTAGTTGAACTTGTTAAAATTGCTTGTGTAAAAGGAATAACTTCCATTTGTCCCATATCTTAACTTCAGTGAAGTGGCATTTTAGTAATTCCCCCAAAACTATTCTCTGTCTGCAAAGGCTTGTGCCATGACCCATATTACCTTGTGAATACCACGAGTATGTAATTGTAGACAGGTGAGTAGACTCTATGAGTTCTTAGTATTCATAGCATACCAGAAATCTTACATAACGGGGAAAATAAGTGGGCGATGATTGACATACAGTGTTTCTCAAACTGAGTTGCATCTTGGATATTTGGGAGGAGGAATGGAGAGCTTTTTTATTTATTTAACATTTTTTTTTAGAAACATCTCCGCTTGCCTATATTAAAAAACCTAAAAAAAACCAAAAAACAAAAAACCAAAACACACACACACACACAAAAAAAAACAAACCCAAAAACCAAACCAAACAGAAATATGTAGTAGTGTGTTTATTTTTCTGTGGTAAGAAAAATAATTCTTTCAAAAGCTACAGCTATACCTGGCTGACCAGTGACAAAAGAGAACTATCTGTCAAAGGAGATTTGTGATGTTCCTAAGGAAAGTGTTAAGAATTTCCATCTGTCCCATTACAGTGTAGATGCCTGTAAATGTTTCTGTGAATCAGTAGAACTTTGGGATCTAATAGCCAAAATTGAGAGACTCCACAAACTATCAAATCAAACTGCCGTGCAATATTTTAAAAATTAATAAGCCCAGAATGACTATCTTTATCACTATCATCTATGTCTAAGAATCTATACTGATATTGGCTAGTTCCTACATTTATAATTAATTTCTTACTTTCTCAGTTTATATATTGGCCCAGTCTCCCAAATTATTGATTCTTTAGAGACCAAAAAAAAAACCAAAAATCAACATCATCTTCTCTAGTTCCTCAAAAACAAAGCTTTTCCTGTAATGTAACTTTGCACTAAGGTTTCCAAAAGTTTGAGTTCTCAACTTGAAACCATTTATGGGAATCTAACTTTTCTTTGAGTACAGATTTCCAATCTTGTGAAATACAGGAATTCTCAGTTTATTACAAACTGCAGAAATACATATATATATATAAAAGTGTATTTAAAATAAAAGGAACAGCCTAAGTTAATGACTTTTCTTTGACATTTAGGGCCTTGATTTATTTTATGCTCAAGCTCTCTCTTTCTTATAAATGCATAAACATGTTTTCACTTTTGTAGAATATAATCATAGAATCATACACTCATGGAATCATTTAGATTGGAAAAAGACCTTTAAGATCTTCAAGTCTAACCATAAATCTAACACTGCCTATTCCACCACTAAACTATGTCCGTAAGCGCCACATCTACATGTCTCTTAAATACCTCCAGGTATGGTGAGTCCACCACTTCCATGGGCAGCCAGTTCCAATGCTTGACAGCCATTTTGATGAAGACATTTTTCCTAATATCCTATCTAAACCTCCCCTGGTGCAACTTGAGGCCATTTCCTCTTGTCCTGCCACTTGTTACCTGGGACAAGACATTGACACCCATCTTGATACAGCCTCCTTTGAGGTAGTTGTATGGAGTGATAAGGTCTCCCCTGAGCCTCCTTTCTCCAGGCTAAACATGGGTGGTCTATAACAGACTAACACCATGATATCTGCCTTGTTGGGCTTCCCCCTGATTCTTATTTATAAGCACTCAACCCTATCGTCATCATCATTAAGCTCTAGATAACCAAAACACTCCCTAACGCACCAGGATACTCCACCACTTCTCCTTCCTTGACTATCCCTTCTGAAAAGTTTATAGCCATACATTGCAGCACTCCAGTTTTGTGAGTCATCCCACCATGTTTCCCTGATGGCAACTATGTCATAGTTTCCCTGCTGCACAGTGACTTCCAGCTCTTCCTGTTTGTTGCCCATGCTACATGCATTGGTGTAGATGAGTAGCTAGACAAGTCTCTCCACTTTAATACTGCAAATGAACTTTTAACCAGTTGAAAGAAATTCTTATCGAAGCTGAGGTATCCAGGAAAACAAATTGAGATGGTCAGTTTGGAGGCAGGTTTCCTAATAAATACAAGTTGGTTATATGCTTCATTAAATATTTCAGCTAAGAAAACTTAAAAGAAGATGCGCTGTTGTCAACCATAATTATTACTAATGCAATAAGAATATTTCAAACCCTGCTGTAGTCCACTGTTGAAATAACTCTCTCCAGAATAACACCTTTTCAAAACTGTATCTCAATATCTAGAACCAGCAAAAATTTCTTTAAGCAATTTAAGATCTACTACATGTTCTTATTGTAAAGTATTTATCATTTATCAGGAATTCCCAATCAATCTGTAAAAGAATACAGAGCATGTTCTTTCTGAAAACTTCATGCTGTAGTGTTTTCTAATGTCTATTGAAAATACAGTTTCCGTGTAACATGGAAACAATAGGCAAGGCTCACAGCAAAAGAAAAGAGCAGACTTGTGTAGATGAATCAATTTAAGTCTAAAGCTAATGCGATGTATTATTATCATAGAATCATAGATTTGTTAAGGTTGGAAAGGACCTTAAGATCGTCTAGTTCCAACCCCCCTGCAATTGTCAGGGACACCTCGCACTAAATCATGTCACCCAAGACTCCATCCAACCTGTCCTTGAACACTGCCAGGGATGGAGAATTCACCACATCCTTGGGCAACCCATTCCAGTGCCTCACCACCTCCACTGTAAAGAACTTCTTCCTTATATCTGACCTGAACTTCCCCTGTTTCAGTTTAAACCCATTACCCCTTGTCCTGTCGCTACAGTCCCTGAAGAGGAGTCCCTCTCCAGCATGCTTGTTAGGCCCCCTTCAGATACTGGAAGGCTGCTATGAGGTGTCCACACGGCCTTCTCTTCACCTGGCTGAACAGCTCCCACTTTCTCAGGCTGTCTTCACACAGGAGGCGCTCCAGCACCCTTATCCTCGTGGCCCTCCTCTGGACTTGCTGCAACAGCTCCATGTCCTTCTTATGTTAAGAACACCAGAACTGTAAACAATACTCCAAGTGAGGTCTCATGAGAGCAGAGGGGCATGATCTGCTTTGACCTGCTGGTCATGCTCTTTTTGATGCAGCCCAGGATACAGTTGGCTTTCTGGGCTGCAAGCACATGCTGCCGGCTCATGTTAAGTTTCTCATCGACCAACACCCCCAAGTCCTTCTCTGCAGGGCTGCTCTGAATCACTTCTCCACCCAGCCTGTAGATTGGCCCGGGATTGGCCATTCCTCTATGCCAATTAAAAATGTAGGAATTGTCACACTAGTCCATTCAATATAATATGTTATCTGTACAATGATCAACAACTGTGCATCCATTTTGATGGTTGAATAGAAAAAAGAAAATTAAGGTTTTAGATACTTGTGTTGTCATATCCTAAGTATCACCAAAGCTATGCATAAATCTTTAAGTACATCTAGGCCTGGTTTTGCTCTAAGTTTACCAGAAATTTTCTCTACCTAGCCATGGTTGCACACAGATATTCAAGCACAAATAGATGTACAGAGGCCAGTCAAAAGGTCTCATCTTTTTTCCTCTGCTCAGGATTTAGAAGCACATTCAGCATTAAACAACTTTTTAAGGAAAACTTTGCCTTTGCATGATACCTGGATTGAAATTGCACAGAAACATTCATGTGTGTAAAGATGTAATTTTCTGAAACCCAACAAACACAAGTACTCAGAAATGTAGTCTCTATTCTTGCTTGCCTATCTATCTGATGTGTTTGGTGGTTTTTGTGTCATATTTTGTTTTTATTTTGAGAACATCTTTATTCCCTCTTCCTTATGCGTTTGGAGAAGATGAACAGAATCACTGGTTAACTGCATTCCCCCAAGTGAGCCAAGAAAAAGATCAGAATTGTATAATGATGTCTACTCTGTCACCCTTAAAAACAGAGGGTACTATTTTCCCCACTTCCTTCCATTCAGGCTGTCCTCATATGCCAATTTTCCCAAGGGAGAAAGCAGTGCAGAAGTTCTGAAACCCTTTTTTTTTTTTTTCTTTTTCATCATGACTGTCTCTGGAAATGGATTTGGTAAGGCGAATGTAACCAGGATTAAAAATATCAGGTGCGATTAGCTGACATTAAATGTAATGAAATCTCAAGGTCAGCTTAATTTCTTGCCTCTCCTTATCTCTCTGATACACAGTACTGTACCTCAGTAGCTGCCATCAACAGCCACCATCAGAACACTTGGCTAATTAGTAATCAGTCATGTCACTTGGTGTGCTCTCATCCAGTCTGACTATTGAACCTGAGTACATTCAACGAAAAAGGAAATTGGAAACTCTTGGCAACTATATGTGTAGTCTACTTGTTTTCAGCAGCATTATGTGCCTGCAGTTCAAGTTTTCATTACCCAACACTAATAGGCATGTTTGAATTTGATGGTTTTGGTAGTTATTAATTAGTCTGTAGCACTAAGAAGCACGACATTTAACTACCAGCCACATAACCCCATGAAATGCTAAAAGATAAGATTTCTTAACAGTTGAACAGCATTAAGATAGGGAGAAAGGTTTTAATAAAATTCCAAGTCATATATCCTTTCTCATCAGTAACCATTTCAGCATAGAAAGTACCCATCACAGTTGAATGAAACCAGGGAGCATCTCATTGCTGGTGCCTGATCCAGCAAAGCACTTAAGCACACCTAGAACGCAAGTACAAGAAAATCCCATCAAAGTTACTATGGTCACCCACATGATTAAAATCACACATAAATGTAAGTGCTTTTCTGGATTACGGTCTAAGGAATGAGGCATTTAAGATCAGACTTTTGTGTAGTAAAAATATTTACAAATCTTTCTAAGAGATGACATACAAATAAAAATTACTGTCTTGCCTTTTGACTGCTAGACTCAGAACAGCTTTAAATGTGAAAATCCTGCACATTAAATGATCACTTTATTCACAAACATCTGTCTGAAATGGCAATCGTAAAGTGCTAATCTCTGTTACTAATAAACAAAAATAAATCACATCAGAAAACTCATTTATGTGCAGTAATCTCCAAAGGATTAACATTTCAAGGGATCAGATTTCCTAAAACTCCTCTTTTCTGATAACAGCCTCTGCTGTGAGGTGACACACCAATAGGCATAAATTATCTAGAGCTGCAGATAAGCAGAGACCTTTCGGGGGTTCGAAGTGCAATATAAATAGATGCAAAACAGTAGGGGAACAGGTGCGCACCACAAACCTCAAAAGGATTAGCAGTTCAAGCTCTGATTTCCTTGCTGTTGTTAGCTGTGATTTATCATCAGACAGTGACTGAGAGTCTGTCTTATCTGTGATAATTTAATGGCTTAATGGCAGCCCCTTTATCCGGGGGTCATAATTAAGCTTGTTTGATCAGTTTCCTAACAAGCACCTCGCCTGTATTTTTAGCTATGCCTATTTTTTCTCTGGGTGTAGAAGCATTTTTGCTAATTAGTATTAACGATATTATTGTTAACAATTACTGGTATTGATAACAATCTCGTAAAAGGTTAGCATTTATCTGGAGGAAAAATGCAAGCCAAAAAAAAGATGCAAGGCTCTTTGAATTTAAATACATTTACAGATAATTTTAACAGCAACTGTTTAGTTTGTTGGCTTCAAACCTAACTCAGATCCACAATTGAAAATGAAAAAACACTGCATAAAATAATTTCCATGGAATAATGGAATAGAATAATTTTCTCTGGAAAAAATTTAAAAAAAATTGAAAATAAAGATCATTGCTATCTTACAGTGCATTTACTGTCCTTCTCTTATCCTACTAACGAGCTGTTTCTTCCACGATCATTAGAATTTTCTCATCAAAAGATGAACTTTAAGTTATTATTGTGGCTGTTCAAGAACACAGGTGTCATCAAAATGAATCTAGTGACACTTTATCCATTAAAATCACTACAAAAAGAAACAATTTTTTTAATGTACTGAATATTAGATATTTATAAGGTAATCTTTCTAAAATTTTAAATATTTTTTTTTCTTAACACAATACAGTGACAAGCAGACAAACAATTACCTTAAACATGAGATTATGGGTTTTTTCTGTTTATTTTTTTTTTTAAGGATGACCAAATAGAAGAGGAAACAAATTCAGATTGACCACATTACTTTCTTAATCATTGGTGTAATTAGCCTCAATTAAATACCTAGGAGGCCACAAGGAAAGGTGAATAGGTTACTTACTGATATTTAGGGAAACAGAATGACTGGTTTTAGAAAGACATCTAAAAAACCGGATCACACATATATAGACACAGGAGGTATGTGTGTAATATATGTGTATATATGTTTATAAATCTCTATGCATGTTCATTTATGTGTATTTGCACATCTATGTATGTGTTTATGTATTACACATTTTATGTTTATATATACTTCTGATGATATACATAAATGTCTGCATTCAGTATTGAAGTTTGTTTTATTTCTCTTTTGAAGAAAAAACTAATAATGGGACTGAGAATCTATGCGTCTAGCCTGAGTTAATTATTTAGGTACTATAATTAATGCAGAAAGACAAGGTTCGTTAGAGCATGAATTATTCCACTTACCTGAATAGCTTATTTTAGAATTGGGTGTGTTGCTTTTCTTTTCTCATGGCTATAGATAAAACCCAGGTGATGTGGCTAAGATTGTACATGGCTGAAGGTTAGATGAGATTAATTCCACCCACATGGATGAAAGAAACAATAAATTTCAGAATAAGAATTCCCAATACTTTCTTATCAAGCTACCTTCCTGTTCTTTGCAAAGGGAAGGACTGTCACAAGAAAAGTATTATATATGCATGTGTATATAAATATATTTCCCACCTTGTGTAGAACAAGGCTTACCTGAGACCGTTGAACACACCAACCTTTCCCTCTGAATATTATCAAATAACCTATAGTAGTAAGTAGTTGATTAAATAAACAAAGACTTGCAGGCAGCAGTAAAGAAAAACAAAACCAAAAACCAACACAGCTGTTCATTTTACTATTCTCATAATGTAATGTTATGTTACTGACTTTTACTGAGTTTTGCGGGCGGATCAGAAATAGCTTTTGTTTGGTTGTTTGGATTTGGAGAGCAGGAATTTTATTTTAAGCTTGCTATCTGACCAAGACTATGGCAGAGGAAATTACTGGGAGTATTACAGAAGGCAGCGTTGAATGAGCTTTGTTCCACACAAAAACCTTGATCCAGATCTTGATGAAATCAGTAAGAAAATTTTCACTGACTGTGGTGAGATCAGGGTGAAGGTGCCAGCCATATTGCAGCAGCAGCTGGCAGTTGTCTGGGAAGCTGAAATTTTACTGAGATATGAAATAAGCAAAATGTGTGAAAGATAAAAATGACAAGGTGTAAGGGAGATTGCAATATAACACACTGAAATCGTTACCCAGTATCTGCAGTTAAGGCCATTGACACTTGGGTGCCAAGCTGAGTCTGGGAGGCCCCAGTGAGATAAGCCCACACAATCAGAGACGTCTGCTTTACACAGCTAACTTCTCAGATAACTTGCCAAAACTAACAAGACAGAAATATTTCCTGATTAATATTATTTTTGTTGTTGCCAGTGACAAGTTTATTAGATTTTTTTCCACCACTAGAACAAATTGCCACAGACACATAAAATAAGAATTTTTGCCCAGCTCACAGTGAGAACAGAGACAGCATTATGCAGTTATTACTGTGTTATGTTGTTAGGTGCTCGCATGCTAGTGCCAGATATAACATAGCCAAATAAATCTCCAAGAACAATAACATCATGAACTTTGTGAAATGCTGAAACCTTAGTCTTAAGTTCACCCAAGTTTTCAGTGGATCTTACTGTTGTCATTATAGACAACAATAAATATCCTATATTTATCTCATTGTTTTAATTTTGGCCATTACTTACAATCACTTGCAGAACTAATGTTCTTTCTAAAAAGAAATCATAGATATTGCAAAGCAACTGCTCACATAGCTGAAAACTGAAATAAGTTTTCAGGTGACATAGTGCAGCTTATTGGTTTCTGTCTCTGGGTTCATAGTCAGGATCATAGCTGGATTAAATTTTCCTTTTTGATTTTGTATAGTTTTGCATGAAAGTTGTCTTTGTCTGGTAACATGTTCAGTCCTATTTCTTCCTGTATTTGTAGCTTTAATAACATGATTTTATTGGCTATATGTATATATAAATATAAATATATTGGTACACTCGTACATAGATACGAATATATAAAACCATAAATTCTCACTTACTCTTTGATGTACAAACAATTTTCGAGAATCTATTTTCACACATAAACCGGCATGTTATTAATGGAAAACAGTCCCAAATTTGATTTGAATACTTCCATCATAAAGATAAATTTTGTTCCCATTAGCGTGTATTTTTTTTTCACTAGATTGGATCCAATTATAAATATCTATAAGAAACTATCTATGTCATTGATATTTAAGACATTTTTTAGTTCATCATGAAAATTTTGCATAATATGGTCTTCTCATGCAAAGTCCTGAATTGTATTTGCAGCTCGTCCTCTGATGGACTGTTTTACTATACAGAAACCCTTTAATCTTTCTGAATTTTAGTTTGCTCATTTGAAGTAGATAAGGAGACAGGTGTGATTTAATTGATGCTTATAAAGTACTTTGAGACCTAGTAATGAAAAATAAGACAGAAGCTATAAATATTCCTAAAAATACACTTTTTTCTTTGCTTCAGTTTTTGCCAAAAATCTATATATTATTGCTAAATTTAGGATTATCTGTTCAACTCCTACTCTTTTCAAGTCAGAATTTTCAAAATGTTACAGTGTGATGTATTTCATACTCAAATCACCATTCTCACAAAAATGTAAAATATTGTGAGTATGGTATAGTTCTTAAAAAATGAGTCTTTTTTTTTTCATGAAATATTTCCTGTAATTTCATGATGCTTTTATCAAATTCCCAAATTTGCAATTCACTGTCCATTGGCACACTGCTCTATACATATAGAATCCCAATAGTATATGGTTCAAAACATTCAGCAGAGAAATCTGTTGAAAATTCAGCTGAGGGGCAGGCACTGCAGTAAGAATGAGCCTGATGCTAGCAAGAACTAGCATTCTGTGATCTGTATACACATGAATAAATATTTATATATAAACCCCAATATATATAACATTCTCTCTATATAAATTTTTAAAACAAAGTTTTTTTTCTTTAAAAAAGTAATAATAATGTTGCAATGTTCAAATGTCCTTACATCTATTTATGAACAATCTTTCAATGTCACAAGTTATTTGGTAGTGAACTAACAATACAAATTCAAACTTTTCTTTTGAGTTGGTGGTCTCCAGGAAAGCAGGGCAGGCAGTGACATATTTGCAGATTTAATCTTACCATTCCAGATGGACAGGAAGTGTTTGTTCTATTCTGGGTCTATTTCGTATTCTGGAATAGAGTTTCTCCAACAGTGACCTAGTTGCATAGTTGCAGAATGCCATAGCCATTGGTGCTGAGGACCAGTAAGTAATACCTGAACTTTAAGAATGGACAGATCAATGAGGCAGATCAAAACTTGGTGTCTCATTCTTACAAATGGTCCACAAAACCTGTCTCCTTGGGGAAAAACATATAGAGCTATATATAATAGCACGTATAATAGCTCTTCAGACTTAACAGGAGCCCTAACGAGGCAGGGGAAGAGGACACATTAACTCATTCTATTGTCAGACGTTTTTCTTAGACTTCAAGCAATAACTTGCTGTTAAGGAGCACCACATAAAAGAGAATACCATCCCCAACTGTATTATTTTCTTACAATTTCTATTGTGCTGGGGGAAGCAGTATCTCTCTTGGGGATTGAGGGAGATGACAAGTTGGAGAGGGTTATTAATTACTAATTACTATTCATGGGTTTTCTGTTTAAATGGGCACGAATATGAGATTGGGGTGTGAAATCAAGCTCACATCTCCCAGGCAGCTGTACAGAGCAATACCACTGCAAATACATAATTTAGAGCACTTCTAACTTAAAGCTCTGGCATGTCATTTTAATGACTCATTTGACAAAACGATGCAGGGGAAGGAACAAAAAAATTAACTCCTCCCAGATGAGAATCAGAAAGAAATACCATTCCTCTTTTCATGAAGTTGTGCAAGGATACTGTTCTAAAAAAAATTAAAAAGAAGGGTACAACCTGTAGGTATTAAGTAAAAAATAAGTCACTGTAGTTACCTTGGTAGGTGTCAGCTACTCCACGTAACACATAAACCCATGCTGACCTTTAAGCTCCTGAGCAGACTAGGGAATGTTAGCAGCAGCTACATGCTTACAAATCTGAACCTACCACTGGCAAAAAGAATGACTCTGTATGGTTTCTGTGACAAGTAAAATATTTTTCATGCCTTCTCCACTGCAATTTCAATAGGTGGGAAACTGTTTTCATATTGAAAATCTTGACATTTTGCTTAGAAAACTTACTGCCAGGGAGAACATGTGAAGCATTATGACTTACATTTGAAAAAACCCAGATCCTCAGGGAGAAGTGATGAAACTTCTCTCTCATTAAGAGTCACCCCCAAACACAAGAAAACTGATACAACTGCTCTGAAGAACTGTGGTTATAAGCTAAAGGCAGGCCACCATTAAGGGTCAAAAAAACAATGCATGGAGTCCAAATGCTTGTCGTTCCTGAAAGTAGTTAAGACTTTATCAAACCTTGGGAAAAGATACCAGTAAAGCTGGTATAAAAATAAAAGATTCTTCATGTTGTGAAAAGATGATAAAGATCAGCCTTCACTGGAAAGCCTCCCTGTGTAGTACTGGGAGAAAACTCAAACAACTCCCTTATAATTCAGCTTTACCAACATCATTGATGCTTTTCTTATTGTTCTTATGTAAGAAGGTTTACCTTTTTCTAGTTTGGCAAATAGCTCTAACTTAAGACTATTATTTAATTAATGACAACAGAATGCTCAGCTAGACCTGTTCTTCACATCCTTGGAATTATTATTGTTTCTTACAAGCATCCAAGTCACTGTTAGTGCTATAGCATGTTCATTTGGGTCTAAATTTATCCTTTTGCATGGCCAAAAGAATTCACGAGGAACATCAGAATTCATATACATGGCAGTATTTCTTGCATTCATTGACTGAAAAGCATAATTCCTTCTGTGCAAAGTGAGATAATGATGATAATTCTTTTCAGAAAACCTATAGGTCCTCTGAAAGAAATAAAATACCTATTGCTTGGCCATTGGTGATGTGTTTTCAGAGGCTTTTTCTCACATTCCTAATAGAGTGGAAAAAGATCAAAAGTTAGTGAAATCTGGTGACAACAACAGGAGATGGTTTGTATTTTGGTGTGAAGCGGAAATACTGAGATCTACAAGATCCTTTCATTCTCTTTGAGCTCAGATTTTTAATCTAATCTAGACAAGTAGTTCATCCCTACACAATTAGGACAAAACCTTATTTGAGAGCACTTTCCTCTTCTGTGCAAGAAAGGAAAGATTAATACCAAATGGTAGTATGGGTGTGAGCTGGTAGTGAAGTTTTCTGAAGCTGTTTCTTGAGCAGTGTTCTTTAGTGGCAATTTTGTTTGCATAGAGACCATAGTGTCAAATATAAAAGAAAAAAACCTTCTGGTCAGTTTTTAAAGGTAATGTTATTACATTCACTGTTGTTAAAATGTACCCTTTTACACTGTTCCATCCTTTTCTGTGTGTGCATTATCAGGATTTGATAGCACAAGTACAAATAGCACAAACATTGTCTCTGCTAGAAGTGTTCTATAATCTGAAGCCCTTCTAGGTTCTCCTCCATGTTCTGTTGCAATCAGTTAGAGATCTTTCATTTAATTTGGCTGGAATCATACTCCCTCTTGCTTTCAGATATTGTCAAAATACAGCAAGCTCAAAACACATTAGAAACACATCAATATTGTTTTCACTTTTAGAAATCTATGTAGCAACCCCAGACTACTATCAGTGGACAATTAGAGGAAGGAAAGTGACTCAATCCAGAAATTATAAGAGATGAAGCCATTCTTTAGGCAATATTTGTACCAAACAGGAAAGATAATTTCAAAAATTCATTAAATATTCTGCAATTTTCTTTCAATTGTCTGTTCAGCTATATGAAGGAAAAGAAATAGGAAGGGAAGGGAAGGGAAGGGAAGGGAAGGGAAGGGAAGGGAAGGGAAGGGAAGGGAAGGGAAGGGAAGGGAAGAGAAGGGAAGGGAAGGGAAGGAAAAGAAATGGGAAGGGAAGGGAAGGGAAGGGAAGGGAAGGGAAAGGAAGGGAAGGGAAGGGAAGGGAAGGAAAAGAAATGGGAAGGGAAGGGAAGGGAAGGGAAGGGAAGGGAAGGGAAGGGAAGGGAAGGGAAGGGAAGGGAAGGGAAGGGAAGGGAAGGGAAGGAAAAGAAATGGGAAGGGAAGGGAAGGGAAGGGAAGGGAAGGGAAGGGAAGGGAAGGGAAGGGAAGGGAAGGGAAGGGAAGGGAAGGGAAAGAAATGGGAAGGGAAGAGAAGGGAAGAGAAGGGAAGGGAGGGGAAGTGCTTGGAGCATTTTTCATAGCAGGCTCAAATACCTTCAAAATAAAGAGACACAGATGACTTTTGTAGAATGGCCCATTTTTTTGAAATTACAGGATTAGGTTCATTCAGTGCCACTGATCTCTTCAAATACATATGTAGGTTTATTGATCACAGATCTGCCTCACTGTTATACTAACAGATGCACAGTTATTAATCTTGGAAAGAATCCACATCCGCTTTTCAGAAAGCTCAGAGAAGCCAATTAAGGATGACATGGCATCTTGTGTGGAGGAACTGTTCTGCCTTTCCTATAAACGGGAAAAAATTATGCCAGAACCTGTGAAAAATTGCCAAGAAATATAATTGTGCCCTACATCATAATCTTTTCATTCTTCTCTGCCATTTTAAGCTAATACCTTTCTCAGATTACATGTTCAGTGTAGTAAGTGCAGCTCTGCAAATGCATGACACCTGCTAACTGCTCTCCTTCCCTTCTCAAGCTTCTCATTTACCAAACTTTGTTAAGTGTTCCAGTGGGTTGACACAACAAAATAAATGCCAAAAAAATGCTCTCTAAAAGAGCACTAATGGCTCAACAGTATGAGCCAGGATTATTAAACCACATCCTAAGTGGCGTCTGGGCTATTGTGACATAGATATAAATAATTAGGAAAATACAGGAAATCTGTGCTCAGAAGAGGTTAGTATTCAGATTGTTGGGGTTCAGTTAGTGCCAGGAGCTATATGAGGTACAAAGCATACTATTGTGTATTCATTTTGCAAGATAAAATCTTAGATCTAATATCAGAATTGCCTTGGTGAAGAATACTGAAATGACATATTTTATAAATAAACCAAACTAAGGATCATACCACATTTCTTGTTTGATTTTGAGATTTTGGCCTATCCTATTCTAACAGGTTAATTTTTTTTATCATACTTAAACCTGTTAAAATTGTTTTCATATATCGTCTGTGTATTTCCTTGGAGATGATGTTTAAATGGCAGGATAAGTTGTTAGCAACAAAATAATTAGATTTCCACTGAATGAACAACAAAATATCCTATGAAAGGAACATAGGGACAGTTTTTGCCATCATTTCAGTCATTTAAATGTTAGTAATACCCACATTTTTTTTTTTTTTTTTTATTGCCTGATAACTAGGACTAACCTTAAGAATATGGAGGTGATTTCTTGGACCTTCAAAGATTCAAGGATGCTTTTCCCATGAATGTCCTCTTTCTCTCTAGGATATCTAAAGCTTATCCTTACTCCTTCTTCCTGAAAGGGTAAGGATTTTAAATAATGTAGCATGTGCTACAAGGTCAAACAGACATTAAACAAATCATTCTTCTGACACAACTGCTGCAGTAGCATTTTTAGAATGACAACAGTGCCCTACGTTGCTTTTTCAATGACTGAGCTTGTGAAATTCCTGGGGGAGACCAATGACATTTGTATGGTAGAGGCTTTAAGACATCTGGATACATGGTTAAGGAGGTAAGTAGATGAAATGTAGTGCCTACAAGGTTGGAGTCCTGAGCTGGGGAGGTAAAAAGTACGGTAGGTTGGCAAATGTATAGTCACAATATTAGAGATCAGGATTCTAAAATGAGTGCTCTGAACAAAGAACAGAGGAATTGCAGACCTTACAGGCTACATTAGGGCTTGGCTTTTCAATTTTACTTGAATTCTTCATATATCTCAGGCTGATAATGTTAAACTTAAGTCACAATAACCTAAAAAAAACATGAGAGAGGAATGAGGGACTCTGGCCACAGTGGAATACTAGCTTGGGTGCAGGTGCTGGCTCTGGAATGTTTATTTCAACACTCAACACTGAAAAGGATGGTAAGTGACTTTGTCCATAGAATCCATGTTCCTAATTCACCTGTTTTATTCAGCTCAAATGATTATAAATTCTCACAGCAGTTTGTTTTGTTTTGCTGGGAAGTAGAAAGAAAAGAGGAAGAAGTAAAGAAGGGGGGAACATGTAAGGCAAGATTGATTTTGGAGTCTGTAATGGCAGGTTTATTGATTCTGATTCATGAAGTCTGAAATTATAGATTTCTGAGATGTTACAAAACCAGCTAAAACAGCTACATAATGTCACACAGTACCCAAGTATTGGTCAATGAGATTCTTGTTTTGTATCTTATGACTGTTTATGGTACATTGTAGACATGATTTAACAGCTGGATCAACCATCTAGATTTTCGTTTTTATTAGTGTACCATATTTTGTACTCTGCAAAAGTAGAGGCAAAACAGCTGTGTGATTCCCCAAAAGATAATATTTTAACATCAAAATTAAGAAAAGAGATGGCAGTCACATTTAAATTTTTTTAAACATTTCTAGTTAAATGCAATGTATTGAATAAAACTTGTGCTTTACTATAAATAAAGAAATAAATGTACTGGTTTTTCTTGTCCATAACAGTGATTTCCTGGGAAGACAAGTTCAAACAAAACTCAAAGGGCATTATGCAGGAAGAAAAGGTGTTGTAGGCAGTATTTAATCTTCCAGAGGTGTTTCAGTTAAACGTCATGATGACAGATTTCCAGGGAAAAAGTTTTTCAGCTTGGCTTATCTACTGACTCAAGAGTCAATGGGGAGAACAAGAGTGATATTTAAGTTAGACTCCCAACGTAAGCTGTTTCTGTTTGGTGAATTTAGGTTTTGAATGTTTTTATTTTCATTGACAGTAGTGCTGGCCAGGTATGCAAATATTAGTCAAGGAGATCTAAAATTCTCATTTTTAATTTGACTTGATGTGCAAAAGTATCTGTAAAGCTTATATCTGACACCTCTAGAAGGTGGGATGAATACAGTCGTGTACTATTTTTGTAGCTGGGATGGTTGTAGGCAAAATTGTTTTCAAAGACAAGTTAATGAACAGTCTTCAAAATACTTTTTTTTTCTCCTGTGTTTGTCTAAAACAACAACAGTACCATTAAAAGTGCATATGGTTCCACAAACATGTAGGGATGAGTCTTTACAAGGCCTTTAAGAAATCTATATGCGTGATTATCACTGCACAAATCTATTCAGCTTGTTAACATAGATCTAGCTAATATGGCTAAAGTATCAACAACAAGCACTTCTTACAATTGGGCAAAAACTATTTATTTCTTATACTAATAAATATTTCTTATATTAATAAGTATTTCTGTCTATTTCTATTTCTAAATATGTGTGCTGCAGCACTGTTTTCCCAGCCTTATGCACGCACATGTTCACACACACATATGCATGCATATATATGCATTCCTCTGGGTAGAAAAACCTTAAAGTAACAGTTTAAATACAGTAAAAAATCCTCACAAAACTGAGATAAGTCTATTACTGTTATTCCTATTTCTGGATTAACCTTGGAGACATGGAGAGGTCACAATTACTTTACTGGTGTTTCACAGCAAATCCGATTAGAACTATTTTACGTCCCTATGTGGTGGATTTGAGATTTCAATTCATTTGCGAAGTACAGGAACAGTCACGGAAACTTTCCTGATGGATCAGGCTGGCAGTCTCCATGAGGACCTGCTAAGCACATACCAAATCATTGTATATCTAGGTTTATTTCTTGCAACAGCCAGGATATACAAAGCGGGTGTGTGACATAGCCAGAATATGCACTGAGCTCAGATGCACTTGTGGATCCCCAGCTCAGACAGTCCAGAAATCATCCTTTGTGGGTGCTGCATCTGTTCAGTTTGTGGTCTAGCAAAATAAAAATTATATTTCAGGGGAATGAAACTCCAGAGATAGCAATTACTATAATTACATTCAAAATACTACTTGACATACAGGATATAAGAAAACTGGTTTTGTTTACAAATACATTCCAAAAGCATTTTATTTAGCTGTGTGAACTCCATAGTTCGAAATGTTAAAATATACACTAAAATCGTTCTCTGTTTCAACAGTTTTTTGTGATGATTCATACCCATACATACTGATTTTCTTGCCCAGTGCAATCCCCTTTCTTAGGGTAAAACTAATGAGAAGTACTTCCCAGCAGATTTTCTCCACAATAATAAAATGAAGAAATGCTAAGATTTTGTAGAGTGATCATGTGGACACGTTGACTAATCTGGAATGACATACTTTTTAGTTCTCTTAATTCAAATACATCAGAATAAGTAGAACACAGAAGAAGCCCCAGAATCGTCGAAAATATATTTTCCAAATGAGGTCTACTCAGAGGAATTGGGCCTGTGAGCTACAATGCCTCCTGTGGTTATGGTGGGAGTGGGCGCACTCTTCACTCAGTTGTGCCTAAAGTCAGACTCTAGCCCTTTGTACTCTTGCATGGATCTCATCAGTTTAATGTTGCTAACCATGAACCAGAGCTATAATCTTACTTTGAAGGCAAAAAAGAAAAAGGTTACATTGAAAAAAAGTTCTCTTTTTTTTTTGGACATCTGAAGAAGTTAAATAAATTTCATGGATCAGACCCACAGCTTGTGTAAATCAGCTCCACTCCATTGATTTCACTTCAGCTGAGAATCTGGCCCAGTAATTTTTAAGTCAAACAACATAATCTGACTTGCATGAAATGTTACATGCAAGAATGAACTGGGAAACATGATGTGGGATCCTTATATTCAGCTTTTTAATTACTTTTCCATAATTCTACAAGGTGGAGATTATTATATTCAGAGGACAAGGTTTGATCCTTTTTGGTTAATTTAAATCTCATTTAAAAGTTCCTGTGGGAGGGTTTTGGATCAGAATGTCTGACACCACAATTGTGTTTGCACCAACTGCAGCAAAAACATTCAAGATACACAAGACAAAATAAACAAATCCTGCTTGAAAATTGAAATACTTTTCAACATCAAGTTACACACATACATTTGCTTATTTTCCTCATACAACTTTTACAAGGCAAATAAATACTTAATACTTATCTACAAATTACATATGGGAAAACTCAGAGAGGTAAAGTGAATTGTCCAGTGCTACAGCAAAGTAATTTTCAGATGCAGGTTTGAAACTTGAGAGTTTTGGGCTATTAGACGTTGTGCCCCTCTCCTAATTAACTAGAGGGTGTTTCAGGTTTTTGTTGGTTTGTTTGTTTTATTTTGGGTTTTTGTTTGTTTAGGTGGTTTTTTTTTGTTTATTTGGTTGGTTTGGGTTTTTGTTTGTTTTGTTTTCAAATAGCAAAAGAGATGAGGGGAAAAAAAATCATCCATTCCTTCACTTTCTCAGCATTCCTACATTGCTCTCTATACATTATTCTTTAGTTGCATCTGTTCCAGTAGATTCCTCTTCCTCATCTGTACATCTTCTCCCTCTTCTACTGAGCACAGAAGATGATTACTTACGATCTGTTTTCAAAAATAAATGAGATTTTTTTTTTCCTATTTACACACACACAGAGCAACAAAGATAAGAAGACATCATATCTGTGTGAAGAGTAATAGAATGATTAGAATATATTTAAAAGTGTTTAAGTCTTATTTAGATAGTATCTTGCGATCACAGATAAACTTTTTAAAAATTATTTTTAAAAAGTTTATATACTGGAGTAGGAGCATAGGCATCTTGGAAATTATTTGTTTGTTCTAAGATATGTGCAGATATATTCCTGACTACTCCACTTTTGTCAGACTTCCAGACTCTCTCTTCTCTTGGACTTCATATCCACTGTATCTTGTTTACCTTTTGATGTAGTTCCTTTGCTTATGAATTTTTATGTCCACATTACATTTTTTTTTAAATGTTGGAAGATGGCCAGGAGAGTCCTTCATAATGTGTGACATGAGTGAATAATACTAGACTTACCCATTCTGGCAGCTGCATCCTACAAAATAGTTTTAGATATAGTCTTATAATTAGCCAAAGATCACCATCATGCTCAGGCATGTCTTGAGAAGAATCATTAAAAGCCAGACTTCTATAAAATATTGTCTGAGTAGTGGAAGTATATAGGTACTTTGAAAGCAGCCCTGATATGCAAGTCAAAGCTCAGAAGAGCTGTCAAGGTAACAGTGGAAAAGAGGAAAACAGTACCTCTGGAAATATTTTTAATTCCTATAAGAATACTATAAGAATATAACAGCATCTTTGTGAGCAACTTGACTCTTACTAAAGGTTGCTACAGCTGACAATTTTCCACAAAGAAGTTAAAAAAAAAAAAAAGAAAAATACATTGAGCAGATAAGATAGCATGGCTGGTGCCCAGCAACCCATTGTAAAATTCTTTGACTTTATGCATGTCGTGGTGTTCAACTAAGAAAAGATTCACACAGGGCAGCCAAGAACTATATTACCCAGCAGATTTGGAGATTACATAGAAACCTTAGGTGGTCAGCTAAACAGAAAATGCTGTGCAGGACAGCTCTGCCAGCAACCGGCAGAAAAAAGCTGCATAGGGGAACTCTATTAAATAACAGTCTTTTATCATGATTTAACAACAAAGACAAGACAAACAACCTGTATCTGTGTACCTCTGTACTGGATATCCAATGCCATCATTTAGTCAAGGAAGAAAATCTGTAGGTAGGATTTAGTTTGAGACAAAGACACCTAAATCTAGGTGTCTGTTTCAAGGTTGCTCTATCACCTGTAGAACACTAGATTGTATTACATCCAGTGGACATCTTAGAATCATAGAATCATAGAATAGTTAGGGTTGGAAAGGATCTTAAGATCGTCTAGTTCCAACCCCCCTGCAATTGTCAGGGACATCTCGCACTAAACCCTATTACCCAAGACTCCATCCAACCTGGCCTTTAACACTGCCAGGGATGGAGAATTCACCACATCCTTGGGCAACCCATTCCAGTGCCTCACCACCCTCACTGTAAAAAACTTCTTCTTTATATCTAACCTAAACTTCCCCTGTTTAAGTTTGAACCCATTACCCCTTGTCCTATCACTACAGCCTCTAATGAAGAGTCCCTCCCCAGCATCCTTAAAGACCCTCTTCAGATACTGGAAGGCTGCTATGTGGTGTCCACACAGCCTTCTCTTCTCCAAGCTGAACAGCCCCAACTCTCTCAGCCTGTCTTCATACAGGAGGCACTCCAGCAGCCTTAGCATCCTCATGGCCCTCCTCTGGACTTGCTCCAACAGCTCCATGTCCTTTTTATGTTGAGGACACCAGAACTGTACACAATACTCCAAGTGAGGTCTCACGAGAGCAGAGTAGAGGGGCATGATCGCTTCCTTTGACCTGCTGGTCATGCTCTTTTTGATGCAGCCCAGGATACAGTTGGCTTTCTGGGCTGCGAGTGCACAGTGAAGCCGGCTCATGTTAAGTTTCTCATCAACCAACACCTCCAAGTCTTTTTCTGCAGGGCTGCTCTGAATCTCTTCTCCACCCAACCTGTAGCTGTGCCTGAGATTGTCTCAACCCACATGCAGGACCTTGCACATGGCTTGGTTGAACTTCATGAGGTTGGCATCAGCCCACCTCACAAGTACACTTAGTAGAACTGAATGATTCTGCGAAGCTTGGATTGGATTCCTAGGTATTGCTAAATCACGGGTGTCTGGAGGTACTTTAAGAGCACTGGAATACCTAGCATCCATTCAGGAAGATGATAATCCGTATGTCTTGTGTCATATCTGCCAGTCCATGCAAAAGTATTGGACATGTAGTACACTATTTCTTTCTTATAGCTGAGGCTTGTGCTGGGAGATCTAAGACAGGATCCATGGGAGATGGGCGTTCCTGCAGCAGTTAATGAAAGCCAGGTAAGAGCAAAAATATGGCTTCTCAAATGGTTCTGGGTGTTTGTCTGCAGGAAACTTCCCTGGAGTCTTTTAGTTGGCTATCATCACATTTGGCCATTTTGCAGCTGTCTTCATGCACAGTGGCACTCCCACCAACGATGGCAGGAATGCAGAGCAAGAGGGGACAATGGCAACGTCCATCATTATTATGAGGAACAGCTCCATGACTTTGTGCTTCTTTGTCTCCTCCACAATGCCTTCCATCACATTCCCTTTTTGAGGTATGTTGTCCTTCCCAGTCCATTAAAAATGTGCCAGAAAACCATTCTTCTCTCGGTCTATGTTCCAGTCTCTCTGCCAGGATAGATAGCTTATTCATTAATAAATCTTTCACATTTTTTTAAAGCCATCAAATTTATCAGGGTCTCTATGACTAGGAATAACAATTGTATAGAGCTTTACAAGTATCGGGTGATTAATCTTCCTGACACCTCTGTACAGATGTAATTAAAAATTCTACTACCCATGTACAATAATATTTATTCTAAATATAAACAACACCTTCTAAATGTTGTAAGTAATTTTTTTTTGTTTTATATTTTATTTCATTGTTCTTGTTTTTGAAGATGAAGACTGACAAGGAGACAACAAAGGATATAAAACTGCTTCCTATGTTAGTGAGAAGATCAGCATGTCTGAAAAGTAACTTAGATTTCATGAGAAGCATTGAAAAACTGAAGAATCTAAATTTGAAGATTGTTATTAATGTGTTTCTTTTTGTCTTTTTCCCCATAGTACAAATCTAGCTAAATGAAAATATGTTAAAAAAAACCAAACAACCTACCTCCTGTCAAAAACCATATGTTCACGTAGCAAAAATGTGATAAATAAAGCTTTTTCCTTTAGGATCACATAAGATAACTAGTCTTCATACTGGAATTTATTTTACTTCTTTTATTCAAATATTAAAGAAGATAAAGTGAAATTAGGCAATAAGTACTGAGAGAAGGGTGAAAAAATACAGTAAAATTACCTATTTAGACTGAAATGGAGCACAATTTTACCTTTTCACTCACAAAGAACATCAAAAGCACGTAAGTGAAAGAAAAGCATACTAAGAATTAAAACAATTTTTTTACCTAAAATTAGCAGCTCGAGAGTTAGAACTTGGCTTAGTGTTAGCAAATTGTTTATTGGTCTTAACACTAGTGATAGTCCCAGAGCATCAACTGTAATCAGAGATCTGTTTGCAAAGGTAATTAATTCAATTTATTCTTTTCTTCTCTTTCTCATAAAAAATATCACAGCTCCTAAAAAAACCCCTCCCAACTAACAATTATTTCCAAGTCTGAAGGGACTTAAGAATATTATTCAATTAAAAGTTCATCATAGAATTATTTGGAAAAAAACATGTAAAAAGCAATTTCATAACAGCAAAATGAGCAGGAAGCATTGTGGGAATGAGTATTCCCATTTTCTGACCCCATTTTCTGCTCTTATCACACTTTTAACTGCTTCTATAGTCAGGGATTCCTAAGCTCAACATTAAAATGAACTACAAGAGCTAGTATATCATCAGAAGGCTTTATCTGAAAATATCCGTCCAACAGCCAGGAAAGGAAAAGAAAGTTGACAGCAGGGAACTGGATTAAGACCAATGGTACAAATAATGAAAAGAGGGTATCCCATATACAGGCATCAAGCAACTTTTAACTTTTCAAGCAAGCTGTGAAGGCATGCTTACAAATGTGTGACACTTATCATTTGAGATCCAAAGTGCATAGCTGTATCATGGCTTGCAGAGAAATAAGAAACCATAGTGCTTTTCCCAACAGACTTCCCCACATTTGACTACTTCCAGGCTCGAAAGCAGAAGCTGTACATCTAGCTGTATATCCCTTATTCCCAGCCTGTAGTAAAAAAGATAGCAAAGCCAAGGGCAGAATGGTGGTGTGTGGACTGATGAGGGAGGCATGCGTAAGAACCTGCAGATGAGTGCATATACACTGACTGTTGACTGATTTGTTTGAAACATTGGCTTCAACAACGATCATCTTGTTTGGTTGATAGAAAAGACTGAGTTGTGTCTGAGATGAGAGTACCAGCCCAGAGGGTTTGTGTGCTTTCAGTTCATGTATTTGATAAATCTGTCCCCTCTGTCCCTTTGTATTCACACAAACAAGATCTTCAGGAAAGCACGTAGCACTACTGAAGTTCTAAAATCTAGCTCAGTAGCTGAGGTGAAGCAGGTAGAGGGGGAGTCCAGTGTGATACCTGACTCAACTTCAACTTCAAATATATATATAGATATGTATATACACACACACATAATTTATATGTAACTTTCAAAAGTAAGGGTGCAGCTTTCTGTTATTTTTTCAGATCCATTTCTGCATTCTATGTCCAAGACAAGTCTGTCAGATGAAAGGAAGAATAATTCACAGCCTTTTAGCTGGTCTTACAGGGGATTTTTTTTCTTCCATTTGAATGTCTAGTGATTGGTGAACAAGCCTCTGCAGCTCAGCAGAGAATCCTCAAGTGGCTTCTGGTGTTATTTTGATGGTATTAAGACAATGGTGCATTATAGCATGATGTGTCAGGCTTTTTCTCTGAGCTCTTCCTTTCCTTCTGAAGGAATGCTCATGTTTTCTAAATTGGAATAAGTCTTTGAACTTAGAATAGAATCTGTTGAAAGGAATCTCTCATTTTTTTCATCGTTGGAACTAAGTGCATTAAATGGAATTGCAATTTTCAATGACTGCAGATTTGGGATTATGCATTTTTCTCTCAGAGAAGGAAAAACATTTTCCATCAAAGACATTTGCACAGTAGAATATTAAACACTAAACTGGACTATTTGTTTCAAGTAAATGAACTATTTTAACATTGGATTTCATAATAATGTTCAATAACAAAACTGGAGATGGTCAGCAATATCTTCTTGTTAATAAATATATAAGACAACATATTATTTATCTAAGATAGAAACATATGACTTGAACCAAAAAGGATACATGAGTTTAATTAATTAAAAGAAAGGCTTTAAAATTCAAACTAGAGACTCACTTTACTCAACATTCCTAATAATGATATAAATGTCAGGGAAAGATATATTTTTTTTTCCTTACAGCTGTGGAAAACATTTTCACAAGGTAAGACATGAGAAAGGCTATAAAATGGGAACGGTGTGTCTAGGTCCAAATTAATGATCCTGAAAACCCGTATTCAGCTGATACCTGACTGTCATAATGCCAAAGCATATAGACATGTTAGCGCTTGAACATTCCTCAAGTGCCTCTGCATTCCCAGCAGAGGTTCTATTTTTATGTGTCAGAGAAGCTTTACATCTTAAACTAAATGAAAACCTGGAAAGCAAATTTTTCCTCCACTTGAGTCCACCGTACACTGATGTTAGGAAACCTGCACTGCAGAAAATGCAGAAGTGGCTGCCATATTCTTTTAAAATCCAGCCACAGGAGGAGAAAAACAAGGACCTAATCCTTTTACAGTAACTTTTTTCTCGGCACGGTAGCTGAGGTATAAATCTGAACACGACTGTGAAAACATTAGGGAGACCACTTTAGTCGGGTAAGGATGGGAAGTAGTGACTTAAATTTTAACTCCTTGCTGTAGCTCTAGTATCCATGTCCATATCTTTTGGGTAAGCATTTGAATTAACAGATTTGATTGCAGTAAGATTCTTCATCTGGCTGTAGCTTTTAATTAAAAATTTAGACTATCGGACTGTATTGTCTTGCTAAGATCATATCTTACACATTGGGAATTCCAAATGAGTAGCTTCTTCCTGGCACATCTGGGTTTAGTTGGGAACCAGGTGCTACTTTCAAGCATATGTTAGAGCTTAGACTTAAGCACATTATGAACTTTATCTTCCAAACCAAAGCTATCCAGATTTTCATGCCACCGGCTCAGGTGGAATGTATCAGTCTTAAACATAAATGCTTTAAATTCTATTTGAGTATCAGGGTAGAGGGAATTAGACAGTCTGTCAACCTGCATGATAAAGAATACTTTTTTAAGCTTTAAATTTCACAAGAGAAATAATTTTCATTTTGAATTACTTTCAGATGACTTTTTTTTTTTAAATTTTGTGTCTGCCAGCAACTAGAACAATAAATAAATACATAAATAAATAAGTACTTCCTTACTGATCCATTCCTACATCAATTAAATGTTTCTCTAATCAGCTGCACATTTAATGAAAGAGGTCAGACTGGTAGTAAAAGATCTGCAGTCCTCTTCACCTGTAAGCTTGTAAACCTTTACAAATCTATAAAACTCTTTCCTCCTAATTTCCTAATTTGTAAATGACGACACATATCCCATTTGCGAATGGGTGTTCGGTAACTCTAGAAACAGCATCATCTGAGCCCTGGTCCAGCCCCATGCTTAGGAGGCTACTTTCAGGAGTATTATTTTGCTTTTTGTGTTTAACACTGGGTTTATGGAGGGCTTAATACATTCCTTTTTCTAAAAAAGATTAACCTTCTTTGTTAGAGGTGACAAAATTCATACTTCTTGGCAATACTTTAACTGTAGAATTATGATATTTATGTGACTGGGTTGCCTACAAAGGAGGCATAATATAATCTAAATAAATGGCCAGACAATGTTTGTTTTCTATAGTAAGCTGCAGTCCACTTTAATGACAGAGCAAATGAATAAAAAAATTAAGGCTTTGTCTCTGTTTCACAATGACTATACAATAAATACTTCCCTGGAAATGTTAAATGTCAAGAAGCATGTATTTTCTATCAAATTATTAATTCATTTTTACAGGAGACAGAGCCTCCACTACATTTTTCTAAAATTGTAACAATGTATCTGCTTTTCTGCTTTCTTGCTGCTTTCTTTTTTTTTTCTTTTCATTGTTTTCTTCCATTTTTTTTTTTTTTTTTACCACGTGTACCATGACATTTGGGAAAGATGCAAGTGATAAGATATTAATAAAAGATTATGAGACTTCGCTGTAGCTGTGTAATCTTAGCGCATGTTATTTCTTTCTCTCTTCCTCTCTACACACATACCACACATATACATTTATATACAAAGATAAAGGCATCATAAATAGCAGATAAAAGCTAGATAAAGGCACATACAAACAGTGTCCTCATGAAAATTCCTAGAAGCACTGGTAGTATGCATATATATATATATGCCATAAAGCTGTGAGCCTTTTTTCAGGTTTCAAGAGCACTAAATTTATGTCTACACTACATATCTTACTGTCAAAAGGCTAGAGGTTTTCATATTGATGACAACAATTTTGTGTCTAGTGAAAATGCACAGTGATACACCTAACCTATTAAGCCAACTTTGTCTCCACTGTGAAGAGGCAAAAAAAATCCCAAGCCTATTAAATTGCATTATCTTTGGTAATCCCTTCAAGAAGAAGACACAACAACTTTTTAACTAAGGTCACATAAGATACAACATTCCTCGTTTTTGTTGTTACATTTATTATTTTTGTATTATATTCTTGGCTATGACTGGTAATATCTAGAAATGAGAGAGTAGGCTGTCTTACTAACAGGCATGTGGAAAGTTTGTGAGGACAGGAAGCTCTAGTTTTCCCTGGCCACTGTCAGCAGATGTACTTGCCAATGCAACAAGAATGAATAATGAGTTTCTATTACATGTCAGGGGTTCGGAAATGTGTCCAAAGAGAGAAGTTTTAGGAAAGGGATAGTTTTTGCACTGTTAAGAATGAGCAAAGTTGATGGGGATGAATGACAAAATAATCTGTTTATTAAAATTTGGCTTCTAAAAAATGAGTGCTGTGCAAGCATATAATTGACTGGGAGATACTTCTCATCTGGTCTGGCTCTTGGCAACTTTTTACCTGCATATGGTGTGATTAGCAAGCAAGGACTGTCTGCCAGTATTCCTGGAGAGTTCAAAGTGAGCTTGAGGATTTTGTGTTTGGACACGTATCATGTATAGGTCTTTAGGACAGGTTAGGTTGTCTCCAGGCAACCTGCTGAAATAGATGGAGACAATCAGAAACTCATCACATGGGTGCACTAATAATATTAATAGGCAATATGTTGCAAACCAGACTCCCCTCCCCTCCCTGCCCCCAATCTTCATTTATTCAGTTTCTATTCTCAAAATCTACCAACAAGATGTTATTCAACCTGTTCTGACTTTTTAATTCAGAGTTTATTGTCCTGGGTCACAACTTGAGTTATGTTAACCAAAATCCAAGCAATAAAAATGCATTCATTGTAAAATTCAAATGTTATTCTACTAATGTCATACACGCATCCATATTTTTGGATGTTTCCTTAGGAAATGCACAGTGCTTCTTATTCAACAAAGCAGGGAAGTCATAACTCTTCAATAAGCCTGAAAGCATTGATGTCATATTTCAAAGTGCTTTGGAGAAATGAATATACAAAATTATTTAATCATGACTGAAAAACAGGTGAATGCGTGGTAGAAGTAACTACTTGTTCTAGGTTGCTAATGGTCCAAAATGAAGTATAATGTATGGTTTAACTATATTTTCAGATAAGTAGATTTACATTTACCTTCAATGTTTTTGGTTTTGTTTTTTTTTTTTTTCTTTTTTATTATACAATAGTCTTTCTCTAATGAGAGCTTCTAAAAATAGAAAATACGTTCCTGACCTTGGCACATTAAGAACCAGTTCAAAACCTATGCTGACTTCAGTGATTTTTGAACCAGAGCTGCCAATGAAATAGTGGGAAAGGATTGATGAATAGAGCTCATTCAGAGCGGGGTGAGGAAATTCTGTTTTGACAATGAAAGATATTTTTCATGCCAAGATGTCTCACTTTTTTTCACATATATATTTGCAATCAGAAGTAGTATGAAAAACGCGGGTATGCATTGCCAAGTATTGTCCATCTATCAAACACCATTGAAATGCTGGAATTCTAACAATGCTTTTACAGAATGGTATACTACAACACAGAAATATTAATCTGAAGCTGTTTTCAATATACCAACCTATGGGTCTGATATAGAATCAGGACTACAGGGGAAATAAAGAAGACTTGAAAAATAGATTACAAGTATAACTACTATTTCTACAAGATAAACAAAGTAATATAACTGGCTTTATGCCCTATCTTTGAACAACTGCAGTACACATATACATATAGCATATGGCTGTGCATTTACATAATTGTGTGATGCTTTACTTCTAGGAAGAGCAAGCTTGAATGTCGCAAACTAGAATTTTCAATGCAGTCACATCAGCAGCAGTTACTCTTTTTCATTAACAATACATGTTCAAATGAAAGACCTGTGCAGGAAATGTTAACATAATTAGCAATATTTGAACCTTAAAAAGGGTTTTGTGTTACTCTATTTTCTGAGATCAAGACCTAGTAACTCCTAATTTGATGAGCAGTTTGAAAGAGAAGGAATTTTTAAGGGGCCTACCTCATAGCTGATTAAAAGTAAAATTTCTTTTTCAAAAGCAGTGCAGAAAACTGACACAACATTTGATTTTTCTCTATGAAAGCAGTTCCTGTGTGACTTGTTTGTAATTTTAATTGTCTAAATAAAGATATATAAACAAAATGTTTTGAAAAAAAAGTTGTGAAGCTTTAACATATGTGTATATTTGGATTGCTATCAGCACATTGTATTTCTTGCTAATTTGTTATGTCAGCGGCTTACGTAGTTATAAAGCCAAAAAGGTTATCACAAATATTTATCATCCCAAAAAGCATAACCCTTTCAAGAAGTCTTTGTTGCCTTCTCCACTTTAAATAGATCTTAAAAGAACGAAAAATTCTTCTTATTGCTAAATTATTGTATTTGTAAAGACAATGACCATGAAGCCAATGCATTACAAGTTCTGAATCTGAAAATTAAATGCTCCTGCCCAAAAATTTGGATAATTACTATTAAAATATTTCAATGTTCTATGATGAAACAAAATTGCAAATAGGGTATTGCCCCCCTCCCCAAAAAAAAAAAAAAAAAAAAAGGAAAGAAAATCCTATTTCCATAAGCTAAATTAAGAAAAAAAAAAAAAAAGTAAAAGAAAAGCAGGACTAGGTTCTGCTGTCTTCACATGTTTGGTAAAACTTGGATTTGTCAGAGAGACCACTAATTTTAAGGGGATTTCTGATAGAGGGGAAGTCTTCTCAATGTGAATCAAAATCATTAAATGTGATTAGAAATTGTTCTTTTGTTCTTGTTCTTTAAATAAACAGAAAATGGTGAATATTATTTAGCTAATCAGATTCCTCTATAATTTTTTTGATGTGTTTTATTGTTCCACAGATTTTATGTGTGAGGTTTATTTGTTATGAACAGCAGGCAGCCTTGTGCAGATTCAGTTGGGGTTGGCCATATGCACAGAAGAACACGTGCATAAGGGAATGCACCATGTTAGCAGAATGTAAACACCAGTTTACATTCTGCTAACATTTTGAATCAGGATATGTGAGAACATTGCTTTTTCATTTTCTACAAAGGTATTAAGACAAAGTTTCCTTATTCAGCAACATTAAAACTGAATGTCATGTTATACTCATGATATTATTGGACATCAAGTATTCTGGTAAACAGTTGGCATAATCCTGGATTGCACATCTGGTAGGTGTGGATGGAATTCATTAGAACAAGTCTTCCATAAATAATGTGCCAAAGCTTTGATATAACAAGTGCTTATGGCTGATGGCAGCCATTTGCTGTTTGCCAGTTCAAATTTGCTTCCAGTGTTGGAATTCATCCATACTGGTACTTGAAATATTGAGAATGAGCTCACTACATTTTGGAGGTGAAAGTTGAAGTAAGGGAGCTATATACTCAGCTGCTCCAGGGAAGTGAGCAGAAGCACCTTACTTTGTAGCTGAAATTTTTGCCTGTATATTTCCGCTTTTAGCCAGCTTAGTACTATTTCAGGGCCATTAATCATGTGGAATATCATTCTAGAGAAGTCACCTTGAATAAAGATGTTCCCTTAGAGAAAAGCCTAAAACAACAAGAAAGGAAGGACTTATGTATTATCATAGAATAATAGAAGATAGATCCGGAAACAACCTTGAGGAGTCACCTACACTATCTTTCTGTTTCAAATATATTCACCCCATTCCTGATGGATGCCTGACTAATCTGTTCATTACTCATTTATCCTGAATCCCAACCCAACATCACCATCAGAAAGTAGTATACATAGCTCCCCTGTGTTTCTTACCCCAGATACAGGGAAACATCTGACACTTTTTCTCTTGATAGGACATGTAGCAAATTATTATCATCCTTGCTGTTTGCAGATGCAACAGAAGTGTTCAGCTGAAGTGCTGACAGGAGGCTGGAGTTTTTAAATCTGACCATGAGGCTAGTGAAAGAGGGCCTCAGAACAATTCAGATATTTTCCTTCATGATTCAGAGCATAGGCTCATCTAATAACTGACCAAAAGGAAGTATCATTCCCTATAGACATTTTATTATAATATATTCCTATTATTTGTGTTGTATTTTAAATATGTTGCATTTTCTGAAAAAATATCTTCTTTTATGCTGCCATATACATAAAAATTTGTTTTCAAGTACTATTAAATCACTTTTATCTTTGTCCTGACAATAATGAACAGCTTGTAGAAATCAGTACTTAGCTCTCAGTATGGGCAAATTAAAGAAGAAAAAGCTGAAGTGAAATGCATAACAAATACAGAAAAAGCAGTTACTTAATATCCCTGGGTAATATTTTCAGAGGCACATAGGTTGTATAGTAACATAAACCAAGAGATATAAGCTCATAGGTGATTTGGACTCTTCAAAAAAATTAATTTTGCAGAAATATCTTAGGAGAATAATTTTGCCCTTTAAATACAATACTTAAGTTAGGTTTTAGTTGAATTATAATCAATAATTATCAAGGTTTTACCGAACTGATTTCTCTTACTAAATTGATTGCACATGATTTATTTCTTTGCAGAGTAATTTCTTTATATGCCTTTATGCCCTATCAAGCCACAGCTGATAAGAACATCTTTACCTGTGCAAGTGAACTATAAAGCATTAAAATGTCACCCTTCATTACACCTTAAAAATAGATACAAGTAGCTCATTCTTTTTTCTTGTTGTTGTATTTTTGTTGTTGTTAATAATAATTCTATATACATTTTATTCTTACATTTCTTATTTTCATATCACAATCTTTATTGGGATGACTTGGGACCAGAACTGACGTAAAAGGCACACATTCATTTAGAAAGATTAGAGCACTAAAAAGCATGTTCATGAACATAGAACAATTTTTACTTATTGTCAGTAATTGCTTCTTATTAGAATTGGCAAGATTGTTGGATTCAATTCTCCAAGAATTTTACTGTGACATCAGAAATTTAACAGAGGAGCACAGGAAAAAGTTTGCCTGGCCCAGAAAACAGGTGAAAGCCAGAACTGTGTGGGATAGTAAGCGTTTAATAGGAGTTATCTATAATCCAAAGTTGAGAGGAACAGGGCAATATTTATTTCTTTACTTGTATCATCAGTTATTAAATGTCTTTAAAAGCGCTGGTTTTCTTGTCATGGTGATAGGCGTCCATGTTATTATCTCTACTGCTGACTGTATAGGAGAACAATAGAGAGGAGGGAAAAAGGCAAGGTGTTTTTGAATTGGCGGTGTTAACTTCTCAATCTCTTTGCACTTAAAACTCAGGGGAAAAGAAGACACTGGTTCTGTGCGTACAGTAATAGTAGTTTCAGTCTCAGAAAAGCAGTGTGGAATTACAGGTCTACATTTGTGCTTGAAATCATATCACTATTCTCTAGTTCTTTTGAATTCAATAAATGTTCTCTTTTAAAGTTAGTCATAGTTTCCCTCTCATACACTGTTGTCATTTAATACTATACAGGTAAAAAGTAAAAAAGATACTGAAGATTCACTGCTTAAGATGATTATTAAAAGCATTTGACATCAACCTGAACATACTGCCTATGATATCAATAGCACAACATCAACTGATTTCAAATGAACCACAGTTAGGGCAATGCATTGTGTGCTTTAGAAAATCCCAGCCATCATGCTTTGACTTAATCTTTTTGAAGTGACTATGCTTACAAACACAATGGAGGTTTAGAAAACCCAATGATGTAGCAAGTCAGCTGTAGCTCAAACTGTGGTTTGATATTGAATGTACGTCTACGCTGGAAGATTAATGCAATAATGAGGATTGAAAACATCTAGCATTTCACAAAATAAAAATAAAAAAAGCCAAAACCCAAACCAATCAACCAAAAAAACCCAAAACAACCTTGCTTGTGTTATGACCGTCTTTATTATTACAGACAATAATTATCAGTTGATCGTAAATGGAAAGACATTATATGTCAGCAAAGAGTCGCTGTTCAGAAGAGTCAAAAGTTCAGAACAAACTTTCCAAATTTATTTTTGGTTTGGATTTGGTTTTATTCTACTACATCTACCAAAATAAATTCTATGTACATATTTTTTTAAAATAAGATGTTCATCTAGTTCAAGAAGATGCTTGTAATAAAATAAAAAAAAAGTTATCTTCTAGAAGTGTATATCTTGATAATTTTTTTCTTTTTTCCTTTTTTTTTTTTTTTTTTGAACACATATATAAAAGAATAAAAGATTAATAAAAATTAGGCCAGAGGGAACATTGGAGCATCTAACCTTACTAACTTATCATAGGATATTAAATTTCATCCTTTACCCCTGTGCTGAAGCCAACAGTCCTTGTTTGACAAAAGCATGCCTTGTATTTAGTAAAAGCATAGCTTCCAAAAAGGCATCCTCTCTTGATTTGAAGATGCTGAGAAACAGAAAATTCATTTTCCTGCTGGGTTTTTCCATTCATTAATCATGGCCACTTGTTTTTAGAAAATGCTTTATTCCTAATTTGAATTTTTCTGGCTTCTTCTTGCAGCCATAAATCTTGTTATAGCTTTCTTTCTTTACTAGATTTTAAAATCCTCAGTATCCTGTATTTTCCATCTATGATGATACCTGTAAGTTAAAAAACCATTAAAAAAAAATAAAAGTCAAACCATGAAACCCTCTACATCTCTCACTGTAAGACATTTTCTCTAGACTGCAAATAATTTCTATGGATTTAGCTACCTCATCTCCAATTCTTAACCTCCTTTCAAATTTCTGAATACTGGAATTGCATAGTTTTCTAATATCAGCCTTACCAATGCTGTAGATAGTTATAAACCCTTAGAAAGCTACATTTTTTATTTCCTTTTTTTTTTTAATATCAATTAAAACCAACCAATCAACAAACCAACCAACCAAAATCCCAAACCCTAAAAAATAATAGTCACCAGTTTAGTGTTTAGGCATTTTGCAACATAAAACTCGAACCCCTAAGAAACATTCCTAAGTGAATAGGTGGAAAACACCAAGACAGTCGCAGAAGTCGACCTTATTAGTTGCCAGAAATCTCTTCAGAAGCATAAGTTAATTCCTGCAGATTTTGTGAAGGCAGAGCAAGTCCTTTAAGGGGAAGTTAGGCTCATGACTACATGGCTGCAGCTGCATTGTTCAGATAGGCCTGCTCTGAGTAGCATTTGCTACCAGAAGAACTCACAGAAAGAAGTCATCCAGGTCAAATTTCCTACTTTTCTGTAATATACATCTTCCTTGTCAGGCAGGTGAGACCAAAGATAAAAAAAGGGAACTTCGACTGGAGTTGAGTACATATTTTTAAGCAATGCAACCACATTTTAGATGCTATTCAGAGTATGCAAAATGTGAGCATAGGGTGGATAACCCAACAGCTTTCATCACTGAAGGTGTTTGGCCAAAATACTGTCATTTATATTCCCAGGTCAGAGGAAACATTTTCCTTTAAAGATCTGACTGACATGCTGAAACCTGCCTGAAAGGAAAATTTTAGGGAATTATCAGTAGGGTCTAATTTTTAAAATTATTAATACCTTCTCAGCCCTGGTGTTGCTGCAATTAAGATAGATAGCTGCACCTCTATAGCAAATATTTTGAACTTCTACCAGCCTTGACCAGATTTTATCAGATGACAAAGAAGTTCTTTGTCTTGTTTCAAACCTCTGTAATGACTGAGACCATTTAATTAAATGGAGGGAAAAAAGCAACTCCACAGCCTTTTCTCTCCTCCCAAGTCCTGTTACAAGCCACATACATTTCTACAGTGGGACAGTACTGACATAATTCATAAGCCATGAGCCTGCTGCAATAAAACAGGCACGCAATTTCAGTGTGGCAAAGTGTAGGATCTCTCTTCTCTTAAACATCAGCTCTTTCTTGTTTCATCGTAGGAAAAGTATCGCCTTTGTCAAAGAACTGCTATAAGATTTGCAAATATCTGACTTCAAACTGAGAGAAGCTTAGCACAGCTATTAGCAGAAGGCTCCCTTTTGACTCACTTGGTAAACCTGTTTTCTATATGCCCCCAGGGTTCTGGTTCAAGGACTGGCTGAGTTCACACACAGCAAGTCTAGTTACCAGATTTAATCTGTCAGGTGCAAACAGCTGTCATATCCACCTGTGGGACATGCTGAAAGAGTGGAGAGATCATAACCCAAGATTGCCTCTGAGTTTCCAGGATTAACAGTCCCTGAAGTACCAGAAATCTAAATGAACAAATCTGAGTGAGCACAGGATGAATCCAGGTAATTTGGTAGGTCTGTTACACATGTATGGCAGGAAATATTGCAGGGCAGGAATAACATTTATGCTTTTCTTTCAAAAGTAATTGTGAAAAATGTTCATTTTCCCACTGTGCTTTCCATTCACCTTTATCAACTGGCCAGGCAGTTGTCTCAGCGTCACTCCTGTTGTGCTGTGCTGTCCATAGGAATCCTCCTTGGTAGCATTCCTTTGACCATCTCTGACATTTTTGTCATAAAGATTATCCAGTCCCTCCCTTCTGTTGCTAAGCTAATTCACACAGCATGGTTAAGACTGAGATTTATCCTCTGCCTCATTTCCCTCACATCTGATTGCTGTCTTGTCAATATCTCAAATAGACTGCATGACTGAGTTGCTACCTTACAATTTTTACTGTGGGGAAGAAGGTATACATTGAAGGTATACATTCATTCAGAATTTGCATTCAGATGGACAAATGTTTGTTTAATTTTCTTGACTTCAAATCCAAATGACTTAGTGCAGCATGTTTGAAAAGGTGAGTCATAAAGCATATTTTTTTAGTTTATTTTAAATGGTTGAAGACCTCAAGTCTGTGACGAAATAATAACATACATATAAAGAAAGTTCCCAACAACTGAAGAGACAATCCTAATCAAATTTATGTTTGGAGAGAAGGATGAACACAGTGTGTTTGTATAGCTGAGTTGCAGTTTCTCTGCAACTACTGAAGACATTTCAAATACAGCCAATGCAAAAAGGGAAAATAAACCCCACCTAGCTTCTTTTCTTTGAAATAATTGTTCATGCAAAGGAAAAAGACATGGCAAGAATTTATTCCATATTCAAAACCAAATTTTTTTAAAGAAGTAACAGATATCACATTTTTAAAAGTAACCCTTCTTTAATAGGCATATGCAAGATACTAGACATCACACTAGGAATACAACCCTGATCATATCAGTCGTTCCAAATGCATGAAAAATGCTTAAATTTAACTGCAGGCCAACAAGCAAAAAAAAAAAAACCAATAAGCCCCTAAGCAAGGTCAAAGGCTTCAACTGAGAAAATTCTAATAAATCAAAGCCATAATATTTTAATCTTCATGTATGTTCTGTTAGTTATTTGCAATCTTAATCAGTCTTTATTTTAAAAAACTTTTGAAAGTTTTGAACAATGACACAAAATTAGGGCTGTGATGAGCACTTCCCCAGAGTTTTCAGTTTTGCTCAGAAAGTCCTTCAAAACTTGCAATCTAATTAGGGCTTCTAAGGAAGCAGCATTCTTCTGTGGCTAGTAATTTGAATATCAGTCGCAAAAGCAGAGGTAATATGTTATAAGCATAATCAACTTAGCTTTAAATAGGGTAGCGCAAGCGCCACTAATAGTTTAATCACAGCAGTAATTGTGAGCTTACAGCCATGGTTTATCGGCAGTTCTGAAGCCCACACTCATCTTTGTGTTGATGTGGCTTCTAACGCTTTAACCAGTTTTAAAGTAGTCAGTGAATATGAACTTGATCCTACTGTGGCTAACACTTCAGACTTACCCTTGAATTGCTTTCTTAGGTCTACCATTCAGACTTGAGAAATAATTGCTTTTCTCTGTGCCTCAGTTTTGCCATTTGTAGACTAGGAACAATAGTATCCCCTGTAAAACTGCTTTAAAGGCTATAAACATAAACTATGATAGAATATTCTCAGAACAACTGAGGAAAAAACAACTGAGGTTTTGTAGCATGAGGAGCAAACACGATTGAGTTTTGACTATGTTCTGCACATAAATTTCAACCAGTCACTGGTTAGTATTTGACATACTCTGTCTTCTTGCTTTAATTAGGCCTTGTTGAAAATAATGTAATGTAAAGTGTTCTGTAAGTATTCAAGGCGTTTTAGCCAGTATAATTTCTCCAGTGTATAGGAGGCTCCTGATGCATAAAGCAATCCTATCTCAGACAAAGGATATTAACTGAGATTATGAAAAAACTGTATGACTAAAATGAGTCCTGAATCAGCCCTGTAAAATCACAGCTTAACAAAACATTAGGTCATATGTACCCTGTGCTTTGTGTACATATATGTTACAGATTCAAAAAGGAGCCACAAAGGCAAATACAGCACTTGTCAAGCAAGAATCTTACTAATTTTCATTGGCTTGATACCCAAGATTCCCTTCTCTTCTCTCATCTAACCTCAACAAATATAAACAAAATGACAGGCTAATATTTATGTTCCTCAGCCCTCAACCAGACCAAACAAAATCCCCCCCCAACCACCCCTGTGCAGACATTTTATAAAGCACAGCAGATGTCCAAACAGCTGACAAGACAGGAAAATGTTAACACTAACACTGTAACAAGTGGAGTAGAATTTTGCTGGTCACAGGAGTCTCAGCAAGCAAGTTCAGGGAGTTAACAGCAAAACTGCTGCATATATTTAAACTTTGTGCTGCAGGTCATGTAAACATTCCCTTCATGGAAACTGTGCTGGGAATGCAGAAACTCTCTGACCCTGTTGTGTCTTCCCTATAAGGTTTATCATAATGCTGTGACATAACTACATACTGTACCTGTCAAAAAGATGGCATCTTGCTGTTTAAGAAAACCAAGCTCATGTTTACCAGTGGAATCTGGAGAAAAGCAATAATGCAGTCCTGTGCCATTGGAAACATTTCCATTGATCCTGACATTTTAAAAAACAAATTGTTATTTGAAAGTGAGTAGAGTGAACTATAAGACTGTAATGGTTCTTTTCTAATAGTAATACAAGCAGGTATGGAATTGAATAAGCATGCATGGTCTTGAGGAGTTTAATACTCAAATTTCTCAACGGAGTACTAATGCTTGCACAGATAATCAGGAAAAAATGATAATGTTTGATTGTATATATAATTTCTTTGCCTTTTTCTTATTTTTCAGAGGCAGGGAAGTTGGAGGTTATGCTACAGCATTCTAGTGATTTCACTGCAGTCCTAAAGCAATATGTCACTTGCACTCCTGCTCGTAGACAGCAGTAGCCTTCTGGGAGATGTCATGGTGGCTTTTTTCTGTTTTGTTTTGTGTTTTTTTCCAGGCTGCAGCAGGTGTGAAGTCACCACAACTCTATTAGCTCCACTGTGGCAATGAAAGCACGTCATTACAATAGAATTGGATGTCTACTCATTACTAGGGAAGCGACTTGCTCCAGGACTTGCCCTATTTCTATGTAAGGCCACACTTTCCTGCCAGCTCTTTCTCAGAAGAGGCCTCAAAAATGAAGACATCAAACACTCAGCTGGAATCCAACTGCATTCCACCCTGCCATCCTCACAGACTGGACCTGAAAAGCCTGTCTGCTCTTATTTCAGTCTTGACAAAAGCAGGACAATGGGTAGCTATTGGTAAAGTCTTTTTTTTGCACTTAAGAGCCAAAAGCATTATCGCAGGAATCTCCATTCAAATGAAGATAATGCACAGTCACTCTCTCCTTGTTTAGACTACAGCTCAGCCTATCTCAGACCACCTCTTATTTTCTTTCTTGCTTTTTAATCCTTGGCTTTACCTACTGAGCTATCCGACAACTGAATAAACTAAATAGGAAAATAATTGTGGTAAGTCTAAGTGCATCGAAGCCTTGGACAAAGATGCCTTGCCTTTTACCTCTCAGTTCCTAAGCTATATTGGTGGGAAGGAGCTTACAAACAGACATGTTTAAGGCCACTGAATAGGCTTCTGGAGCCTTGAAAGAGTCAGTGTATTCTATGGAGAATCATCTGTCCTTCAGGGGTAAATGGAGTCAACCACAAATCTTAACACTCAGCTTCTTAATGGGCTTTTTGCACACTAGTCTGCATTTACGCATGAGGTTATTACTGTTAAAAAAATCTTTGTGGATTGTTTAAGAATTTCAGCTCCTGGTGATTTTTTTTTTTTTTTTAATACGTGTGAAGAATATTTTAGGAGGTTCAGAAGCAAAACTTATATGTTGCTAGGGCTCTCTCAAAAAGGGTGACAGAGAAGGCACGGTTGTAAATAAGGCAAGATTGCATGAAGAAAAGCTTTCTTTTTTAGCAAAGATATAAGCTACCTGAAGTGCACATGAAAGAGAATTCTTTTTTTTTAGATATATCTTCACATCTTTAAATTACACAAATAGCTAGAAATGTTTTCCTTTACTGTTCTTTCCAGCCTCTATCAGTAACAGCAATAAACAAGTACTGAAAGGCTTGAAGTTTACTTTCCTAAAAGTTTGGATCATATTCCATAAAACTGTCAGAGGTTTATTTCCTTCTTCTACTCTACTCTGTATGTTTCTATGCCTTATACCACAGCTTTGACAGGCTTCTGTTTGGCTGTCACCTGGATTTGACTAAGTCCTGTCCTCTTCTTCACACCTGAAATGATCCTAGGTCCTACCAACTTTCCAAAGGCATCCACAGGATTCAGTAGTTGCTGAAACAATTAACTTTCTGAAAGGTTACCCGACATCCTCTGTGATCCAAACTCCACCAATTTGCCAGTCTCATCCATGGAGTTATTCTTTTACATGCTTACACCTGGCTATATGCAAATACATTTACCAACTATGCTTGGTTCAGATCACAATTCAGTACAGATAAATTATTAGGGTTGTTGCATCCTACTTAGGCAGTTATGCAGCCTTAATATAATATCTGAGAAACTTCTGTAAGTACACTAAGTTAGAAATCACCATTGTTTCACCATGTGCTTCTCAAAACCAAAATAATGGGACTATTTTTCCCATTTCTTAAGTATATTATCACTACGCATATTTATGTTAAGATAGAGAAGGTTTTCTTTCCCATGGGAAGTTTTTCTAGTAATCTCCTTTTGAAGAAAAATTACAATAATTAACATGATCAACTCTGTTAAATTCCGTCTCTAGGAGACAAGAGTTTTCTCTTAGGAGATTTTTGTCAGGACATGAGGATTAGAGTTGTCAGCAGTGATGAAGCCTTTTGAAGAACAGCTATCCTGAATAGACACCATTTAGCATTTTAAAGGTATGAATTAAGGGTAAGATCCAAAACAAGATTTAGTCTATAAAACCAACACTTATCCTGTTCAGGGAGTGTATTTTCGTCTCACAAATTGCTTAGGCGCTTATGATTCTGCTACAAATCAGGCCCTGAAGCATTTACCTCTTATCTGGTGTATCTAGGTGTTCACCAGGTGCTTAAACTGCCTGAGATCTGCATACTTTTCAGCCTTGTGCCAAGCACAGTCCCTGGGCTACCTGTACTAATGCACTCTATCAGTACAAAACACAGCAGCTACAGGCAAATTTACCAAAAGAAGTCCAGAGGATGGAGCCTGATGTCAGCATAGGAGCTCTGTGTACCTGTCTAGCAGCTGGCATGCTTCTCTGGGAAGGAGGAATAGGTCAGTTCCCTTCTTGGCACATGGTTTTACAAATTCTCAACTTTCACTTTCAAAATAGTGCAAAAATGACATTAACAATAGTTACCAATATCCAATTTTATAGACATTCCAAGCCCAGCTGGTGTTCGACAGCTGTTTCACTTAAAGAAAAACCTAGTCCAGATGTGCTGCCTGTCGGGGCCCTCTAGGGGCTGGGGTCTCCCCAGGGAATACCAGCCTGGACTTGTCCCTCCTCCCCAGACAGGAGCAGGGCAGCTGGAGACACTGGAGCAGTCACAGCCACCGGGCACTTCCGTGGTGGCAGGGAGGGGCCAAGGCTGGGCTGGGGTATAGGCCTGAAGACGGGCCCAGATCATCAGGCTGGGCAGGGTTGTGGGGAGCTGGAGATAGGCCCTGCTGCAGCATCGCTGGGGCAAGGTCTGAGGGCCCAGGGTGGCTGAAATGGAGTCCTGGGCCACAGGCAGTGTGCGAGAGGCCCTTGAGAGGGACTGGGTAGAGGCAGCCAGTTCCATTAATGCCCTTGCTTTGTGATATCTGCAGCACAATTCATGCACAGCTAAGACATGGTTTTTTAGGCTCAGTTTTCTTTGGTGAAGGAGCATTGTTGACAAATCTGTGAGGTCTCCCATCTCTGATGGGAAAGTATTGGTTATGGGGATGTAGAACTATGTTTTATCATTGTCTCCTCCGGCCTTTCTTCTTCTGGAGAGCTTTACAGAAAGTGCATGGGGTATGGTGAGCTAGGTATCATATACTAACTCATCTTTCTGCAGCTGGTCACACATCCTTCGGCCAAGTAGTGTGTAATATTTCAACTTCCTGCTGTCATAGCAGGTTTTCTCTATACTCACCTATCAGGCAGTAGTCATCAGTCAACCACTCCCCTTTTTTTCATACTGTTTTTCCATAAAAAGTGTTTGTCAACTTCCCTCAGTGGCATGATTTAAGTGTCTAAGCTGAGAAAAGATCTGCATTTTCAGTTTCCCATGCGTGTCTTACAGAAGTCTACAGTTACAGAAGAGTCCAGCAAAGACAGAATTATAGATGTGGCCTTATTGTTTCACCTGGTCATTTTTCTGCTTGACATATCAGCTGTATGTTTCATTCCTAGGTACTCAGCAACAATATATAGGCATCTTGAGAGCCTAACTCAGTACTAAGAATTTGAGACATTTAACTGTTAGGTGTCATGACTCTCAGCACTGACCAAGTATCTTTTTAAGCTGTCAGTATTTAGACATGACAACAGATGGGATAAGTTTAGCGGTTTGTGTATCTGTTCCATTTTTTATTATAATAGTATGCTTACTGATGACAGACAATAACAAAAGAAAATATATGATGCTACTTGCTTAGAACAGGTAAATTAGATTTATGTTCCAAATTAATCTGGAATAACTAAAATAATTTCAAATTTAAAAAATATATAGAGAAAAGACTTTAGTAAAGCATTTGACACTCTCTCCCACAGTGTTTTCCTGGACAAATTGTCTTCTTATGGCCTGGATAGGTGTATTCTTCACTGGGTTGGAAACTGCCTGGATGGCTGAGCCCAAAGAGTGGTGGTAAATTGTATCACATCTGGTTGGTGACCAGTCACTAGTGGTGTCCCTCAGGGCTTGGTGTTAGGGCCAGTGCTGTTTAACATCTTCACTGATGATCTGGATGAGGGGATTAAGTGTACCTTCAGTAAATTTGTGGAGGACACCAAGTTGGCTGGGAGTGTTAATCTGCTGAAGGATAGGACAGCTCTGCAGAGGGATCTGGGCAGGCTGGATCAATGGGCCGTGGACAGTAGTATGAAGTTCAACAAGGCAAAGTGCTGGGTTCTGCATTTGGGCCACAACAACCCCATGCAATGCAACAGGCTTGGGGCAGAGTGACTGGAAAGCTACTCAGTGGAAAAAGACATGGGGGTGCTGATTGATGGCTGCTGAACATGAGCCAGCTTGTGCCCAGGCAGCCAAGGTGACCAACGGCACCCTGACCTATATCAGAAATAGTGTGGCCAGCAGGACCAGGGCAGTGATCATCCTCCTGTACTGGGCACTGGTGAGACTGCATCTCAAATACTGTGTTCAGTTCTGGTCCCCTCACTGCAAGAGAGATACTGAGACGCTGGAGAGGTCCAGACAATGAAGCCGATGAAGGGTCTGGAGCACGAGCTTGATGAGAAGCAGCTGAAGGAACTGGAGCTGGAACTGGGGCTGGCTTTTTAGTCTGGAGAAGAGAAGGCTCAGGGGGGACCTTATCGCTCTCTACAATTATCTGAAAGGAGGTTGTAGCGAGGTGGGGTTGGTCTCTTCTCCCAGGTAACAAACGATAGGACAAGAGGTAATGGCCTCAAGCTGTGCCAGGGGAGGGTTAGTTGGATATTAGGAAAAATTTCTTCGCCTGGAGGGTAATCAGGTATTGGAACAGGCTGCCCAGGGAAGTGGTGGAATCACCATCCCTGGAAGTGTTCAAAAACCATGCAGATGAGACTGTCAGTGATATGGCTTAGTGTTGGTCTTGGAGTCCTGGGGTAACAGTTGGACTGATGATCTTAAGGGTCTTTTCCAACTTAGCTGATTCTATGATTCTATGATTCTATGAAAAGAATTTCTCTGGTATCATTATGGAATACCAGTAGACTATGAGTATGCCATTAAGAACAACAAAAAAAGATATAGAGAGAAAACAGTTGAATATACAGCACTCAAAACTGTTGTTCTAGCTTCTATTCCAAGTGTCCATGAAATAGTTTGTCATATTAATGTCATAACTCTGCAATACCTCTGGCTTATGTCACTAAACCAAATGTTCACCAGATTAAGATTTTACAGCAGTTTTGGTGGTGTTTTTAGAAAGCAAAACCAAAATAAACTGCTGTATTCCTGGTTGAATATTGCAAGACATTTTTCATTGATGTTTGAATACCTGTAATTTCTCCCTTTCATTAGGTACTTTTATTTCTTTTCAGTGTGTTAGCCATGGTAATTAATAGACTTAATAAGTGATCTCATTTTATCAGATTTGTATCAAAGTCAGAAATATGACATATAAGCAATTTATTCAGCAAAACTGTAAGCTACCAAATATTTCCAATAAAGTTAGTTTGTGCTGGTTAAACTTGATGAATTTTTAAATTGTCAGTAATCTTTATGATGTTTTAAAAAGTGAAAAACATATGACAAAGTCTTTATAACCTTCAATCTCTTCTCTTTGTTCAGATACTCAAAAGATGAGGATTCTTCAAGAAACTTGAAACAGAAAAACAAGTTTAAATTAACTGCAACTGATATTAGACTTTTGTGAATAATGGAAATAATCAACAAAATATTTTGATTACTTTATGAAATCTAGCATAAGAAATATCTGACAAGCAAATTTATGATGGATCTATGACTGAATAACTTCAGATATTTTGTGTGTTGCTTACTACAGGGCATTCAAGATTCTACTGTGTCTCAACAGTCACAAGGAAATTAATTTAAGAAAGATCTTCATTTATAGAGATATGCCAGAGACATTGTGAGCAAAGACACTGTTCCTTTCCACTTCAGTTGCCTGTTCTGGAATAACTTGGGATTTATTTGATCTCGTAGCATGAAACAGAGGTAGAGAACAGTGAAAATCCACTAGTTCTTAGAACATCACTGAACAGTGGAAAGGTATCTTGCTTCAACTAAAAATACTCTTCTTTCTTCAACATAATCTGGAAATGGGGTAATGTTTTATAGCATTGTATCCCCTTCATAGAGAAGGCAATCATCTGTTTCAGCAATGCATATTCAAACCCTGTCTTTCTAGTGTATTTTTTTACCCTTACTATTTTTCATTTATCTATTTTCTTTTTCAGTTTATATAGTTTTTCCTTCCTTCCTTCTTTCTTTCCTTTTTTTTTTTTTTGGTATGAGCTTTTGGATTATTTTCTCTGAGTTTAGGGTGCGAGGTATTTGAAAAAATTATATTAATATTTACTGTTGGAAGTGGACATAAATATTGAAAAAATTGAAAGCAAAATTTCATCACAATGAAGTAGTAAAAGTGGTTTAATTTTTCAAATGAAAGACAAGCTGCTGTTTTCTAACATAGCCTATTACTTTGGATTTTACTACTTTAAAAATAAAGTAATTTCATTTTAATGGAATTACATGAACATTGCAAAATTTTGACATTAATGTCTTCTTAACTTTTAATACTTTTAATGATCTTTCACTTCACGTGAATAATGACTGACATCTGGATCTGAAATCCATCAAGCGTAATAATCTATCAACTGTATCAAGCAAGAAATAGAAAGCTTCATTAAAGAACCTGTTTAATTAACCTACATGTCTACAGAAGTGCTATGGACATTTTAAAAGACTGGATACAACTGGATACAATTCTGTCATAGGCAAAGAACCATTCACTGGGTTCAGGCAGGTGTGGGCCACCTTTTACAATTTCCAGCTTGCCCTCCTTTAGATCAGTGTCTGCAAAGGTATGCAAAATTTTCTATTTAATTCACTGAAGTCAAATAACAGTGCCAGAATGACTGAGTTACTTTCATTTGCATATGTAAAGGAGGCAACTATGGGTTTGGGTTTTTTTTTTTTTTTACAGAAAGCTTTCTTAATACCTTTGTGCTTTTAGTAGGTGTTAACATGTCCCCATCATGTTAATCTGTGAATACTTTATTAAAGTGACATATCTTTAAAGAATACCTTTGCTTGAATGTAATTATTTCTTCGTACTTACGGCTGTTAAAATCACAGTTATATCTACATCTACAAGCTAAATTAAATACACTGTAAAAAATTATATTTTTTAAGAAAGAATCTTAGGAAAAAAATACAATATTGCCAGTAACAAATCATATTAATAATGGAATATTAATAATAATCAATTTTAAAAGTTTACTTTTAGTTTGTTTGCAATGGATTAGAAATCGATTTCCTCACAGCTTCTTTTTTTTTTTTTTTTTTTTAATGAAAAACCTGGCTTAATGTAAGAAAATGGATGAATTTTAACAACACTAACACTCAGAGTTCTAAAGTACCCATGAGAAATATATACTTGTTTAAGCAGTTAGAATTGTGTGAAAAATTAAAAGTAGCCCTCCATCTATTCATTGCCATCGTTCTTGGAAATGCAAATACAATGTTTTCGTCATCAGAAGATCTGTTTCAGATCTTCATTACTGCATATTATTAATGTTTGTATAGGCATTTTTTTTAAAAAAAGGTATAAGTAGCACACTTCAAGTCATTCCTTGAATGCGGCACTGGGAAGAATATAGTCTACTTCAGCATGGGACATCTTTTGCAAATAATTTCTGTAGTGCACTTCAGATGTAGTTTTCAATGTTTAATTTATTATAGTAACATGCACTACAGTTTGCAGAACTTTGCCATTTTCATAACATTTCCTGAAGCTCAGCTATCTTGTGATAATAAAGCTGTCATGAGGCTAGAGGTGGCTGCAGTTCGCTGTTCCTGACAATTATTTGTGTAACACACAGAAATCAAATGAGTATGTAGAATTAGCTGCTTCATATAAATTTACATTTAAATATTCACCTTCAGACATCTCCCTTTGCAACCGCCAAGAGCATGAAATACAACCATATTTTTCACTAGTATCTGCTGCCTGAATATTTGTGAAAGCTCAGGTCTTAAATATTAGAAGAGACTAAAAAAACCCAAACCAAACCAAACCATGGATCAAATATTTCCCAACACTATTCCGGTGTCTTCCACAGTAATTCTGCTGTGATGAGTAGAATAATCTGTTCGAAATTCTAACAGCGAACAAAATGGCCTCAGATGTTTAGCAATAAAGCCTTTCAGACTGTGCCTCCTTATGTAGCGTATCTCCTCTCCAAGACACCTTTATCCATCTCTGATACTCATTTTCTTTGATTTAGAAAGAAAACAAATTAAAAACCTAGAAGTGAGTCTTCCTGACCTGAACTCCATTCCTCGCCTTGTAATTCTCAGTTACATGGAAATGATCACTTTGCAAAAGTTCAGCAAATCAGTTATTAACTGCAAGTCGTTTCCACCCTTTCACCAACTAGTATTGTCAGCCACCTCTAATACTTCTCCCAGTGTTACCTGAGGGTCATCAAGGTCTCGCTGCCTGAGTTGATTCCTTGTGGCTCTAAACTGGCAATATCAGATGTTCTAAACTAGTTAATATCATGCAAACGGTATTTATGTAAATTTTACATGCATGCTCATATACATAGATAATAGCTAGGCAGCAGGTTTGCTGGTATGCACCACTGCTTATCACGCTGATTATAATCATCTCATTGCTACCGTATTCTTACTCCATCTGTTTCTTCCATCCATCTGTTGTCTATCGTCTTATAATGAGATTGCATGTTCTTAGCGGCATGCAGAATTTCCTTGTTATTTGTTTGCATGCAGTTAGGAAGATGAGGTATATGACGATTAAAAAACAATAATAAGTAAATGCCAGCAAGACTGCACCTTAATAACATGCAAGAACACAGAGAAAAATCTAAACCTTGTAAGTTATCAAGCAACAAGGACTTTTAAACTTTTAAACAGCATTAGGAATAAGCTGTTTCAGACTTCACAAACTTTTCATTTTATTTTAGGATTAATTGTTCACTGAGAAAGGGCCATTTTTCTCATGTTAAAATAGCTGCCTACTGCTGATTCTGATGAATTTTATAAGGAATTTGAAAATTCTGTATAATTAGTTGATAAGAACCTATTAACTGCCATTCACATCATACTCATTAGTCCATGAAATAAAAACTGACTTACTTCTTATCTATTATGATTTATTTAAGACACCATGAGTTCAGCTTAAAAAATATTAAATGAAAAATACTGAAAACCACCCCTTTAAGTCAAAATTACAGCTATCATACCTGATCTTTTGTTCTTTAGAAACTGAAATTTGTCTTGCAAAGGTGGATGGCTAAATAGCTAGATAAATGGATAGATAGATGGAGAGACGGGTAGATATGGATTTTCCAGACTTCTTTGCTGTGACACAGATCTGAACTTGTCTGTAATATATTGATCTCTGAAAATCCCCACTATATGTTATTATCTTACTGCAGAAAGCAGGAGTAATTGGAAAATGTGTACAATATGACAAACTCTCCATGAATAAAGTGTCTATACTGAGGACCAAATTCTTACAAAAGGATGGGCATTGACATTGTCTTTTCATATAGCTGTTACATTGACCCAGCTTGTACTGCTAAACTAACAACAAGAAATTTAGCCTGTGTTTGGGGAAACGCTGGAGTCCACATGGAGAATGAAAGAGAGAAAGAGAGAGAGGGAGAGAGAGATTGAGAGAGAGACGGTGTGTGTACATGCACATGGGTGATACAGTTTCTGAGTGGGAGGAAGACAGGAGGTGATGTGAGGCAAGAGAATCATTCTTAGCTGCCCCATGAGGAATAACTCATGGCCAAAAAAACCCTGTTCCAGCATAACCTCAATGTTGACAATAAGCCTGGCATCTGCAGATCACAAGTGAGGGAGTAAGAGAGCCCCATATTGCTGGGTAAGTGTAGGGAGATGTCAGCCAGGCTGTCCTCATCTGCATGAGTGACACTTGTTATACAAAATATTGGCCTGTTCTAAGTGAAGGGGAGATTATCACACATAAAAGTGTGACTAAACTGCCCTAAGTCTTTAATGAAAGTTCGTTTTGGCTAACTTCAAGATTTTTTGTTCTGTCTCAGTTCTTGTACCACAAAATACAGCAGGAGCTTTAGAGAACTGAGGGTGGTCAGCGGCTGTGAAGGAGGCTACAGGAAGGTGGGAGTAGCAGACGGCCATCAGAGGAGGTGTAAACTGCTTAAAGCTGGTGACCTTTCAGACAGGGTTGCAAGGAGAGTTGAAGACAGGCTGATGGTTTGGACAGAGAGGGAGTGCATATTCAGGGGGCTGCAGTAACTACAGATGGATACTATGGATGTGCTTTTCCCTTTTCTCAGCACTCTCTCCTGCCGTGATTTTTGAAAAGGAATGACCATTTTTCAGAAGGTTGTTCTTATGCCAAAATAGACTAAAATTTACTTGAATATGCCTGATTTTCATTTGTTTAGTGTTTCTAATTGAAGTTTGAGTGTATGGTGTATTTTAACCCTTATACGTACAGCTTGCCTTTGATCCACCACGAAGGCTAGAAATGCAACTAAATTGAGTCAACTGGATTAAAATATTTTCAGGCATCAGTCTTCTTATGTCCATAGTTTCTTGCTTTGATGTAGGAATAACAGAGCAAGTTAAGAAAGCAAATTTTAAAAGATATATAAATGCTTTCTGTACATAAGCAAATAATACAAAGATACAATCAATATTTGGTTCTTCTAGTGCCCTGGTTTCATCTGGGATAGAGTTAATTTTCATCCTAGTAGCTGGTACTGTGTTTTGGCTTCAGTCTAGTCTAGTAATGTTTATTACTACAAGAAGAAAATCACACTGCAATTCTGAGAGGAAATACACCATAGTTTCTTCATTTGTGTGCATGTTCAAGTACACATTCATCTCACATTGATGTTTGGTGCTAACCCTAAAATGGTACATGTCCTATGGCTCATAAGTACATTATTATATTTAATAAAAGTGGAGTTAATAGTAGCCATGAAATTTGACCGTCTGTTAATTCATCCAGCCATGGTCACGTTAAAGAACTGAAGTTTATTTTCACTTTGAAATCAAAATATCATTTGACCAGAGTGAGATTTAGAATGCGAGATTTAACACATTCAGGCAGGGGAACTGAAACTTGAAACAAAAGTTGGTGTCAGACACTTAAATGCAGGCAACTCCTTGCAGAAACATGTTAGAACTCCACCAGTAAGATCCTTTAACTGTATAGATAATTTCTTTTTATTTTTATTGCTGTTGTTAATGGATGATTTGAAATGAAAAGAGAAAACTGTTCTGCAATTTATCACTACAGCCATGGTAGCTGATTAACAGGAACTTAATTTAAGCTGAAAGGGAACATTTTTAATTTGCAAAATCATAATAATTATTTCTTTGATACTTTTGAATATTGTGTTCAATCATACATTTTTTCAAAGTTGTATATTGTTCATGGGAAGTTGAGATGAAACAAAAAGTTGTACAAATTAAGAGTTGTAAAATCTCAAGCACTTTTTTGTGTGTGGGTTTTCAATCATTAAGAACAAGTCTTACTGGAAAAAAATGTATGGCTAATAACATAGAAAGCCTTGACTTTCACTCGCATTTAGATGTGCATTTTCACATGACCTCTTTAGGGTAGAGCTACAATCTAAGAAGCTTTACAAACAAGGTAAACTAAAGAAAGATGTGCAGAAGTAAAGCAGAAGTATAAACAAGGGTGCAAATGAGAGGAAGACATTTGAATCTGAATGGTCAGTTAATGATTCAGTTAGGTTTTCACTTTGTTGAACTACGATAATCCTTCTCTACTAGCTCTCCATATTGAAGCCTGTTGAATGAAAGAATGCAAAGTATCTCAAGAAATCCCAAGAAAAAAATGTAACACCTTCAGTAAACCATTGCTGCATCCCAACAAAATGCTGCTTATGAACAATAATGTGGATGTAGGGCAGATATTTTACCAAATCTAAGATTCTGAACAGGCTTGGTCTGAATACAAGCAATCAGTATAAAGCAATTCCTTCAGTTATGCAGGCTGAGTGAAGTGCAAGTCTGGCTTCAGGATTGGTGAGAACCTAGCGAGTCATACGTACTGTGACATCTCTATCCTTTCCTATTCTCATCACTTCATGTTTATCTTTCCACCATACACTTTAACTTCCTTTTCCCTTTTCCACTGATTCTGCCTTCTCCAAATTGGAAGCTTCCTTAATACGGGCAAGGTACCATTTCCATTTCTCTGTAGTGCAGAGGTATAGAAATAGAGTTATCAAAAATGCATGTACATAAACATGCATCTGTATGTCTGGATATGTGTAAATTGGTACATTACTGTATAAAGGCTCTGCAAAGATAGCATTCTGAGTTGCAATTTCTAAAAGGCAGCCGTGCAGATAGGTGACCGAGACTGTTTATCAGGACTGGTGCTAGTGTGTAAAAGGTGTTGATTAAAATATACAATGACTGACATTTGGGGCCAAGGTGGCATGGCACTCCCCACCCTTTCAAGTCTTGTGCTGAAATTGAGCAATGGTTACATGGAGTCAAATAATTGTTAAGTATTGGCTTACATTAATGGATTACTTAAAAATTCTGAGAAGTTATCTGATTACTTTACAGGCCAACAAATAATACTATTTACTTTACTACTTTTCTTGGCAAACCTGTCATTCTCAGCCACTGCGTGAATGATTATTAATGATATCATGGTAATCACAGTATTCAGTATGGCCTCCATCTCATGACATAATTTGAATGACTCATGCAAACAAGGTTAGACACTTGTGATCTATTGCTTCTACGAGAAAGTAATCATGAGCAGAGAATTGATTACCATTTTTGGATCCCGTAATTTATCTTAACCACTTTCAGTAAGAAACAAGGTGATGTCTGCACATAACCTTTTTCAGCAAGGGTAGATATTTGTGCTGGCATAGTGTTAGACTTCTGTAGGTTTCATGGGTTCCTCAAACTTAACCTAAATTTAGAATTAATTCTGATAACAGACTAAAATGAGAAGATCTGCCTCAGCATTTCCATCACTCTAAGTAAATGGATTTTAATCTAATTTATGATGATTACCTTCCTGGAAAAGAAAAAGAAGGGAGTAAATTTCCTCATGCAGGGAGTGGGCTGAGCAGGCAGAGGTATAGGAGCTACACTCTCCCTGACCTTCTCTGGCCTTCCTCCTGTTTGACCTTGCTCAGGCACACTGGCACAGGCTTCTATATCCCAGTGTTTCACCTGACATAGCTGTGTTGGTTGCCTTATGGACCTATCCTCCTTCACTCCCTTCATATTTCCCTAGGGCTATAGCAACAAAAATCTGACTCTCAGCTTTACATGAGAGAGTCACATAGCCACATAAAATGCCTGTTAATGTTACCAGACCATAATGAAAATATTTTTCACCTATTAAGTGAATTTGCCCCTGTATAAAGGGATGGAAAGTAAACTAGAGCAAAAACTTTGTAAATAAATTAGTATGAAACTAACGTTGGAACAAAGCACTACACAACCCCCTTTTTAACACTTAAAATATGTATTAAAATATGTGTGTAGGTGTTCTGCATCAGCTTTGATTTCACACTTTAAATATTCTAAATGTCGCTTACAGCTATAATTATGTTTCAAAATACTTTTCTTTTTTTACATGATGCTTTGTGGTTTTAATATAATGTATCAAATATTCTCAATTAAATAACGTGTTATGCAATTGGTGCTATTATGAAAGCTGATGGGTACATTCTACTATCCTGTCTAGGAAGAAACACTTTTATTTAAAACAATAAGCATAACTTGTCAGCTCTTTCAACTTCAGAAGTAAATGGGATACTTGTTTTCCTTAAGAAGCTAAACTTCCATTTTAACCACTGAATGGATCATTTTTCTTTAATTCAGCAATGAAGTAAATGCAACTCATTGCATTATTGCAGCTGTACTAGCATTTAAAAATAAGATTCATCATGCTTATTTTAGTTTTATCTGACTCATTATAATGTTTTTTAATGTTGAGTTTAGTAACTTCTTGATTTCTTCAAATTAGTGGGAACATTTCTGACTTGGAATGACTGCAAGGCCTCAAGTCAATTATAAGGAGATTAATACATTCTCTAAATTTCCCAGATGGAAGTCCTCAGTTCCTCTCTTTCTTGCTTTGATTTGTGCATGTATGAAAACAAGTATTAATACAGATAAGTAAAAATGTATGAACACTTGTGTATGTGTGTATACTATACCTGTTATAAGAATAAATACTTCCATATGTCTGCTTAAAAGAAAAAAAAATCTAAATATTTGATCATACATTGAAGAAGAAGTTATATAGAAACAAATACATGTGTGTGAAACAATTTAAAAAAGAAAAAAGGCAAGGGAATGTTAGGTAGGAAGGATCAAGACAGTACAGTTATAGCCCTTCTTGCTAAGTTCCAGGGCCTCTGACTTTCGAAAAACACTAGAAATCTGCCACACAAATAACCTGTATCATACCATAATTTCCCAGCATAGGTTCTTAATAGTTATCTAGTGCCTTGATTATTCAAATATTAATGTGTGGCAAAATTTTTCATGTGCATAGACTCACTATCTTTAAAAGTGGAAAAAAAAAGAAAGCTTATTAGTGAGAACATTTTAGAGTTAAAAACCTCTGTTCTGCGTTGATAATAAGTTCAGTAAATTGCTTACCCTGTTGTGAGCTATTATGCAATAAAACGACAACTACAACAGCAAATAAAAGGAATGTAAGAAAATACCAACTAGCCATTTCAGAAGGCCATCTGTGGCAATGTTTCAGCCTAATTTAAAAATACTCACATGAGATCACAAAGAAACCAAGTATTCTTTTCCATCCTTCTCTTTCTTAATTATTCATTTGTCTGATATTAGTCACATGGTTTACATGCAAACTGCAGACCTAAAATGTTAGAAAGTAAAACTAAAGCCTTTTTTTTTATATTTTTTTTATTTTAATGCCTTTTAGTGCAGTACAGCATGGATAATTTAGATTCAAGCTGCTCTAAGTGCATACAATTAGATTTCATTTAGGTCAGTCACCCTACTATAGGCCAGCTAATATTTTCATTTTAAATCAAAGTGGAATTTTTCTAGTGCTAATGCTTCCAGAATGTGTAAAATATAACCCGTAAGGTTATGGTTCATAGAGATCTCAAATACTCCAAAATACTCAACAAGTACATACATAGACACCATATTAACTCTACCAGATGATGCAGTGTTTCACAGGTATTTAGTTGAAAATGATTGATCATGAGCTCACATTGACCTGTCATTCTAAGACCTCATGGTTAAGCTGCTATTTCCTTTCAGCCAAGATAAGGCACATCTAAGAACAATGTCTTAAATACTGTCCTATTACACTACAAAGTCATAATCAGTGGAGGGGAAAGTCCAACAAAATCAAAAGTTTTCTAGAAAATATATCAGAAGAAGCAATCTATCTGGGGTGGTTTTGTTTGTTTGTTTTGGGTTTGGTTTTTGGAATTTTTTTTGTTGTTGTTGTTGTTTTGTTTTAGTTTTTTGTTTTGGTTTGGTTTGGTTTTTTTCCCCTGGAACATATAATTATTAACCTGAGGCAAAAATTTGTATTATACTGTAAGTAAAAAAAAATAAATGCGTGAAACAAATCCATCTGAAATACTAAATGCTAAATGTCTGAATTTCCACCATGTCCGAATATTTCAAATCTATTAGCATGTAAACTCTTGAAACCCCAATGACATAAGAACTACTTACTTAAAATGGAAACAAATAATCAAATATTAGATTTTCACACTACCATTCAACCATTGGATCACTTTGAGTCCTTAACCAAAACTCTTACTACATTTTCCTGAAATGGTATACTTTAAACATAAAGCAGCACCTTTTAGTTGCTGTTGTCAGAGGGCTAACTCAGTGATGGATACATACCATTGGACATGAAAGAATATGATGTCCAAATTATGTGTAATATAACAATAAAAATAACAAAATAACAACATAAAAATATCCTGATTTCCTGAAATTGTTGCTTCATGAAAGAAAAATAGTGATGTAAGTGAAAAAAACAAATACAAGAACCACCAAAGTGTTTTTACAGAAAGTGAAAAATCCTCAAATTAGAACTACAGTAAAAAAGGAGAAATCTTTAATAGAATCTTTAATAGACCTAATTTGATAATAAATTTGGGAGTTCTTGCAATAGAGCCAGAGTGGTGATAGTTTTATTAGTAAACAAAATAGTGCCTAAATCTGGTTTTGTGGCCCAGAAATCCAGTGGCACAGCCTGACCATACTCACACTATTGAGCTTGAGAAACAATGTTTGTATGCAAACTACCTGTTGGCTAGGGAATGATTCCTGATACAATGTAATTTACTAACAAGATGAAAGCAATGACAGGCTGGTAAACTCATGATCAAGGCACATGAAGTCTTCTTCATATTTCTACTATGTTCTTCTGGTATCCTCTTTTCTTCTTCTACTATATATGATATCAATTCAACATCTCTGCCAGTGTAATGAACATAAATCCTCTACTGAATAGGAGATTGCATAGGATTAATGCACTGTCTATTCAGCAGACTGTAGCCTCAGTTCCTTTATGCTCTTATTTTTCCTCTGTGTGCTAGTGAAAATAATAATAGTAATAAAAATATGTCCTCTGATTCATATAAGATGTCTAATATGGATTTTATCATAGATAATTTTGGTGCTTTATAAAAAGAGGAATCTTTCCTCTATGTTTTAAGACAGAATTACTGAAATGAGAAAGTTTCTGCTATTTCTGGAAAATACATTTCACAGTGCGACAACAGAGATATATGGATTTTTGCAGGTGGCTATGAACATCCCATTTTTCAGCTTCTTTTTCAAAACTTTGTGACTGTTGAGCAAATAATTTAATCCTTTTATTAATAATTTTGGCCTTAGCTTTTGGTCTGTAAAATGGGAATAATAAAGTTTTTTCTTATCTGACTTGTGGCTGTCTTTGATTTTTCAAGCTACTAAAGGCCCATGCTGTGCTGCCTTTACTGTTTGTAAATACCTTGCTTGCCTTGGAGTATAAGGGCTGCAATTTAGAGCACCTGGAGACTATCCTAAAAATACTAATAGAACTGAGAAGAAAAGGAAAAATTGACGATAACAAGTAAAGAAAGTGTGGAAGGAAGTATGACTTACTAAAATTAATAAAGTTAATATTTACTGTTTAATGTAATTCCTGGGCCATGTAGATAATACTTTATAAATAAATAAAACTGAGTTTCATTATTCTTTCTTGATGGGTGGGACAAACAGCAAAGAACAATGAAGTTATAAAGAAATATATGGAGGAGACTGTCACCAATGGATTTTTGAGTGCCCGTGAGTACTAAAGATACGATATTGCAGTGATTTTGATGATCAGAATATATATGATCAGATAATTTACATATTTTAATAACTTTTAGCTTTTTTGGTATCACCAGAAAAATTTGAATTGAGACGTATTTGTCAGTACTTTGTTTCAGATACCAGAGGTGATGCTCAGAACACTACTTTTAGGAACTGTTTCAAAAAATGAGGGCAAAACCAAAGCTTGACAAAAAAGAAAGAAATAGAATGAGACAATCTCACCCTTATTTAACCTCTAATTTTATTAAATAGAGACTTAAATTTTTCTTGCTGAATCTTAAAACATTGTCATCCTGTATGTAGCAAACTACCCCTCTCAGTCAAAAAGGAAAGAAAAATAATGGCCAATCAAGTGATGATGTAATTTGATGTACATGGAATTCACCTGAATATTCTTTTTCTTAGCAAAATGTTTAATTTATTAAGGGGAATAGTATTTTTTTCTTAAGACTTACTTCCCAAGGAACACATCTCATCCCCTTCTCCCACAAGAACTGACTAACAATTGTTTTGTAACAAGAGTTGCCTTGTTCACTTTCCTTGTCTAAATCAGTTATTACCAATCATCCTACATCTTAAAAGCAAAATGGAAGTGGATTTCTGTCATCATGCTATTTGTTTCCCCTGAGTAATATGATCCAAATTAATAGACTAGCAGAAAGTCAACTGAAATAACATCATGTATATATTCAGGTAGGTAGTGTCACAATCTTAAATTCTGCATGTGTACCACTACTGGCAGAACCAATACCATAATAATCTACTGTGGGTAAGAAAATGTTTTGTCTGATGAATAAATAATTTCCACCAAAAACATTAGCCTTGTGCAATGATTTTCTTCAATGGCCTAAAAATTCATATGGCCTGTCTTGGTTTTAACACACTGATACATTTGATGAGTACTGATTTTAAACAAATATATTTTCATGTATTTCCAATATAAACCTCTAATAATTGAAGCTGTCAAAAAGTACATAACATTCCAAGCCAAATATATCAAATATAAATTAAATTACAACCAAGAGTATCTTTATTGTAGTTAGAATATGTTTATGGTAGTTAATGCCTTTGAAACAAGTAATTCCTTTTTATTTACATGCTTAATATTCGGTTTTCAAGTGTGAAAATTCCATCTCCCTTTTAAAAATGTGTATATATTTACAAAGGGATCAATGTTTTTTAATAAACCACAATGGAAAAGTTTTCCTTAAAATACATAAAAATTCAAAATAATAGGAGAGACATTACAGGATATATGGTAAGGTAATGACCGATAAACCCCCCAAATTTCTAATTCTAAAGTTGATTTGCAGGGAAAGATTTCTAGGTTAATACATGTGTTTCTTCTCATAAGCTCTTGAGTTGTCTGAGCATATATATCCCTTCATCCTCACCTCACAATGCAGAAAAAAGGAACAAAAAAGCAGAGAAGGAATGTGTGTCCTACCTTTTCTTTGTTTTAAAATTTTATACATTGGAGCACCAAATCCCTTGGATACAAGCTCCACCAGCCATACACAAAAGCTATTTATATCTGTTCAGAATTTTCCCCCCAAGAGGCATGTCTACTTCACACAGTGGAGTGTTGTGCAAGGACCTTTGTGCTGTCTTTGAGCAAGCGGGTGCATCCACCCAGCAGCAAACAGCTTGGAGCTTGCCAGTGGGTGCTGTGTCATCAGGACATTACCTAGTGCAGACAAGCCCTGTGTTTGCTGTGTTATTCTCCTTTTGTTCATGCCTCTTTGTGTAAACACCTCCACCCACTTACCCTGTTTTTCAGAACAGAAGACATCAAATTGTCAGTAAACCTGAATCAAAACCTGAAGTTCACCCACCCTTACAGTTTGGGAAGTCTCAGTTCAGGTCCAATATTTGTATCTTGCTCAGCTTGCTCTCTCTGTGACCAAAGCACAACCTTGGACTAGACACATGCACATGGCATCAACATTTGGATCTGAATCCAGATCTTAATAATTTTAATGGCTCATGACACCATTCACTGAGGTCACAGGCCTAGTATAATTTAAAGTCTTGTGAGGAGTATTGAATTGACTAAATCAGATTAAGTGACTGACTCAGATATGAAATACTTTGCACACTGAGGTAAAGCTGATCCTCAGTCATCAGCTTTCCAGCAGAGAGACTCAGGGGAGCAGCTGGGTCGGAGGTTGTCCAGTTGCTCACGCACCAGCATCCAATGCCATTTGGGATGCCTTCAGCTACTCTTCCAGAAGGTCTCCCACAGGTTTTGTATCATATCAGTCCCTTCTGTGCAGATGTCTCAGATACCCTTAGAAATCCCAAATGACACTAGATACCTGTGAGCGGTCATCACAGCCAACTGAATCATGGCCAAAGTGTCTACAATAGGCATCTGTCACACATGTAGACATCTATAAAGATGAAATGTAATTCAAGATCAAGCCACCTAAATTTAGTTGTCCACATGGAGGTAATAATCAAATTACAGCAAGCATCTATGTGTAGACAACTCAGCCACGCCTTCGCTGCTTTTGAGTCTGTTATTTCCATGGGAAGGCTGCTCTAGGCTATCAATGTCCTGAATGTCACAATTGGTGCTCACAATTTTTAGCCTAGACTTGCAACAAATACAAGGATAATAATTTCTTTAAAATGTTAATCACGTTTTTCTTCCTCTTGTGAAATAATACTCTCAGTCCCATTTGCCCCTTTGTTGAGATGAAATACAACTTGTGTATTCAGGCAGATTTCCTCTTTCAGGCGGGGTATGTGAATATGTGTGTAGGTGTTCTGGAGGGAGGAGGCAGTCAGAAGAGAACTGAAACACACCTTCATTAAGACAAAATGCCAACGAAATATGCCATTCCACTCCATTCCAATCTTAAAAACAAAGATTAAAAAATAATCCCATGCTAAAATAAATAGACCAGACATTTTTACCTAACTCTGTACAAGTAACTAAAATGGATAACCGATGGTTCAGATTCGGCAACGTTTCTCAGGAGCTATATTAATTGGTTTTTTTTTTTCTTTTCACATTTGTTACCATTGATAATTGGTTTTTTGTTAGCTAAATACATATATAAACCCACTAAATACAGTTATGCAGTTAAAGGCATGTACAAATGAGCTATATATTTTGATAGTGTATATTTGTGACCTCAATAAACAAAAAGAAATTAAGAAACACCTCCCTTTTTAAAAAAGCTTAAACTATGGGTTTTTTTCAATACAGCAATGGAGATATGTAAAAGAGGTATTGCTCAGTTGTGGGTTTCATGTATGGAAAAGGTTTTGCTGCCTTTCTTCTTTTTTGGCTTTTCCTCTGTAGAAACTACTCCTTGCTGAAGGTAAGGAGAGAGGCCAAAGAACTCAAACGAAGCTCTTACAGACTAGATGATGGATTTCACATGATGACAAGGTTGTGTCCCCAGTAATGAGGGAAGTCAGCCTGTGACTGCATCTGCAAGGGGTTACTGCAGTGATCTCCAGTTCCAGGTTATCTCCTTCGAACACTCCAGGGGAAATGTGGATCAGCCCAAGGTGAGTGCACTGACTTTAAGTTTGCACCAACATCAGAATACATTGCCATTTTTTAAACATTTCTGTCTCAAAAGAGCTTTGAGCTCTTCATTTTCATAGTTATTCTCTATTCTTTTCCTTACATGTGTCTTATAGTATTCTCAATTACATTAAATATTGTTGCCTGTAAAACTGAAAGCGAACATGTGCAACCTACTCTGTGCACTATTTAAAACTTAGTTACCCAGATGATTTACCTTTCCAGATTAAAGACTGGAATGTGAGGGTCAGAAGTGCAGTTTTTGTCAAGTGTTAGTCTGGTTCACTTTTTGGTGGAGTTCAAGGTAATGATCTCCTGGAGCCCTATTAATTGAAAGTGAGTAACTTGGATTCCATTGGCCTTGTGACAAGATGTGATGATTTTGGCTGGGATAGAGTTAATTTTCAACATAGTAGCTAGTATGGAAAGAGGTTTTGGATTTGTGCCGGAAACAGTGTTGATAATTCAAGGATGTTTTAGCTATTGCTGAACAGTGCTTGAACAGCATCAAGTAGAGGCTTCTCACACTGCCCTGCCAGCAAGTAGGCTGGGGGTGCACAAGAAGATGGGAGGGGCCACAGCTGGGACAGCTGACCCCAACTGGTGAAAGGGATATTCCAGACTACATGGCATCATGCTCAGCATATAAAGCTGGGGGAAGAAGAAGGAATGGGGGGACATTCAGAGTAATGGTGTTTGTCTTACCAAGTAACCATCATGTGTGATGAAATGCTGTTTTCCTGGAGATTTCTGAACACCTGCCTGCTCATGGGAAGTGGTGAGTGAAACCTTGTTTTGTTTTGCTTGTGTGCAACAGCTTTGGCTTTGCCCATTAAACTATCTTTATCTCAACCATGAGTTTTCTCACTTGTACTACTCCAATTTTCTCTCCAATCCCACTGTGAGGGGAGTGAGTGAGCAGCTGTGTGGGTCTTATTTGCCGGCTGGGGTTAAACCAAGACACAAGAGCTGCAGCTGAGATGCGTGGAGGAAGCTGACAGTGAAATATTAATAGTTAAAAATCTCCAGATGAGAAATATGGTGCCCTTCCTTACTGGTACTTCCAATCTTTAGTTTGTTATCATTTCTGATTCACAGTAGAGATCCTGTTTTTTTTACTCTGTACGTTTTTGAGCAGCAGGTGGCTGAATTTGGAAAGGGAGTTATATGTTGGAGTGGTGTAAAATTATAATGAAATAGCATTTTACAAAGAACAGGAATGAGAAGTAATCTTCACTATGAATTCTGATTTGGGCTACAGGCTACCCAGAGCTCTGAATTAGTACTGCTAAAAATATTATTAGGAATTATTAGGAAACATATGTTGCACTTGTGGCTTGTGCATTGAAAAGGTCTTCTCCAAATCTCTCTGTTGCATGGAATGATTTAATATAAGCAGGTACTGGAAGTCAGACTCTTAAGCAGTGTGTTATTTGGTGTGACTTTGCCATGGTAGAGGATCTGGCCTGAAGGTTGTTACCATCTTCACTTAGTTCTTTCTTTGTGTTCCCAGAAGCTGATGCTTGTCAGATGCTTGTTAATAGTGAAAATAAGCAGAGGTTGTCCAGAGGAGAGACATAGGGAGTCTCAACAACTGCTATATTGAAGGGAAAAAAAAGACTTTCTGTGTGTATGTTGTATGGAGGTGGACAACAGAGTGAATGGGAAGCTGCTTGGATCTGAGCTTTCTTTTAAACTTAAAAAACCCTCCTACTTATTAAAGGTTGGCATATTTTGAAGGAATGATGTTAATCGTACTGATAATAGTTGGGTTACTGTTAACAATCATGTAGGGAACATTGATACAGAATGAACTGTGAGAAGTTTGAACTGTGACTCTGCTCTCAACTCATATTGTTAATGAAAGACAGTGTTTAATGTCAAAACTTACTTTTGATCACAGATAAGTCATGGAAAACACATGGGAATTTCTTTTAATTTTTACTTTCCCCATTCTTTAGAAGTCAACAAATAAATGTCGCTGGTTTCTACACGAGAATTTTTTTTCACACAGCTCTCAAAGTTCTCTTGTGAACAAGGTTGTTTTCCATTGAATACTGTGTGAAAAGCCTGGTCCTGGCATGCTCTGAGTGCTTCTGCACAGAAGAGATTGTATCTGGGACTGTTGGTACCCAGTACCCAGCCAGATAGCTCTCAAAGAGGTTTTCACTTAAATAAACTCAGATTATTGAGTTCAGTAGACACTTTGACAGTGGTTTCAAGTGGGCTAAGGATTTTATCTAGTGAGTCTCTGAAATCCCACCTATGTCAGTACTTGTAAGTCAGTTTACTCATATGGGCAACTACACAAGCCATCTGGTACAAGTTTAAGTTTTATACGTCAGAGGATTTAAGGCCACAGTAATGCAATAAATCTTCTACGTTAATCTATGGCATGTCACAAGTTGTTAACTTTCACCTATATACTCCTCTTTGGGGCCATGTCACTTGAGCTAAACCAAGCATTCTAGTCCTCAGGTACCTGAAGTGGTAAATGTTGCAGACTGTCTCTAGCTAGGCATCAACCAGCAAAGTGGCTTTTGTATCAAAAAAAAAGAAAAAAGACTGCAATGTTCTAGTCATCTGAATGTGGACAAAAACTTATCTCTATTCTTAAATTTTCTGATCCTCGAAGGCAAATAACGCTTGAAGAATATTTGGTTTTATGCAGAATTGTATTGCTGGTGAATTGAAGGCACCGAAGAACGTACTTTTATTTTCATAGATCATGAACCTCGCATTTATATATATCGCATAGGTTCTAAATCCTGAGAAGACTACAGTGGTGGTCAAACATACCTGTATTACAACACGTTTTTGTTTGTTTGTTTTCTTGATTGGTTTTTTTTAAGACAGACAGATGTTGTTTGCCCTAGGTCATGACCCTTTGTTTTGCTAGAAGGTTGTTCCTGTATTTAATGTAAAATTTCTTGATTTCACTTTTAAGTTTTTTCTAATTTCTATTTTTAGCAATCCAATGGTTTTATGTCTTTATCAGGTCTCTTGAGGGGTCTATAAACAGCAGGCATGATTATTATCTTACTAAAAATCTTAGTGGCTCCTGTTGATATCCCATCACTAACAATACTATTCAGACAAAAATCAGCTAGTTTATGTATGCGCTACTAACTCCCTGTAATTTATATTCTTTAAATAATTAACATTTAAAAACAAAATGTCAAAAAATGTGGAGAAATCAGATATCCATAAGCAATGTTGATTTCATCAGTCCAGCACTCTTCTTTTCCGTAGAGCTCTACACCCAATTTAGAAGACTCAGAATGAAATAGGATTCCTGAAAAATATCAGGTATCTCTGTCCAGAAATGGTATTTTATTTTAAATATTTCTTTGAGGATTTATAAGGAAATATAGAACTGAATAAAATGTTAACACTCCTATTTCCTGAGTTATGCATTAGTACTTTTTTTTTTGTTTGTTTTTTTGTTTTTTTTTTGTTTGAGGAATTATATATAACGGGACATCAGAATCCAGAAAGTATGAATTGTAGGCATCAATTTACTTAGGACATGCAATTCACTGGACTCGTTAATGGAGAGTTGGAAACTTTATGCAATGAGTACTCTGCGACATGAAGCCCTATGTGTGCTTCTAGAAGGTGGTGCTGTAATTTCTATTCTGAAAATAACAAATAAATAAAAATAATTCAAAATTTTCAATTTCTTATCCGTTCTTCAAATCTACTCTGCTCAGGTTCCCCAACAACAGTCTGAATGGCAGACTCAAATGCTTTATATCAGACAGCTTCTCTCCATATCTACCCCCTCCCCCGCTTCTTTCTCCCACAGCCTTTACAATTTTTTTTGTATAAAGCAGGAGAAAATTAGTCAAACTTTTGTTATAAACTCTGAGTTATACATTAATAGGACAATTAAGAGATAAACATACAACTTTGTGTTTAGAAAGGAATCTAAATCTCAGAGATGACATATGCATCTGAATACAGCTATTATGATGCTGAACATATGTATGGTGTTGACATGCATGGTGCACACTTAAATCTCTTGTGGTAGATTTCATATATCATGTACCTTTGATCACCTCATGTGTTTTAGCTCCGTACCCTGTCTTTGTTGTATTATTTTTTGTGATGGATGATTACAGCTGCTCAGTGGAGTGGAATGTTAGAACTCTCAACAAAGAAATGTGGAGTTGCCTGAAATCTAGGGCTTGAACACTGGATTTTAGGTAAAAGGTACAATAGGTTGTGGCTGGCTAAAATAAGAGAAGTTTGATTACAGTCTGAAAGTTTCTTCTGCAGGGGAATAAGGTATTTCTTACTGTACATGTATTCTGAAAGGTATCTGCCTTTGACATTCATCATTCTTATTAAAAAGAATAAATATTTTTATATTGTTTAGAATTTTCCCTCTCTTTTCAAATGCTCAGAAATAGTCCTCATTACACTCAAGTAGATGGCTTTTTCAGCTGTGGGAAATAAAAGTGAAACAATCAACATAAAAAAAAAAAAGTCTCCGTAAATGTTAGAAAGGTTTTATTGATCTGCTTGAGATCAACTGTATTTTAAATATGTTCCTGACAAGTTGGGAAGAACTCAGCAGAATCATATACAATTGAAAATGTGAAGGAAAAAAAATAAAAATTACAGTGAGACAAAGTACCTACTTTACTTATCACAGGTAAGTCCATGAGGTAATTTCAGCATGTTCAATGTGTCTACAGGGAGAGCAGGTTCCCTTTCACATTTATTCCTTATGATTACCAGTTTTATTGTAAAGGAAAATAAAATCCTGTGGTGGGAAACTGATGAAAGATTTTGTCTTTGGTTTTGGTTGTTTTGGAATGGGTTTTTTTGTTGGTACGTTTGGGTTTTTTTAATATAGAAGATGTAGATTTTCTTATCATGAAATTAAATAATCTTGTCCAGGGATGCCTGGAGCTCTCCATTCCCACCTTAAACAAAGAGTTGATGACACTTGCTCGACAAATGTGAAATTTATGGCCTGAGTTAAGTGGAAGGTCATACTAAGTGACCATGAATCCTTTCTGTTCTGAAAATATTTATATTTATCAATCCATGAGTGATGCAGATGCATCAGTAATTTGGTTACACCAAACATATGATAATAACATATTTTCATTGCATCATCTCATTACATGTGAGAATTTTACTCGGTGTACATATAAATATATATATACACACACAAAGTATACATGCCACCTTGTGTAAATGTAAAAATAAGATCCATTGTCATTATGTTAAAGCTCAGTTCTGAAAGATCTTTCTCATGGATCTTAATATGACTATCCAAATAAGATACGTATGATGTCTAAATGGTCACCGAGAACGGAGTCTAATCCCCTCTGAGATCAGTTGGAAGATTCTGCATTAACTTCATCAGATACTACATATGACCTTAATTTAACTTTAAATTTGACATATACAAGTCATCCACTAGAATGTAAAAATGTTCTCCTGTTCTAAGTCATGATTAATAAAAAGGAATGTTCTAAATTTATTTGGATCTTTTAAGTCTATCTTTAAATATATATATATGTATTTCTTAGAATCTAAGATTCTAGAAGTTCACATAAACTATAAATTATCAGGTTTTTTGGTTGCTCTTCAAATTAAAAATAGTGTAAGAAAATATTATACTGGCTTATGATGCAGAATTAAAATAGCAACATTCCACACAAAGAACTCTCACCTCTGTATTACAATGTCTGTCTAAACACTTGTGGCGATTACTCAATCTCTGATTCAGAAGGGGAGCAGACACTTTGGTGGTCCCCTTAACATTAAGTAAAGTTGGTTTTGCTATGGTGTTAGCATAAACCCAGAGCAAATGTGGTAAAATTTACTAAATATATGTACAATTAAAGCAACTATATGGAAGGGACTTGGTTTTGTTTTTAAATCCAGATTTGTGGCATTAAATTATTTTCTTTTTATTGCTAGATACAAAATATTACGAAGACAGTTTTAAAATATGTGAAATTCTTTTCAGAGATTTATATCTGAATGTAATTATGGACCATATACAAAAGCTTTCATTTGGGGAAAAAAATAGAATCACCATAATTTAGATATTTAAGAAATACTGATGTATTTTTCATCTTTTTATAGAATGTTGCAGGAGTAAATATAACACAATATTATTTTAACTCTGTGTGTGTTCATGCATAATAAAGGGCAAGAAAACCAGAAAAAATAAACAAGTCAGAGAATTGTGGTACACAATTTAGTACTGTGGTGTTGTAGCCACTGCATTTTCTTTGGCAGAATCTCTGTGTGTAAGAGCTACATGTGGAAGTTTATCATAGACAGCTTCCCACTGATTGAAAATACTATAACAACGTGCATTCAAAGGTCTATGATGCTGTTAACAATTTATTGCTCATGAGGTGTGACTTCCTTTTTATTATGTGTCTTCACACATAATAAAAATCAGAGGAGACCATTCCAGAATAATCTATCAATTAGAACTCCAAATAATATCAAGTAGAGGGAGTTATGTGGAGTAGCAGTAATTTGTAGTAACCAAGTAGATTGGAGAAGGAAGAAAAGACGTAGCCTATTACTCTGGAGGTTCTGTCTTAAAGGATTTGATAACCAACTATATTGACATCAGGTTAAAAATTCAGAATATAATCATAACAACAGACGAAAATGCTGAGAATATTTTTCTAAAAATCTTAGGGAAAAAACTGTATCTTTCAAAGAATATTATTTGGAACAGAAAAAAGGCAGATTTATGCACAGTAAAATTATTTAAAGAGTCCTGCTATATTTCTGCTATATATTATGAAGTCACACACAAAAATATGTTTCCTTCTTAGAAACATACAATCCATGGCATTATTGAAGAAAAAAAATTACTATTAGGAACAAGAGATCAGAACAGGTAAGCAACAGGGGATGGAACTGTGATTAAATATGTATACTCTTCATATTATATGGGCACGCACAGTTCAAGTAGTAATTTAACTGAGGAATGACTATGTCTTTATGCCACTGGCTATTTCACTCATGTGGTGCTTAATACATTAATTTCTAAATAAACACCACAGCAAAACAGGCATTTCCAAAAAAGCAAAACAAAACAAATCAAAATAAAACCCCGGGTAGCTGGTTCAATCGTAAGTATGATTATTTTATACATTAGAAACTCAAAGTTTAAAATCAAATTAATTGTAATTTAATATCCCAGTTGAAAACACCTTCCTGGCAACACCTGTGCAGAAGAGAACACAAATCTACCTTCAAGAAGACCTTGTGAAAAGTTATTTCTGTAAATAGTTCAGGTCATATTTATTTGCTTGTTTTACTTCTCAACGAATGTTTTGATGGAGATCATCCTCCCAGTAAACTGAGCTACATATTTAAGATACCACAGTGTCTGGGATAATGGAGCAATGTAATTCATGGGAGTTGTCATACATTTCTACCTCCTCTTTACCTCCTGCTCATCAGTGATAGTCATTATGCCATTATTATACCCTTGGAAAACTTTTTCATAAATGTCATTATTAGATTTGGGTAAAATGTCTTTCCCTTTTTGGGAAAATACTCATTTCTTTTTTTTTCCTAATCCAAAATGAAGCTAAACATCAAAAACTTTAAGAAAAAAAGAAGATGATTTAACAACTGTCCACACAGAGTAATGTCATTTGGTCTTTCACTATGTTAAAACATTTTTTTTTAATTAATACTTTAATTTTAGAAAATCAGTTTAATTAGTTTACATCTTATAAAAAAGCATGTTCAAGCAGAAAACAAATATTATTTTGCAATTAAAAGTTCCAAAGCAATAGATTTGTCAAAACTAATCTTGTAAACAATTTTGCTTTCAGCAGATAGTCATTTTCTGCCAACAAACACTGTCTTGTGCTAGGTTTTAATTATTTTGATTAAAATTTGTATTTTAGTGACAAATAATCTGGGCAAGTACTGTCGTTAATCTGTGTGACTAACAAGCTGTAGAACTAAACTTAGTTTTTTCTAAATGGAGAGTTCAGATGGTTAATCTTCAGTTGTGCATATTTGGCAGCAGATTTCAGATAGAAGCGAGATGTTATGGGGCTTGAAAAAAGTTCATGAGTTCTTATTTATAACTATGAACAAATGCCCATGGCAGGGAGTCCAGTACCATACGGAAAACTTAAGCCATCATCCTCCACAATTTAATGATGGAACTGAATTAAATCAGGAGATTAAGTACTTAAAATGTCTGGTTGTCGTGGTTTAAGCCCAGCCGGTAACTCGGAACCACACAGACGCTCTCTTACTCCCCTCCTTCTTACTCCCCCAGCTCCTGGAGGAATGGGGAGGAGAATCGAAAGAATGTAACTCCCACTCGTTGAGATAAGAACAGTCCCGTAACTAAGGTATAATACCAAACCACTACTGCTACCACCAATAATAATAATGATAAGCGAAATAACAAGGGGAGAGAATATAATTGCTCACCATCTGCCAACCGATACCCAGCCCAACCCGAGCAGTGATCTGGGCCTTCTGAGTGACTTCCCCCGGTTTATATACTGGGCATGACGTGCTGTGGTATGGAATAGCCCTTTGGCTAGTTTGGATCAGGTGTCCTGTCTCTGTATCTTCCTGGCTTCCCCTCCTCCCTGGCACAGCATGAGACAGAGAAAGTCCTTGATTGGAGTAAACATTACTTAGCAACAACTAAAAACATCGGTGTTATCAACATTGTTCCCAGGCTGAAGGCCGAAAACACAGCACTGCACTAGCTACTAAGAAGGAGAAAAATGACTGCTATAGCTGAACCCAGGACACAGGTATATATTATTTTTGTTTTAAGAGTCCAAAGACCCAGAACTGTTCTGCCAGTACCCAATAATAATTAATTTTTCTGTTTCTAGTGCAAAATTTTCCAAGACCTGACCAAATTTTGTTATCACAGATGGCAGAGAAATGAGACAAGGCTGGAACTGGCTATGTTAAGAAAAGTCCTAAATATAAGTATATTCAGGATTTGCTCGGTATTACAATTTGACGTGTGTGATTTGTGTTTCAGGGCATTTTTCAGATGTTCAGCATAGAATACCTCCCATGAGAAGCCAAGTGTGCTTCTCTTGTAGTAGGTGCAGCACAGTTCATGTCTGACAGGATCTCAATTTCCTGCCAGATGTAGAGTCTGAAGTCCAATTTGAAACTAAGATACTTAGTGTTGGATGCCTTTAGATAGGTGTCAACAACGAACTATATGTTAGAATCTCAGGTTCAAACCATGAAGCCTAGAGAACATTTTGCCTCTATGCTACTGCAGAAGGCCGTGAGGCTCTCATGGATTGTATGTTTTAGCTACTAGCCTTTTGTAAATGTCTTAAATACCCCACAGCATTTTATTAGCAAAAGAATCATGTGCATGGGCATCTGTGTCCATGAGATATGTGCAGCAACCCAAATTTAGGTATCTAAAGTTGAAGCTGATTTCTACCCTTCTACCCTGAATATGACACTAGTTTTCCAGGTTCATCTAGCTCCCTAGCTCACAGGAATGCTTCAAGGCAACCATGTATCATTTTGATCACTGCTAGACTCCCCACAGAGGTACCTAAAAGGTACAGAATGTGGTAGAACGATTCCTTCTGTCTATCTAAATCTAGAATACATCATCCTTTCCATGACACATGTTCACTGTCACTCACACAGCTTAAAACATTATAGTAAGCTGAAATGGTGGTGTCTTAGGTTTAGTCTTGGCATAAGCAGTGATGTAGCAGCAGCTGGAGACTGCATAGCAAAAGTTAATGGAAGACTGACTGTCTTGAGGCACCTTTCCTTAAAGAAAAGGGGTGCTGAAATCCCACATGATTGGAAGAACAAAAATCTTAATTCTTTTAAGCCTAATAACCTCAACCTGTGAGTGGCATGTACCAAAAAGAAATGGGAATAAGAGAGAGATGGAAGGGACATCTTGCTATCTCCCTGACTATTAGGGAAATGTTGGCAAAAGACACAGTGGAACTGATTTTTCCCTTTCCCTTTCCCTATCCCTTTCCTTATCCTTTTCCTTTTCTCTTTCCCTTTCATTTCCCTTTCCTTTTCCTTTTCTTTTTCTGTTTCAAGTAAAAAAATCCTCAAGGGAAAAGCATTGTTCTGTCATGTTCCTGGAAAGCTGGAATAACAGAGACCTAAATATTTCAGCTTGACTCTAGCTGCTGCTGAAAATGCTTAATAGTCATTCTTGGTAGAACACACTTAAGAGAGATTGGGTAGGAGAAGTGAACAGAGAGTAAAGAAGAGAGACAGTGATGAGAGGACCGGTCGTTTTCAGTTTCCTCATTGCTACAGTATCTGTCCCTGCAGATGACTGACTAACTTAAGGTAAGCGAAAACTAAACCCTAAAGCAAAACCAACAACAAGAAGAAAGGAAATCCAAAACAACTGGGACAAAAATAAAAGGGATGATTAACTATCCTCTTTGGTATTCTCCATTGCTTGTTTATAGCTGCAGATGGGACAGAGTGACTAGGGTTGTGATTTTAGTAGAGAAAGTGAGAATACAGTTTAATAGTGCTCTATTGTAGAAAACAGAATAACTAATTCTAGATTTTAACTGCTCAAGATTTCTCTGCTTCCATTTGCAAACCACAAGAGGACTTAGGTATTCCTCATTGTTTCAGTAGATTTGGTCCAGATTCTTTACCACTGAAATATTAATATTAAGTCTGCAGATTGGTGTTTAATTTGATTTCATAGATCAGTTAGATAACCAAGGGAGCATATAATCGGATAGTTGCAGCCTGCTTTTCACTGTAGAAAGTCTTTTGCAAATCTGACAGTCCACTTATTTTTTGGCTTTAGAGGTTGAATAATTCACTGTGGAGAATCATTTTCAGACCTTGTTGTAACAACTTCTCAGAACCCTTTAAGCAGAGTAAGATGGTAACAAAAATGCTATCATCTCATTTCATTTCTAATGCAACTGTAGGTGTTGATGACCATATAAAACCCTTCAGTGACATTGACGAGACTATCTCGGATGTCATTTATCTTATTGAACATGTGCTTTTATGACTGGCTAATACTTTGGTTCTCTTTCCTTCCAGCTGATTTCCTGGAAGTTGGGCTACCAAAGGAGCCCCATAGGATCATTGTCTTTGGGATTCACTCCCTCTTGTGGCAATAAGTCACAACCACTGACGTGCTTTACACATTGCTTCTTCTTTTTTAACTGTTTTGTTTTTGTTACTGTCATTGCCTGAGACAATGGTTATGCCAGTATTTGGTTTGACAGTTGTGAAGAAAAATGATACATCGTTTTCAATTTCAGTATTTTTAGTGTATGTTCACACATAATATACACATATTGTTAGTGTACGTACAGCAATAAATACATCATAAATATTTAAGTCCACTGCCTCATTCTAAAGTGGAATAATAAAAAAAAATCTTTCCTAATTACTTTTTTTGAAAGCTTTTAAAAGCTTTGTTACTGCTACTGAACTGTCTTATCATTTCAGTGACAGTCTGCTGCAGATTCTCCATAGGAATATATATGACTTCATGGTACTGGATGTGTTTTGCAAATGTAGTGCATGCACTGCCAAATAATGAGGTACTTAATATTCTGTGGAATGTCAAGCTTTTCAATTTATGACACCCAGGTTACGTCACCATAGCGGATAAAGTTTTATTTTAAAGTAATTTGGAATCAAAAATAAATGGGACACTAGATTATGCTTTAAAATCACAGCCTATTAAAAAAAGGTTTTGATGGAACTGTAGGTTTATTTAGAATGTCCACTGGAAGGTCTAGGAGACTTGCCATATGCTAATGTAGGAGGTGTTGGCATGTGGTGGACATAAGGGTAGAAGCAATTACAGTTTTGTAGATGCAAAAGTGACTTACAAGGTTAGTTGCTTAACGTGCAGTGTGCCAGGTGGATCCCAATTCATGCAACAAAATGAGACCAAAGCCAGCTTAGTCCAAAAACTTTATATTTTTGTAGTGAGTGCAGACTAGAAACTGGGTTCAGAAGATGAAAAGACAAAATAAACTCATTTGTCCTCTCTGCCTACACTGACCTTTCACCAGCTGTTTTACATATGACAATATAACAAAACTTTGGTCACATCATATAACTTCCAGCAGGAGTGGTAAGACTAGAGATGTAGAGTGTTCATATACAAAAGAATTCACAGAGTGAGAACTATGTATACGAAATGCAGTATACAAATAAAAAAAGATGAACTGTAACAATTTAGAAACAGGTCTTTAAATCTTCCATGTTCTCAGCACACAAAGTGCTTCAAGAACGTTCCTACTCCTCTGAAGGACAATTCTGAAATTAAATATTTTAGAGAACTTTCCTGGCAGCATAAAATGTGCCAAGTTTTAGGGAGCCTGTAAAATGTTATTCACTGATTTTTTATTATTTTTTTCTTCTGTGCGTTTAAACCTTGCAGTGAGACTAACAGTTGAAAGTGCTAAACTCCTAAGAATTAAACATACTCATAATTATTCCTGGCAGTAGTGTTAAACGAAAAAAAAAGCATGCTGCTTCTCCAGAGTTGGAAATTAACCTCCTGCCTTCATATTCTTTTCCAATTTTAAGAAAAAATGGGCTAAGAAGAGAGGAATCTGCATGGCATCCTTTAAAAGATTATGTTAAAAGTTTATTAACAGTGTTTTTGCTGTAAAGACTTGAGTCTCTGTGGGAACTGCTCAATTTAAAAAAAAAACAGCACAAGAACATCTCTGAAATCCAACAGTCTCCAAACAAAATAAAAAAGAAAAGGAGCAACCAAAAAAGTGGCAAATCAGTTTGTTGTCTAGAGACAATCTGAGGACAAACTGGTGCCATTCAAACAAATGTACTGTGATTGAACTGCAAGCTAGATCGTAAGAACAATTGAATGCTAAGTGAGAACCTTAATAACACTAAAGAGATTTATTAGTGACTTTACAATGAATACCAAATGAATTGATGATGATAAAGTCCTCGAATTCTCCTAGTAAGTGGCTTCCAGATGTTCACTGTTCCCGTCATTGTAGGGAACCCAAAGACCAATGGACACATATGAGGACAGATTAGTATTCTTTCAGACTATTTTAAATCAAACTACGGTAAATGACATAAGTATGTTTTCATTGTTTTTTTTAATATTACTAAATCTACTTTTTAAAAATCTCACAATGTACCTTTCTGCCTTGCAGATACCCAATGTAATTTAAAAATCTGGAAAAGAGATATTACTGACTTGTATGCAACATAGATTTCTGAGAAGGATCTCAGACCTGCTGGGTCTTGTTTGTACTTATGAAAACTTGTTGTATTCATTACTGTGAAGTACTTCCTTCTTCAAGTGATAGATTTATATTTAGTAATTGATTACATCTGAGATTGCTTTTATGTAAATTTAGGCATCAAAAATGAAATGTCTTTTCTTTGCTTTCTATGTAGACAATGAAGAAACACCTTATTCCAGAGGGTGTTTCTGTCTATCCCAGAACAGATATCAAAGGCAGGGGTGATGAATTGTCTTCTGGGAGTTTGTAATTTACCTTTAGAGGGCCTTAGTTTCAGGAACTGCAGGAGGAGCTTTGACAATTAGCTTAAGCTTGACACCTAAATCAAATCATTAACATTATATAAAAGGAATCATACCCTTAAATTATTACAAACATTGCAGTGTGAAGGGCCACTGATCCACTTACTTGGCTCAATAACTGGTCTCTGACAGGAGCTTACAAGAGATCATTGATAGTATCAAGCAGCAGACAGCTATGGAACAGTTTTCTGTATGGAACTTTTCAAGCTGATTAATCAAACTTTGGTTTATGTCTTCAAGGAACCAGATGTATATGAATTCCTATCTTTAGATGATAACCATATTAACTTTCCCTGAAGATAAAGATCATAAACCCTGAGAATAGAATTTTACCACTTTGTTTAAGTGTAAAGAGTTGTGCTGCCTCTTTATAAAATGGGAAAGTTGTACTGCTCTGACTTCTACCATAGGATAGCTCCTGGTGATGAATGAACTCTGTCGGAGCAGGTAGTGCAATATTGCATTCTGCCTTGGAAATACAACGTGACCACACTGCTCCTAAGGCAAATATTATTCCCTCAGAATACTCTGCTGTAAATTGTAATTTGCACATTCCAACCAGTCATGCAGTTAAAAGTTAAAGGGAACCTTGTACAGGAAATCGAGCACAATGGGTTATATTTTGTGCTACACTGTTCAGTATTAAGCACTGGAAAATAAGACATATTTGATATGAAGAGAAATCCCGAGTACATTTGAATACTTCTCACATATGAAGGCTTTTCTATAGTAAATAGAATGACATGAAAGGAGGTGTGGAATATTCATAATGTGCAAACAAACTGTCATTTAAATTGTCCTCTAAACATAGGTACGGTGGTTGCACTAAAACTATGATATAATTATATTAATTTCGTAACTGTTATAATGTATATGTTTGGTTAATAACTATGAACGGCAGTAACCTAGGTACTGACACATTATGCTCCATTGAAATGCAGAAGTATAATAAATACTTGGTTTGTTTACCATTGTTGTTAGTCTTATTATTAATTTAAGGTGATATTTATAATTGTGTTACACTTTACGTCTTGAAATAATGCATGACACTCCTCAGACGAACAATCTGTCTATATGGTATTTACAGAAATAAGCAAGTCATAAATGTTTTACAGAATAAATGAAGAGCTAACTTATGTTTTGCTTTCAAGAAGCCATTTATATTACATTTCAGAGATCCATTTAAGAAGTGGATGATCACACAACTCTTCCAACTTTGTATTTTGAGAGGTTCACAACATGAGTACCCTACAATTTTTACTCTTATCTGTTGTATTCTTTTCATTCAGGATTAAAAGCATCAGGCTAGACTCTTCTGGAGGAATCTTACACAGAAGCTTCAAATTCATGGCTTTTAGACATTGCAGAGCTCATAAAACTTAGATTTCCACTGACTTTCTCTAAATATAAGGAAATGTGACATGTAATAGTCAAGCTGACTTCTACTGGAGTGCCTAAGTACAGCATTCTGTTCTTATTTTAGATACCAATTTTGATCTTTTTTCTCTCCTTTTCAGCAGTGCTATGGTGATCCTTAAAATGTACTTCTAGCCTTTATTTTTGAATCAACACTATCACCACAATGATCCAAAGAATCTATTTCTGAACCTTACCAATCTTATATTGCATTGCAAAAAATGTTTTTTAGCTTTGAATGCAAAGAGTGGAAAATGCCAGGCTTATTTTTATAGAAACAGGCAGTGACTGCAAACACTGCCATCTATCCTACCTTTCCATGTAGGTCTTTATGCAGAGTGTGACTTGAACAGTTGCATTATTACTCATTCTTGAGCACTAGAATACGTCATTGCTAAAACTAATGAAGAAGAAAAAAGCCAGCAATGAATTTCAGGTAGCACCTCTTGAAGAAATCCAAATATCATAATGCATCTGCAACCCTGTTCCTGCTAAACTGAGTTGTCTCCAGTGCCATACAATGTTTAGAGCTGGGACTCAAACTATTCCTTCCAAGGCTAAAATCCATCTGGAATTAAGTTTAGTAACAGGGACTTGAATACTATTTTCCCTCTTGTTAGCCAGAGGAAATGAAATGCATTGATCATATACTTGATGCATATCACTTTCCACAAAAGGTATATATCCTTGAAATAATAATGAATGAGGAAACTTTGCACCATTCACTTCCAGAGAAGTTTTATGATTAGAAAAATAGTTGGTGAGGATCTTTTTTAAGTAAAATTGTTATAGTGGTTTATATTATATTAGTTTATATTTGTATGAGATTAGTTAGACTTAAAAGAGTGTACCTATGTTGATAAACTTAGCAAGTCCCTGTCTTGAAGAAAAAATAAAAAGCCCTGCCTTGGAAAAAAACCCCCACACTAAAAGTTAACAGTTAGTTTGAAATTGAGCCAAGCACAATTTTTAAATTAGAGAAGTGGCGTTTTGTTAATTGTTATGCTCACATTAAGTATTTAACATGATAATTAATTATTTTCTATACTCTTGATTGAAACGTTACAACATACTTGGTTACTATTTAATTAGAAAACACATTAATTATATACTAAATTCTTCACTGTTTACATACTCAAGTCTCCTCTTTGAAGGGAATTCAGTGGTAAACAAACCAAGGCTCACTGGAGCATCTCACTGGCTTGAAGATGCAGAGACATCACTGTTGTTGTGACTTACTTTGATTTACATGGGCTTAGCACTGAGCAGTGAACAACTTCATGGGAATTCAAGCTGCCATATTCAAATGAATGATAAGAACAGGTGGCTTTCACAATATTCAGACTGTGTTACATATACTTTCCCAGATGCAGACAATGTGTAATTGTACAGAAAGATGCTGTATAAGTAATTGCCATGGAACATCATTAATGCATAATAAAGCTAAGGAACCAATTGGAAAAAAAACAAATTACATACCATTAATTCCTTCTGGTGTAGTCTATTCCAGTTTTCTGAATATTTATTGAAAAATAAAAATGTAAAATAATAGTTTTTTCCAGATATTTTTAAAATATTTTGCCCTTCTGGGAGGTTATGAATTTTAGTAATTTATTCTCCAGCTATATATTGAATTCTTGTATATAGGTTGAAATAAGTTTAAGTAGCCTGACAACACTCCATCTCAAAGCCCACAGAAACGTCTTGGCAAGATGCAGGCTTTATGAGGGGTACAATTCAGAAATATTCTAATAGAAAAAAAGAAGAAAGAAAAAAAGGAAGGTCAAAATGTCAGTCATAAAAGTCTCACAATAGTATTTTTTTTTTTTATTATCTCAGTCATTCAGAGTGTGCCACACTGAGGTTAACTTCATATAATACTTGAGTCAATTTAAGACTATATAACGGAAAAATTTCTATTTCTTCAGTTCTGTTGCTAATCTTTTTCATTTTTTACAATGCGTGTACAGTCCTTTGTTTTTGTATGTTCATTCCTATATTTTCTGATCTCTTTTCAAATACAACAAAATATCAATCCTAGACTAAACATGTTAAGATTCCTTTTCCCTCTGAGATCCCTCTAGTTCTGGTAATATTTTTCTGTGTGCTTGGATCCCAGCATTTTTGTCAGCTCTGCCAGGAAACAGGAGTAGATGGAACCGGAAGACTTGTTAGCTAGACAAGATTTGACTGAATTCCAATGCAGAGCCAATTCCCTGCTTCTTCATATGGCTGGGTAAGGATGACATATTAAATGATATTCATATGGTATGTGCACAAAACCTGAAAGAGTTTCCTTAAACAGACGAGAGAAGAAATTCCCAAAGTCATCACCTAATGACACAAAAATACAAGGCCAGGAGGAAAAAGTACCAAAGAAACAAACAGAAAATAAAAAGGTCAGTTTAAGTTTTAATTTCGACACTAAGTTCAAAACTCCTACTGTGTGTGAAATCCAGGCTTCACATGGAAGGCAAAAGGTATTTTGTTACTGACTTCATTACGATCAAGATTACTCCAAAAAGAAATTTTGGAGTTCAATTTAACTTATATGTTCTACTAAAATGAAAGTTCAGCTAAGTCTGGGTAGATTTTTCTCCCAGTTGCAGTTCACTAATTTGTGCTAGAAATCAACATAACTCCAAAGAATCTAAGATAATTTTATACAAGAAAAATTCTACTATATAACTAGTAAATCTGGATTCAGAGAACATGGTATCAAAAAGGATACTGATGCTTAGTCAGCTCGACTTCCTGCATCTATCTCCACCAGAACAGCTGAGGGTTGGTTCCCGGAGCAGGCATGATCACTTTCTCATTGCCATGCTTGCATCAATGACCACACCTGAGAACCTAATTGGTAGGGAGGCAGGCAGGTAGAAAGAGTCAGTTAAAAGTATTTTAGGAATAACATAAGATAATGGGCCAATTCTACTTTGCTGAAATTATATACTATAGCAGAAGTTCACCAAAGCTGCTACCAGGATCTAAATGATTAAAAAAGATATTAAACTTTGTACCAAAATTATAGCTAGTAAAACAGGGATGCTTCTATTAACTGTTGTCTGTTCCACAGATTATAATGTGATAAATGTGGGTTTATATCATGCCACTCTGTTATATTATTCCATATGCACCCTTCTAGTCCTTGGCAAAAGTACAGTAGAACACCCACCAACCAAAGGGAGCAAACTGCTGTACCTCATATTTGCTGTGTGAAAATGACCCAGAAAAGTGGTTACTTTGCAGTAATAGCTAGACTGATACAAATTCACTACTTACCTTACTCACAATGACTTTCTTTATGCCAGTTCCTGTGGGACTATGAATGGGCTTTCTCATATTAACATAACTATAAGGATTAATATTTTGATTTATTATGGATATGTTTCAACAGATTCTACATCGACTGCATTGGGAACCTGGAGTTAACTGAGTTAAGAGTATAATTCAATCACCATTGTGTATAAAGCATTGAAAGTGATGGATATTAAACTCTATCAGGGGCATACTATTGCAGTACTCTTGCACTGGAGAATATTTCTTGGTCTTATTATGCAGTAGATTTTACTTGTCATTAGATATAACACCCTTCAAAAAAATGTTTAGAAATAGGTGAAACTGGTTTATTTAAAATCTAAACACTGCAAAATGTGGACAGAAATTGAAATACATCGATGTGAATTCCAGTTACATAAACATGCCAGGTGCTTTGTTCTCCATTAGGATGTATCTGTAATCACAGGTGAATAGAATTCTAGGGAGCAGGTCTTTTTCTACCTCGAGGCCTATAGCTGTGGTTGTGATACAAGTCACTTTGCCTTTTCTTTAGCTGATTTAATAAAAGCCTGTTGAAAAATAAAGTTCTGACACTGAAATGGTCCCAAAAGACTCATGAAGACTGGATATTTCATGACCAAAACTGTTTTTTATTCAAACTCCCAAGATCAAATATTAATATATAAACCTGTTTCACTACATGAATCTAAATATTTCTCTATTTTACTGTATATGTATATGAATTATGACATGAAAAATCATATTTCAGAGCACTAAGGCTTAAAATGTCATTTTAGTTTTAGTTAAAATTTTTACAAAACCAGTTCAAGAGACATATATGTTTTTTGCCTCAAGATAAAACAGCATAACTCTACCTTTCTCAAATCAGTATGAATACAGACTAATTGTCTTTACACGCCACAATGTAGTTATCATGCCAAATACAAATGGCATCGGTTTTGTAAGTAAAGGGGATCACTAGAGACTATGTCAGAATATGTCATGAGTATCCAGTCTTTCAAAACCAATTTCTATGGTGTAGAATATAGTTTCCACTGTGCAACTTCAAGGGCATATGTTCGTTTTGAAGTTGTCTTCAGAATGGTGTTTAATAGTATCTATATTTTTCATTTTATTTTTTTGTGATCATCACTGTTGAATCAAAACCATATTATTTCATTTCTATTACCTCCTTGTGAAGTCTTTGACAGAGATGGAAAAAGATGTACTCGAAGAACTGGCAATATGATGACACCTATCAAATTGTGTATTATAGTAGATATCACCAAAAACCATAGATTAGAAAACAAACATTGTTTAATCAGGTTTGTCAGATGCTGGTACAAGGCTGTGAACTATATGTCAACTTTGCTGAATTGCTTTTTGCTATCACTAGTCAATTTGGTGAAAGTGGCTGTGATATTCCCTGAGGTTAAGTGATAGCAAACCTTGAGTGGGTGTCCCCTGTCAAAAGGCCATCTCATGAGGTCCCACTGAGGTGCTCTGGTGTGTGTTTGGACCTTCCACTTCGCTATTATTTCTATTATGAGGCAGCAAAGAAGGAAGGGTATAGAAAGGAATTTGTGTGAAACTTGGCCGCAGTCTGCCAGCCTCCTCTGAACCAGACAGTCCAACATTTCTAGTCTTAACATTTAGAGGAAGGCATAGTGAGTTTCCTTAAGAAGAACAAACAAACAAAAAAAGAATCCCTCTGTCTTTAGAGGCTAATACTGTTAATATTTGTAATTTCAGTAAAAGTAATTACAGAAAACTACATATATACAAACAGGATATAATATTAAACTGTATTTACAAAATAGATGTATGTGTCCCATGCAGAATCACAGAATCTCTTATGTCTAAGAAAGAGTTGTAGGAAAAAAATAAAAAAAATCCAGCTGCCAAATAAACTCTTCAGGGCTGTATATATACGTCTTTGCCAAATTTACAGCTGTTCATACAGGAAAAGCATTATGAGAAAGTTCATCAGCAAACAGAAACTTTCCAGAGAGGAACATTAGTAGTCAGCAGATAATCTTGACACATAAATGTGCATATTATAGGCAAAAACCTAAAAAACCTTAAGTTTTCAAACCAGAAGTCTGACACGTGAAACAAGTTTTAATACTTAGCTATACTGAGGGGTTTTTTAGCCATCTAGGTCACTCAAAGTATTCCCAGTGGCTGTCAGCTACCACAAAATCTCTAAGGTTGAATTTCAGTGCAGGTAACAAAACAGTCGTTTTCAGGGACATAAGACTGTAGATTGCCATTATTTTTCTTACAAAGCTGTAGAAAGCAGAGTATAGATATACTCCAAAGCTGCTGACATCTGTGTAGGTAACAGATTCTTGGAAAGCGCTAGGAAGCCCCGAAGTGGCTTAAAGCCAACCTTGTTTCCTCTCTGGATATTCTTCATCCAATCACAAGAACAGTGTGAAAATAAGTCCCTTTTTTCCCTGAAGAAATTTTTTGGCTACAGTTTTTTTATCAGTTACTCAAGGTATTAACTGTATCTTCAGGATATTATAAAGAAAGGGGTATATGTCTGTTACCCTGATTCTTAGTACTATCAGATGCTTCACAGAATTTACAATGTCAGAAGATTATTAGCTCTTTTATGTTACTTCCTGATGAAGGGGTTGCTCCCACTTATAAACAAAGCAATTTTAAGGTCTTCTTGTGTATTCATTTTACATTCTGTTTTGGCAGTTTGAAATAACTTTGTTATTGCATTTGCTAAAGAGTAATGCCTCTTTATGCTTGACAACAGGGTTTACTGCAAATGAGAATCATATGGGGTGTAAGGGTACTATAAACTGATGAAACACCTCATAGGATGAATGCAGTGTAAGATATGCTCTAGAAATACTAAGAAGTCAGAATAAAAATTAGTTTCAGTTGAAAAAAAGTTTGATATTATGTTTCACCACATTAGAAGAATGCTTAGTTAATTTCTATTTGCTGACTATTTTGTTACCCTGGATTTAATCCTCCTGAATTATTCACATCTGAACTTCTTCAATATTTCTATCAAGTGCCATCATTTTATTGCAGGTCAGTTTGAAATCCACATAACTTATGAAGATTGCTCTGTCAGACATTTATGTATCATAAATAAATCCATTATTGTTTATAGCATCTTCTAAAAAGCTTCAGACCACAATGATTTTATTTTTTATTTTATGTTTTCCATTTGGGTAACAAACTCAAATTTCCTCTTTTCCTCCTATTTTTATGGCACCGTGGAAACCTCTCAGTGTTTGCAGGGCGAAGATAGTTCTGGAAAAAATATATCTGTCACTTGACACTTGTAATACACCAGTGCCCAAAAGGAGGTCTTTGTAATTTCAAGAATTTTGTACTTGACCACTTTCATGCTGTAGAATTCCAGAACGTCATGTATTCTTCTGGAAGTATAACTAATGATGCCTATGGAGACTGAAGCATTGACAAGAATTTGAGCAGTTGAGTTTCTATGGCTCCTACTAGCAACAGAAACATCATAAGCATCTGCTTCATTCAATGGAAAGGAACAATAAAGAACAAAAGAAAAGGAAGTTGCATTAGGGTCTGCCAGAAATACCAGCTCTGTATATTCTATAGCTACATAAGCTTCCAGAGTCCACTAACCAAACTGCAGCTGAACGATTACAGTTTGCACAGATGCAGAGAAAAAAGCCCAATGGTGACTAGCAGTGATTTTGGGACAGAAAAAATCTGCGTCAAAAGAGAATTTTAAGGGACTACAGAATACAAGAGTTAGACATCCAATGAGGTTGTAAAGTGGCAGCATTTTGTTTTTAAAAACCCAAATTAACAAAACATACACAGATAAATGTTTGTGCATCTACATGGGCAGTTTGAATCACCTGCTGTTCTGCTCCCAGATCTTGTTAGTCCATTGTCCATACTTCATACATGCTAGGCTGCTCCTGGCACAGACAAAATTGTGTCTCCCCAAGCAGTGTTTGGCAGTGGTTTGGTAATAAGATCAGTTTATTGACCTGTTTAGTAAGTAGCAGGGACATGACTGTGCCATTTCTGTTTCTTTTCTCCGCATCAGTGATATTCTAACAAACCTTAAATTTCACACATCTTTACATGTTTCAGGTCTATCTGTAGCTGTATTTTTCTCATTCTATCAGAGTACAAACAAACAGGTTTGCTGGTATTATTCTTTATTAATATCTTTTTTTCATAATACGCCAAAGGCAAATTTTAAAAACACCTAAAATTTTTTGCATATTACTAATCCAAAGTGGTAAAGATGGAATATGAGAATCCTTGGCAAATGACGCCATGTGCGTCTAGTTATTTCGGCTTGTAAAAGGAGGACTGCTCCTGTTTCCAAGAATATCCTAGCCATATTCAGAAATGTGGGTAGGATTTATTTTGTTTGTCTGTCTTGGATTTGGTGGGATTTGTTTGTTTGGTTTGGTTAGGTTTTTTGTTTGTTTGGGTTTGGGCTTTTTTTCTGGGGGGTGGGTGGTGGTTTTTTTTCTTAAGGGGTTCAGCAAAGCCCCAGGAGTTGCCATACGAAATGCAAATAAAAGTGACCTATATTAAGAAGTTGAGAAGTGGTGGGATCACATAACATGCATGAAGAAAATGATATTGTATGCGTGCTGGAGAGGTTAAGCAGGACTAGGACAAACGACTGAGATCTGCAGAGCAGACACCCACCCTCATAGAATCATAGAATAGTCAGGGTTAGAAAGGACCTAAAGATTATTTAGTTCCAACCCCCCTGCCATGAGCAGGGACACATAACACTAAATCCTGTTGCCCCAGACTCTGTCCAACCTGGCCTTGAACACCGCCAGGGATGGAGCATCCACAACTTCCTTGGGCAACCCATTCCAGTGCCTCACCACCCTCACTGTAAAAAACTTCTTCCTTATATCTAATCTAAACTTCCCCTGTTTAAGTTTGAACCTGTTACCCCTTGTCCTACCACTACAGTCCCTAATGAAGAGTCCCTCCCCAGCATCCTTATAGGCCCCCTTCAGATACTGGAAGGCTGCTATGATGTCTCCACGCAGCCTTCTCTTCTCCAGGCTGAACAGCCCCAACTTTCGCAGCTTGTCTTCATACTGGAGGTGCTCCAGCCCCCTGATCATCCTCGTGGCCCTCCTCTGGACTTGCTCCAGCAGCTCCATGTCCTTCTTATGTTGAGGACACCAGAACTGTACACAGTACTCCAAGTGAGGTCTCACGAGAGCAGAGTAGAGGGGCAGGATCACCTCCTTTGATCTGCTGGTCACGCTTCTTTTGATGCAGCCCAGGATACCGCTGGCTTTCTGGGCTACAAGTGCACACTGCCGGCTCATGTTAAGCTTCTCATCGACCAACACCCCCAAGTCCTTCTCCACAGGGCTGCTCTGTGTGTCTTCTCTGCCCAACCTGTAGCTGTGCCTGGGATTGCCCCCACCCAGGTGTAGGACCTTGCACTTGGCTTGGTTGAGCTTCATGAGGTTGGCATTGGCCCACCTCACAAGCATGTCAAGGTCCCTCTGGATGGCATCCCTTCCCTCCAGCGTACCAACCAAACCACACAGCTTGGTGTTGTTGGCAAACTTGTTGAGGGCGCACTCAATCCCACTGTCCGTGTTGCCAACAAAGATGTTGAACAGGACAGGTCCCAACACCGATCCCTGAGGGACACCACTCGTGACTGTCTTCCAACCGGACATTGAGCTGTTGACCACAACTCTTTGCTTGCAGCCACCCAGCCAATTCTTTATCCACTGAGTGGTCCATCCATCAAATTGATGTCTCTCCAATTTAGAGACAAGGGTGTCATGTGGGACAGTGTCAAACGCTTTGCACAAGTCCAGGTAGATGACGTCAACTGCTCTGCCGCTGTCCATCAGTTCCATAGCCCCATCATAGAAGGCCACCAGATTGGTCAGGCAGGATATCCCCTTAGTAAAACCATATTGGCTGTCACCAGCCACCTCATTGTTTTTCATGTGCCTTAGCATGTTTTCGAGGAGAATCTGCTCCACGATTTTGCCAGGCACAGACCCTCAGAAACTCATAAATTGATAAATTGTGGCACAATTTTAGTTTCTACGTTTTAGTATTTTCCCCAACCTGATCAGAAGTTGGCTCAGGCCAAGGACCATTCCCAACCAACAGCACAGAGGTAGCCATTCTTTTTCGGAGAATAAGAGCGCTTCAGCATACAGAAAGAAACTTTGCCATGACAGTTGGTCAGAGGACTAGGGAAGGATCCCTGCTAATTTAATTGGTAAAGTTTCATTGCTACCAGTGAGGTGCTTGACTGATTGTGAGAATTCTACTTTTGTGGCAGTTTTCACACTGACAACTGTAACATTTTTTACCCCACTGATAGCTGTAGCTGCTTGAATTTGTTAGAATGTCGATTTAGGTGTTATGCCAAGATGTGAGAACAACAGAAACACGTTAGGATAATAGAGACTGTGCTGCTAATATCTAACAATCCACAGGACTTTCAGATTACTTCATCACAGTTGAATACTGTATAGACTTGTCATATGTCATATGCAGGTGACCAGTATGTAAAAAGAAGAAAGGTAATGTCATTGATTTCTGGTACTACAGAGTAAATAAATACAGAGAGAAAAAAACAGCAAAAATTAAGTACAGAGCAAAATTTCTTTCTATAGGCCCCATTTTTGTCAGAAAAATACTACATTTAACAGGCCCTCTTTAAACACAGTTTTCATAATTCAACTTGTAATATTCCACAGCAAAAGCAAACAAATTACAGATCAGGTTGCTGAGAATTATTAAGGGTTTGGTTTTGTGGGGTTTTTTTTGTTTGTTTGTTAAGTAATTTCTCTTCATGAAAATCATTATTCTTTCCAGTCACTGTTAGTTTGATACATTCTGTTGAATATATTTACTGCAAGTTCCGACCCTTTTTTTCACACTGCCTTGGCAGATCAGAAGCAGGAAAAGATACCTGGAAAATAGGTCGCCAAACTACAAACTCTCTCAAAACTTTCCCATTGCATACCTGGGAATCTAAGGAAATTTGTCTCTCTGAAGGCACAGTAAAGGCTGCACTATCACAAGCAAGAAAAAGAAAACTGTTAGGAAGAACACAGGAAATATTGGAGATAAGATACTGGGACTAACAAGATGTCATCGATACCTACAGATTATTGATTTTTTTTTTCTAAGTGTTAATACATTTTTAATCTTTGAAGAAAATAGTCAACTGTAGTTGATTCCCTAATGTTTACTTCTGATGAAAAGCCACAGAATCTATTTTTTGTCTTAATATTTCTAACCATAATCAGTTATAAAGCTAAGCTATTCCCTGAATGCGAGGATTTTTGTTTGGGGTAAGATTTCTGATGTAAAATAATTGTTTTGTAGACTGGCTGTGGTTCAAGTTCAACGTTTGAACATACATAAAACACGTTTTATTACAAATGTACTCAGATGTTCGTTTACTAATTGAATTGATGACCAAGTGTCTTGCAGTCCTCTGACATCTATTAAAACTCATCAGTATTTTTCAGCACATCTTGAAGAGATTGAGACATTGATTGCTAAAAGCAAAATGATCCTAAGCTAAGCAGTTTTGAACAAAGATTTGAAGAATAATGATTACCCTTAAAATACTGGTTTTTTTGTTAGCATGTAATGTGGTCAGGATGAGAAAATATAGTAATCTTACCCAAGCTAAAATCTGCTATTCATTAATCATCCCAAACCCCTTAGACTGCTTACATCAAATATTGTTAAAAGTAACTTTTCAAGTTCATTTGAATCCTTGTGCATTTTACCTTTACTATGATGTTTATTCAAAATAAAAGAGAAACCTTTTTTTTCCATCTGTAAAATTTAATTCTTGTATAAAACAACAGATAAAATGATCTCAAGGAAGCCCTTATATCTAACTTATATAGCAAAACACCTATGCTTTTTCCACCACTGGAAAGTGAAAGAGTATAACTTGTAATAGGAAAATGGCCAACAGGAGGGCTTTGTTTTATATACTGGAATTTTCATCATCTTTCTTTGCCAGAAAACTTTAGATTTTTAGATAGCTATCTATCAAAATCTGTCTCTAAGGTTAAACCACAATAAGGCAAAACAACTGTCAGATTAAAAATTCAATGGATTTTAGAAGTTTTATTGGAAAGATTTGGACCTTAAAGATCTTTCTACATAATTGCAGAAGGGGAACCTGTGGTTAAAACATTTCAACAGCATTCAGGAGCCTTAGAAGTTCAGCACTCAATGTTGTCGCAGCTATCTGCGTGGACCTTGGGAACTCATGTAAGTTTGAACAAATTCTCAATTATATTCTTTGTTTTCATTTTGTAAACCAAGATTCTCTGATGTGTGAAGGTGAGCATGCACTGTGTTTCACTACTTCATGGCTATCTCTGACTGTGGTTCAGATTCTCAACTGCAAAAGAGAAGTAATGATACATACCTGTGAGAATAAGTCTGTTAATACTTGTTAAGTTACTTCAGTGACAGACCACATAGACAATGGAAGAAGACACAAAGTGGACAAAAAGTGCCACGATAGTGGCTCTTTTCGTTAGGTCTTGTCAGATTCTTGATGAGGACCAAGGTCATGGTGATGGATTCCCAGAAATCTTGCAGTTCCTAATGTGAGTAAAAGATTTAAGATGTCAAATCCCTTTTTTTTCACATGGGTCCAAGTTCTTCTTGCTCAGGGCAGCAGAGCAATGGAAATTCCCTGAACGTGTACATACAGAAGACGATGTCATTGCTATCAGCTCTGAAACAAAGAACAGAGCAGTATGGGGGACACTAGAGTATTCATCAGTTTAGTTAGGTTTTGTTTTTTTTTTTCTTTTCTTGTGTTCCAGGTGATCCATTGGCTTTTAGTTTGGTGCTTGCTTTGAATTCATATTTAGAGGATGGGAATATTGTTATTATCTTGAATTCTACCTTATTCTGGGTCTATTATCCTGTGGACTCAAAATCAGAATTATTGTTTGTTTGTTTTTCTTCTTTCAAGTGATTGCCAGCAGAAAGAAGGGCTCAGGTATATCGTGACTCATTTATATGCCAGGCATGTATGATTTAGGCATCTGGAAGATGGTTACTCTTGTGCGCATTCTTTGCATATTTGGGTTAAGGAGATTTGGAAGTTAAGTTAGAAAGAAAAGAAGTAACGTGAAAATCAGATATGCTATGTTTTTGATACAAGGTTTATACCATCATTCTAGTAAATTTATTTCCTATATATGCTATGCAGAATTTCCAATACAAAAATCCAAGGCCTAACTATAGCCATCTGGGCCAAAAAGCCTATTAAATATAAGTATATGATGGACCTGGGAGAAAATTACTTTAGGGAGTTTTTCAATTGTATATTTCCCTCATAGAAAACACAGCACATTTGTGTTTCTCTCTGAGATCTGACAGATAACATTTATTTATTGTGAATGATGCTTTTAAAATTGTAAGCTAGATTGCTCAGTATTATAGGGAATGGCATTGTATAGACCAGTCAAGCATAAAGAAAACAAATATAATGAAAATAAAAATGCTAGCCAATGTTACTTTGCACATCTCTCCTAAAGAGGACAAATAGTTTTTGGAATACTGGAAGACTTTGCAAGGCCAACTAAACAGAGTAATCTTGACAGTACAGTTCCTTTACTTTCCATAGACTTAAAACTGGGTGGTCTGTTCCTCCATAAGTCTACTGTGTTCTTATTTATTTATATTGATCCAAAACATTTTAATTTTAGTGCTAGAATCCTTTCAGCTACGACTTCAAATTGACTCACCACTGCCAGTATCAACAGCTGACTTGGTTGCTGTGTTTCATCTAAACACACTTTATCGCATTTTTCGATTGCCTGTATGACAGAAACTCCAAGAGCTAAATGTTGCAGTGCTGCTATGGACTAATCCTATTAAGTACCAGCTATCACTTGGAAAGGTGCTCAGCATCCACAACAACCAGTGGGCTGAATGACAGGAGGAAGGAGACAGAAGAACTTTCCTATACTGATGCCGTGGTTTGAGCCCAGCTGGTAACTCGGAACCACGCAGCCGCTCGCTCACTCCCCCACCGCTTCTTCCTCCCCCTGCTCCCGGAGGGATGGGGAGGAGAATCAAAAGAATGTAACTCCCACGCGTTGAGATAAGAACAGTCCCGTAACTAAGGTATAATACAAAACCACTACTGCTACCACCAATAATAATAATGATAAGGGAAATAACAAGGGGAGAGGATACAAATGCTCACCACCCGCCGACCGATACCCAGCTCGACCTGAGCAGTGATCTGGGCCTTCTGGGTAACTCCCCCCAGTTTATATACTGGGCATGACATGCTGTGGTATGGAATAGCCCTTTGGCTAGTTTCGGTCAGGTGTCCTGTCTCTGCTTCCTCCCGGCTTCCCCTCCTCCCTGGCAAAACATGAGACTGAGAAAGTCCTTGGTCAGAGTAAACATCACTTAGCAACAACTAAAAACATCGGTGTTATCAGCGTTGTTCCCAGGCTGAAAGTTAAAAAACACAGCACTGCACCAGCTACTAAGGAGGAGAAAAATGACTGCTATAGCTGAACCCAGGACAACTGATTTAGATGAAGATATCTGGAAACTCATATTGGGCAACTCTTGCTGTGCTCCTGGAAAAGCAATACATAAGGTTTTCTGAGTACATTAGCTATACTTCTGACATACATACGATGATTTTTTCAAAGGTTCAGTGTGACAGTACTCTGTACGCTAAACTGTCTCCCCTCTTCCATTTACATCAAGTTCAATATTACACTTTTAATCTTCAAAGCTCTGTTAGTATGGCCTTAGGCTACTTCAGTGGTTGCTTGCCACAGAATGATGTGACTTTTCCAGGCAGTGGTTTAGGAAATATGGAATTTTAAAGTGCAAGTATGAGTCTTGGCAGAGCAGAAACTGAATTCTCTCTTTATACCTGGAACTTATTTGTAGAAGAAATGAAAATGACCTCTATAGTCTCAGAACTAAATGCCAAGACCCAAATCTTTACTCGTTCCTTTTCAACACCTATATCTTATTTAGGCAAGAATTATCTAGAACATTTGAGCTGTAGGAAATGTTTTGTGAGTTTTTTGTTTGCTTGATTTCTGAACGCTACATAAGACACTTTCTTTCAAATTTGCATCACTTTCGACACACATAGGCACAGAAGAGCTTCACACAGGAATGGAAATTATGGAATTCAGTGCTCTCACAGTAATTGACAAAGTTGAGAAGGATTTCTAGGACTGCTTAACTCTAGTCCTGACAGAAAAATTAAAAAAACCCAAAACAACCTAAGGATAATGTTACCATTAAAGAAAGCTGAGCAGATCATACATATAACACAGATTAGCATTGTCAGGGCAACAGCGTTAAACTGTGGTTTATATAAATCTATTCCAAGTAATCATATTAAATAAATTTTTAAATCTTTGAGATCTCTGTTTAATGATTTAGAGTAAGGCTGAAGAAATGAATGACTATTTAAGTATGATTTGGCTAGAAAAGTAAAATTAGCATATATCATAGAATCAGAATGGTTAGGGCTGGAAAGGACCTTAAGATCATCTAGTTTCAACCCTCGTGCCGTGGGCAGGGATGCCTCACACTAGACCATGTTGCCCAAGGCTCTGTCCAACCTGGTCTTGAACATTGCCAGGGATGGAGCATTCACATCTTCCTTGGGCAACCCATTCCAGTACCTCACCACCCTCACTGCAAAAAAACTTCTTCCTTATATCTAACCTGAACTTCCCCTGTTTAAGTTTAAACTCATTACTATTGCTTTTACTCATAATGTGTTTAAACTCATTACTATTCCTTATTGCTACAGTCCCTGATGAAGAGTCCCTCCCCAGCATCCTTATAAGCCCCCTTCAGATACTGGAAGGCTGCTATGACGTCTCCACGCAGCCTTCTCTTCTCCAGGCTGAATAGCCCCAACTTTCTGTAGTGGTAGGACAAGGGGCAATGGGTTCAAACTTACACAGGGGAAGTTTAGATTAGATATAAGGAAGAAGTTCTTTACAGTGAGGGTGGTGAAGCACTGGAATGGGTTGCCCAGGGAGGTTGTGGATGCTCCATCCCTGGCGGTGTTCAAGGCCAGACTGGACAGAGCCTTGGACCACATGGTTTAGGGCAAGGTGTCCCTGCCCATGGCAGGGGGGTTGGAACTAGATGATCTTAAGGTCCTTTCCAACCCTTACTATTCTATGATTCTATGATTCTTAGCCCGTCTTTGCATGAGAGAACCTCCAGCCCCCTTATCATCCTCGTGGCCCTCCTCTGGACTTGCTCCAGCAGCTCCATGTCCTTCTTATGTTGAGGACACCAGAACTGTACACAATACTCCAAGTGAGGTCTCACGAGAGCATAGTAGAGGCGCAGGATCATCTCCTTCGACATGCTGGTCACGCTTCTCTTAATGCAGCCCAGGTTGGCTTTCTGGGCTGCGAGCTCATACTGCCCATGTTTTTTCAGAAAACAGGTAGTATAAACACAGTTTTAACACTACTATATCACATATAGTAAAGCATGTGACATCATAAAATTCAAATATTTACAGGAGTTTTAAGTTATGCTGGGAGAAATAAGACGAACAATATATGATGCAACTGATGCAGGGATATTTCTCATAAAAATGTAGCAAAAGGTGCATACCACAGAATTAATGAATGATAAGATTGCCTACAAAATGATCCACACTTTTCTGTAAAAGTCAGTGGAAGAAGTGAAGACTGGACACAATCATTGGAAAACATTATTTTTAGATACTCCTACAGTAGAAGTTGCACAGAGATGTACTACTGTGCTATTTATTCCACCAGGATTAGGGGAAACCTAAACATTCACTTCAGCCACTGGATTCTAATAAGGCCTTGCCAAGCATCTGAAATTTGGCTGCTTAGTTATCAAGTCCACAAGTAGCAGCTGGCAATACTAATACCTCCATGACTTAAGAAGTAACAGACAGACTTCAACAGTCAGTTAGGGCATTTAGGACAGGGGGTCATTCTGTAGGTGGTGTATTACATCAAATGGGTCCTTTTACAGCTCAGTGTTGGTGGGTTTGGGGTAGCCAAATTTAGATCATGGAAAAGGTCATAACTGCCTTTCCCAACTATATATCTCCAAGGGCATAATGGTGATCATTTGTAGTCAAACAGCCAGCATTATTCATAGTGTTTATGTGGCATGAAAAGGAACAGCTAACAAAAATTATTTCCTCAGAAAATATGGAAGAGGGAAAATTATTTCAAGATAATGAATGAATATTGTGGTGTTAATCTATGATCTTTTTTACCACTAATAAGTAATGTGATTAAAGAAATTAAAGATAATTGAAGGTAAAATGTTTCTCCTGTAAATTCTTTCATGCATCTGATGTATGAGATATGTCACTCAGAGACTGGTTCACCCATAAAGCCTGCAAGTTTATAGCCTGCTTATGTAATTTGTACTCATATGTCTAATATGTTTGGGTATTATTAAACATAGCTCATTGAATGTATGTCTGTTGATTTTGTAAACTGTGTTTTTCTAAACTCTGACTCCGACTGATGAATGCCAGGACAGATATTCCTGAAACCAGCACTACAGATGTGACTTCGATGAACAAGGCAAGTCTTCTGTTTCTATCACTGCAAGTTTGTCTGATCAAAGCACCAATGAATCAGATCAAACAGGCTGGTATTACTGTCATTCTTTCCAGTCAGTTAGCAGGTGTTGAACGAGTCTACAGAAGGTGAGAATGGGGTGTGTTTAACTTTTTAGAAACGCATGTAACAACAGAGTGGGTGAAATGTGTTAACAGGAAACTTTAGCCTGCATGTATTAAACTAGTATGAATTCCTGGGTAAATTCAGCATGTGCAGTGTATTTCGTTTTTTCACTGCTCCATAGACTTTCTGGTACAGAAGGTTAAGAAAATAGAGTGACTGTCCTGGGTCAAGCCAAGCATAATACAAAAGGAAAAGGCTCACCCTTCCACCCCCCCACCCCCCCCGCCACAATCTGTTTTCAGATGGTTCTACACTTTATTCACACCCACACAAAAACATGAATGCATGTTTGGGGCAGAGAAATCTTTCTTTGCTGTGACCCACATCATCCACAAAAATACGAAAAGAAGAAAAAGATTTTTAAAAAGTAGAAGACAAGAGTCTGGAAGATCCCGATGCAGGCATTTAGTAGATTTTGTTGCCAAAGACAAACTACACTAATTCTAGAGGGACTTTTGTAGCAATGTCTGGGTTAAAAATTTAGGAATCATTAATATACTGATATCTTAAGTCCTTATTTAGAAATCTGACAAAATAGGACAAAACGGTGTGGTATTCAACAAAAAAACTTGCTTGCCTATAAGCAGTGAATTCACTGGCTTAAGAAAGAATTATCAAAGGCAAAAAAAAAAAAAAAAAAAGAAAGTAACTGAAAACAGGAAAATGCACAGGATAATATTCAATACCTAAATCTATTTTCCCCAAAAGTATTCATAACAATTAAAATTCCTTGTAACTTATTTATTGGTAAAATTACTCACACCACCTGGCTGATTTCTGCCTTCTCCACCTACTTCGTCTTTGTATTTTGGATTGTAAAGACTTAGATTTTATTTTAACCTTTTCATAGTAACAAGACCTCACTGAGCTCCAACTTCCTCATTAATGTGTTTCCTGGTCATGCCTTTTCTTTCCAAGGGACAACTGCTCTGCTAAAAGCAGTTGTTTTCAGTTATTACTGTTCTACAATAAATGTCTTTCATAAAATTGGTCATATGCAGTAAGACATTTCATTTTCTTAAAATTAAAAATAAATCTATATGGGATATTCCAGGTCAGTTTGATCAACATAAATGCTGTTACTAAAGCTTTAAACTTTTTTAATTGTTTGTTATTAAAACAAATGAAACCAAACCAAAACAATCAAAAAAACCAAACCAAAACCACTTACATATCAAATTATACCAAATGCATATTAATGCTTCATAACACAGAAAGCTCAAGGTTGTCAGCATGTCACACTTCATGGTATTTTTCCAGTTCTTTTAAAGCAAATAGTCAATGAATATTCACCTCAGGATGAGATTAGCTGCATGTATTTCTTTGCATCAATACTTGCATGGTGAATAAGCAAAAGCCTATCTGCCAGGGCAAGGCAAGTGATTTAATCCCTCTATTCCACTCTTTGGGGGCCATGTTTGGAGTGCTTCATCAAGTTTGGGACCTCCCAAAGAAAAAGACATATTCTGCAAACTGGAGGGAGTCTAATGGAGGGCCACCAAGGTAACTGAGGGGCTAGTGCACAGGGTGTGTGGAGAGGTTGAGGGAACATTTTTTTATTTAGCCTAGAAAAGAGAACACTGGAGGAGAATAACATTACAGTTATCTACTATCTAAAGGAGAGGTTATGCAGAAGGAAGGCTCCTGTTCAAGCATAACAAAAGGGTATAACTCAAAGTTTCAGGAACAGAAATTCTAACTGGCTACGAAGAAATTAAACATTTGCAAACAGAGCGGCTAAACCTGGTAGCAGATTGCAGTGTCTTCACTTTTGCAGCAACCTCATCTAACTTCGAAATTACCATTACTTTGGGCAGGAGACTGGACTAGATAACTTCTAAATTTCCCTTCAAATGCAAATTGTACTGTATTTCTAGAAGTCAATTTATTGTTTGATTTACGGTCTGCTTGTGCAAATCCTAGTGATACAGGAGTTCCCAAAGAAAGCACTGGTGCTGATCTACACTGTGAAAGGAAAGGATTCCAGGTATAATGGTTTTGATCATTAATTCATCCAAGAGTAAACCAGATTATACCAGATGTCGTGTTTCCAAAACTAACCAAACTCCTTGACACTAATTTCTATTTCATTTGGAGCTTGTGAGGGTACTTTTATTGTGTTTATGTATCAAGCCTCTCATTGGCTATCCACCATCTACATAAAGAAGTTAAAATGGTTCTTTAAAGAAGTTTCATGCCACAGTGTGTTTAGGTAAGAGTAGGGCCAGTGTTCATTCATTCCCAAATTCCGTTGTTTGCCTTAGGACATTTTTTTCCCCCGAGGAAAAGTTCTATTTGCTTACTGTACTTTAAAATCTGCAATTGTGATGTCTTTTTTCCACCACAGAAGAAACATGCCAATGTCACATACTCCTAGTATGTTTAGAATTTTTAGCTATTCATGGTTGTCATGACTGGCTAACAAAGAAGGTCAGATTTGAAATTAAACAGAGCAAATTAAGTGAATAGATTTATTTAAAACGTACTGGAGTAGACTAGATATACTCTGTCTTGTCTCTCATATTTTGGATGTGACCCTATATATAGCTTTTCTTTTGTGGAACACCAGAATTTGATAAACAGACAATTTAAAAAGCATAAGTAATATCCTGTCCTGCCTGCTATGAACACCACAATTAACCTGATTCATGCGACATGAGTGTCATGAAATACATTGTTTGACAAGCACCCTAATTACTTATACTAACAGCAAGTCTGAAGACTACAATTGAAACAAATCTGAATGCCGTATATCATAAAGTTTGCTGTAGTTTCCTTCCAAGAGTTTACCATTCTTTGGGGGATAAAGAATTTTGTTGAAAACTGCCATTTTTCTCTCTTTTTTTTTTTTTTTAACCTCAAATCTAATAAAGTTTGAGCTGAATTTGAGATTATATATTTATACAGAGCTGTGTCTGGAATGGAAAATGTAGCTCTGGATTTCTGATATGATACTGAGACAGGTGTTTCAGAAATGAGGTAAGAGTCAAGGTGATGTTTTCTTTTTTATTTTTAAATACAGTTCCTAATCTTCTTCTCTTTACAAAACTGATTGCTACAGACATTTATGTTTCTTTGTAGGTCATTAAAGTCAATAAAGTACTCATTTTTGAACTATCAGAATAATTAGAGACTGCGTTATTTATGTTGCAGCCTCACCCCATCCTATTTTGTTCCCTAAAAGTCTAAACTAAATTATTTCGTGGTGCCAAATTAAGAGATAATAGATGACTCTCAGAAACCATTTCTTTCTTTCCAAATTGAACACAAAAATGAAACAAAAACAAAAAAAAAAAAAGCTGAATGCATAGACTCTATGCTCACTTATGCAAGAGCCACAGTGGGTACTTCTGAAAAGAAGATTCACATTGCCCATTCTTATCATGCATACAGAATACATTTATGGTAGAGTCATCAGTCAGTTAATTTGGGTTACAGCAACTTTGAGGAAACTAAGATAACTATTCAGACAGAGAAGTTAAAAATTAAGCTTTTAAGATGGACTAACTAAACCCTAATAAGGGAAAAAATAAACTCTAGATAGTAAGGGTATGTACTGAGGAGTTAGTCCTCAGGCAACAAAACACTAAATGCTTTCTCTTTCTTGCAGCCAACATCTCTATCCATTAGTGTTCATCTACCCATTAATGTTAATCTACTCATCAGGTTTGATGCATACTACATCTGGAAGAGTAATGACAGAACCAGACATATACTTGTAGGTAATTTACTAACATACATTATACCTATGGATGACATTCTTAGATCTGAACCCTCCTTTTTTTTCAACTTCTTTTTGTGTGGAGAGGTCCATGTTTCCAAAAAGGTGATGCTCATTTTAAACTTTTTACAACACTTCAATTTCTCATCTTTTTTACATAAGATGATTCAGGTTCTGACTCCAAAGCAATTTTGAGCATTTCTTGTTAAAAAAGTCCTCTCAAAATTTCCTAAAACTAAATCAAACAAAACCATGTGATACTAGATGTTTCCATGGATAAAATACCTGATTTTTTTAAAGCACATACTGTACTCAAGAATGCATATATTGTCATGCCTGAATACCTACTTGTATATCGTAGAATCATAGAACCATTGAATGGTTTGGGTTAGAAGGGACGTAGAAGATCATCTAGTTTCAACCCCCCTACCATGAGCTGGGACACATTCCACTAGACCAGGCTGAAGAAGTCAGAAGATCAGTTTTGGACCTGTTCTTGACTATAACTTGCCATGTGCAGTATAAACCCTTTACAGTACTTGAAGGCATCCCACAGAACTTGTGGGATTTTGTGCTTTTGAATTTTTGTGTGATCTGAAGTTGCTTCCTGTTAGATTTGATCATTTTGGTATCAGAAACAATTTTTTTTTTTTTAAATTATGGTGACACTTTTATGAGCTATCATGATGTACAAACCAATAAATGAAGGAGCACACTAAAGAATTCACTGACCCACTCAATAGCTCTTTCTCTGAACTCAAGTTCATAAGGAAGATGTTCTTGCTTAGGTTTTTTTAAAGTTGTTAATGGCTGGGATGAGAAAATAGGAATTTTGGTAATCCTTAATCATATAACTTCACAAAAGTTGAATTAATGTTGACAGTTTTATATCTTATGATACATGCTACTGCTGATGGCTTAGGAACTTCACAGTTATGGGGGTGCTGTATCTTTCTAGAGTAGATATTGCTAATCAGGAGGATGATACTAAAATAAGTGGAAGTTTGATACAGACTATAAAATCTTGTATGGACATAATTATTTCTGTTTGGGAAGTGAGATCTGAACCCAAATTAATACAGCAAAAATGTTATTACCCTAAATTTTTATCTGCTCCTTTTCTATGAACACACCTGGGCAATTTATCAAAAAACAAACAAAAAAAAACCCACACTAATATATTCCAGTAAAAATGGATCCACAGAAAATGGAGTCATCACACCATGGTATATTAGAAAATAATTGATGCCTTTGTTCCAAGGAAAGAAGAAAAAGATTTTTTCTGTCACATGCTCTGATTTTCCAAGTTGTTTTTCTTTCCCCAGTTATCTTAGATGGATGGCCTTCTTCGAACAAACAATGAAAATTTCTGTTAAATGTATTTTCTGTAATGTAGAAATTAAATAAATAAAAGTCTCCCTCAAAGGTGTTTTGGTTTATGTTGTTTTCTTCACTTCTAGACTTTCATTTTATAAAATTCTATTTTCATGGTTTTGTTATTTAAGAATATACAAAGCTGGGAACAGTTCCAACTCACAATGAAGAAATTACTGTACCTAAAAAAAAAAAAAAAAGGCTGAAACTCTGAGCACTGTCACATGGAGAACGAATGAGACCAATATATTCTGTTTTTTCTGAAACTGAAAATACTTTAGAACCTGAAAAACATGGATTTAACTCATTGATTTACACTCTGGCAATACACTATTGGCCACAAACACTTATTATGAGGCAATGGGATGAACACATTATGCGCACAATAAGCTATTTTTTATTAAGGATAAACTGAATGTTACAAAAATATATAACTGTCTATAAGAGATAAGGCCAAAGATTCATTTATCTGAGTATTCTCCTGCCAGTAGTGGTGAAATGCAGATGCCAGGAACAAATTACAGGTTATAAATATATAAACATATTTAAAACCACCAGGTAAATAGTGATAGTTCTTCACTATATTTTCCCAGCCTCCAAGAACTGACATCTCAGTTACAACCTGAAACAATGGTCATATTTTTTAATTTCACAATCCTTTTTGATTTTGATGTAGTTTCTCTGGTTTTCCCTTGAGTTGTTGCGGACTTTTAGCACTCCCCCATCTTGAGCCAAGGAGCTTTACAACTAAACTAGAGAATGTCCAGAAATACTTGTTTTTCCTCTTTCTGCTTTCTGAACTTGCTACCTACACCAGATGCTAGTTCATGATCTGTAAGGTATAGTGAGCAACGGATCCCTCTTCACAGCTCCAAATCACTACAGGTGTTGTCTGGGCCACCCTTTTTTTTTTTCTTTTAAGACAGCTGACTTTCATGTATATGTATAATGGCTTACATTGATAAGTGTATGTATCTATGAACATAAACATTAAATATATGGCTATGTTTTAGAAATATAAATAGCAATCTTTTGCAGAGACTAAATCCCTATCTTACCAAGTTGTCTCTTCCAGCCACTTTGTACTCTACAGGAAATGCAAAATGCAATGGTCATCAGAAGATTACATTGGAGAAGTAAGCTCTCTACTGTCTTCAGTGTAACGCAGACAGCCAGTCACTGACCACAGTGCTGAAGAGGGCAGGAGGTATGTTGTCTGTCTGGAGGCCACAAAATAAAACAGAACCTAGGTAAGTTATGATTCCTGAGGTAAGTTCCTTACTTATTTATGATTCCTAGGTAAATTACAAAGCATGGGGATGTCCATTACTACCCTGTGTCATGAGTTTTTGTAATTAGCTAACTTTGTAGAAGGCTTGTTTAGCTTCAGTATGGCCTATGTATGCTCATATTTTTGCAGCTAAATTGGCAGTTTTAGGACTTTCCCCCAGCTTTCTGTACATGAATATTTACATTTTGTATAATTAAGAATGCGGTATAAGGAATTAGAATATTAAATATATTTTTTCTTCTATAAAAGAGAGAAGAGACAATAAAAAGGAGTTTACAAAACAAGATAAAAAGAAGGTGAAACAACAAATCAGAACATTTTCTTTAAAATTACCTGTATACTTCTGGACTTAGGTAAAATCAATTACTTTGAGAGAAAGAGAATGTAAAGAATTTAGCCACAAATAATCAAAAGACATCTTTAAGCAGTGATGGTGATAACATAAGACTCAAGTCTCTCCTGAACTGAGATGTTTAATCTCATTTAAGATCACCCTTCATTTTGCTTCTTGGAATGGTCCAGAGCCTCACTCTCATGGAGACTGAGTAGTTGAGATATCAGTAATCTCACTATAAAGAATTCAGGTCCAAGCTCTGAAACAGAACTTGTACACAACATAAAATCTTGCTGGCTAACTTCCAACACTTAAAGAGCCTTAAAACTTTTGATAGGAACAGCAAAGAACTGACTTGTAGACAGCTAATGATTCGTTTTCGAGACAAACAAATCCATTTGGGAAATGGCAAACCAACTGTCTTTAAAAGGCTTCCAACAGTGTAGGTCACTATACCATATCTAATGGAAAGGTCATCTCTTAGGAAAGGTTAGAAAACAGTGAGAGCTTTCTAGTTTTTTACTTCAGATCATTCAATTGAAATGGACCGAAAAATGAATGGAAGGAGATGGTTCAGCTACATGACTGCCTGGTTTATGAAGAGAGTACAGAGGTTTAGCACAGAAAGACATATGAAGTAGGACAAAGGAGATATAAACATCAGTACAAAATGTATTTTACTGTTGCTGAAAAATAGCAGTTGAGCCTGGCCACCTGATAATGCCAACATATGGTCAGCAAAATGTTTAAGTTAGATATGCAGGAATTATTATATATATATATAAAAAATTGAATATAATTTCTACTAAGGACATTTTAAATGTTTCCATTTTTAATTGGCACGCAGCCCAAAGTTCATCCCACGTATCTCCCTACTTTTTGCCCTGTCCCCAGGAAGTCGGAAAAGCTGTCCCTTTGCTAAGGCTAAAGGATAAAAAAACCCCCAATCAAACCCCAACAAAAACCCTGCTCATAAATAGTCTCTGCATACTCTACAGCAATTTTCACCTTCCAACAGCCATGCAATTAAAATGTAAATTTCTCTATGCATTGCAGGTCCAGAAAATTTTTAAACATATGGCCTCTTATTGGATGGTAAAATAAAAAAGGACAAAATCCATGGAAATATGATATGCATTCACAATAAATCTGCTGATGAATATTTATGGATCTCTGTTCTGTTTTGCCAGTGATCCTTTCCTATACCACAGATCATTTTTTCACTACTTATGTCTTGCTTCCAGATGATGTCATTTCCCGATTACATGAAATCAGTTTCTTGAGCTATATGGCATTACTTAATATTTGGAGGGGTTTTCTTGTTTGTTTCTTTCTTTGTTTTTCTTTTTTAAAGAGTACTCTGGATGGTTTGAATGCATAGCTCATTTTTTTTTCTGATTCATAAATCTTGAACTGCTTTTCCTCAGTACTTCATGGTTTTGGATCCTTGTAAAGTTCTTGCTTTTAATCTGTGATGATACTAATCCTGTGCAGTTCCAGATTAGAGAAGTAAAAAGTAGGATTATCTTTTGAGGAGAGAATTACATTATTCTTTGCTTCATTCTTTATAATGAATGTTGGTTTATGTCTTATTTTGACTTGTGAAAGGCAAGATGTCCTGGGTTCAGCTGTAGCAGTCATTTTTCTCCTCCTTAGTAGCTGGTGCAGCGCTGTGTCTTTTAACTTTCAGCCTGGGAACAACATTGGTAACACTGATGTTTTTAGTTGTTGCTAAGTGATGTTTACTCTGACCAAGGACTTTCTCAGTCTCGTGTTTTGCCAGGGAGGAGGGGAAGCCGGGAGGAAGCAGAGACAGGACACCTGACTGAAACTAGCCAAAGGGCTATTCCATACCACAGCATGTCATGCCCAGTATATAAACTGGGGGGAGTTACCCAGAAGGCCCAGATCACTGCTCGGGTTGGGCTGGGTATCAGTCGGCAGGTGGTGTGCAATTACATCCTCTCGCCTTGTTATTTCACTAATCATTATTATTATTGGTGGTAGCAGTAGTGGTTTTGTATTATACCTTAGTTACTGGACTGCTCTTATCTCAACGCGTGGGAGTTACATTCTTTTGATTCTCCCCCCCATCCCTCTGGGAGCAGGGGGAGGAAGCAGGGGTGGGGAGTGAGCGAGTGGCTGCCTGGTTCTGAGTTACCAGCTGGGCTCAAACAACGACACAAGAGCAAGCCAGAAGAGCTTCACAAATTGCGGTTTACAAGGCTAATAACATTTTCTTCAATATTTGTCTATTTCTTGTCAGAATTTAATTTTCTGTCACTAGTCCTGCATGTCTACTTCAATTTCTATTTTGATGAAAAAAGACAATTTTGGGGAGAAAAAAAGTAAGGAAAAGACAGAAATCTTTTTAATATTTTACTATGCACCATGTCTCAGTCCTAGAAAGATGATGCAACTTGCAATTTGAAAATTCTTCAGGGATTATATGGTATGATAGTTACAATTAATTTGAATTGTTTTGAAATCAAAGCAATTTTTAGATTAATTTGCATAATATGTAAATTCTATATTCTATGTTCTTGAGAGTATGTGACAAAGAGAAATATTGAGGCAGCTCTTGATTATTTACTACCTAAACATAAGGTTTCTCTGTTTTTAAGATTTTTTTTTAATATTATTTTTTAGTTGTTACGGTTGCTTCAGATTGAAAAAAAAGGGATTTTTTCTAAATAATAATGGAAGATGTCAGAAGAGAAAATACATAGCAAATCTGCATAATGTAAATGTACTTTTTCAATGGTAATTATTAAATCTCTCTGCTATTTAATCCTTTCATAATACTCAACAGGTTCTTTTATGCAAAATTTGCTTTTCTTTCCAGAGGGACTTTTTTTAAGACTGAAAGTTATTTAAAAAAAAAAAAAAAAAAAAAATTACTTTTGAATTCACAATAAAGAATTCTCATGTAATGGCAGTAAATAAATAAATTATTAATCATTATTTATATTTCATATAACATTACATATGCAATTTCTTTATAAAAGTGACTAGTATATTTTGAATTTCAAATAGCAGTCTGACTGTAATAGTAATAGTTTGAGTTATGCTGGATGGTTATGTCATTTATACTCTTGAAATTCAGATTACTATAAGAAATATTATAGGTGAATACAAATTGGAAAATCCTTCATTGGAAGTGCAAGAACATGAATATTAATTTCTATTAACATTCAGACTAGCATATATATTTTTCAATCAATACTTGTATCTGCACTCTTCAAGACAATGCATTTTCCCAAGAAGTGTAGAAATACTAAAATGCCATTTTAGTTTCTTCATAGTCCAGCACTTCTTATGGATAGAAGAAGATAACTGTCTACATTCTTTAGATTCAGAGACTTTACTTGCACCCTTTTGGATAAAGTGTAATGCTTTACTTCAGCTAAATAATTGAGCCAAAACATAAGATCCACCTCTTTCAGTTTCCTTTTACTTCAGATAATTTCCCAAATAGATGCTGCTGGTGGTTCTTTAGTGTCTTCGCAGAGTAATCTAGTTCCTTTAAGTTGTTATTCAAATCTACTTTGCACTAAGTTTTCTCAAAATCGTAGCATTACTCATGAGCTATCATTTCCCCTTGAGTCTATTCAATCCTGATTGTATGGGTTTGAACTGTAACTGGGGAAAAAGGAAGAGAAGGGGAGACTATATCTTTCATGCCAAATATTTATATTGTTACTTACATTTTCTTTATTCCTTTAGAAATTTTTTAATATTATTGACAGTGACAGAAAGGAATTGGGGAATAGGTATGTCAGCATAAGATTCTATTTACTCCTTATTGCTTCAGCCATAACTGTGAGCATTAGCTGATGGTTTGTTTCACAGTATCATTGTTTCAGTAGCTTTCTGCATCTCATTTCTTGGTCAATATTGATTTTTTCCTTCCTTGTCAGCACTATGGATTAAGCCTTTGCTCTGCATTATTCCTTAAGAATCAATATGAAACATTATGAAAAGATTTAAATATTTGGTTTAAGTTTTGAGATCTAAGCTGTGGACTAAGCTTTATGTTATGAAACTTTTTTTTTTTTCTCAGTAGATTTCATTGTGGATGATCTGTTATCGCTGCTATTACTGCCCCAGAATGTTAGAAAACTGAATACTAGAATTTCACCTTATAGTCTTCTATTATGTCTGGAAGTTTTTACTTCTGTATTTTGAATGAAATAGTGAACACTAAAAAATGATTTCTTTAGTATTTTATTGTCTTTTACTGTTTCAGAAAAGTGCTTTTGAATTGAAAAGTATTGAATCATGTTTACTTTTTGGGGGGCAGCAAGGATAAGCTAAAGCATTTGTAGACTGGAGTTAAACTAGATATGAAATGCCATCTTTAACAAGAGGTCTAGATGTATGAAGTACTATGTAGAGTATACAATAAAAACAAAACTGAAACAAACCACCACCAACAAACATGTTATGTAAAAACATAATATGTGCACGTACTCACACTGCTCCAGTTCTGCTTTGAGTGGAGCAGGACTCAGTCTCTCGATGAAGCACCCCAGTAAGACAGCACAGATTGAGGAGTACAGCAGGAAAGCAGTAAGCAGCTCCAGTGAGCAAAAGGTGTTGAGGTTGAGATTTATTCATCACCTGGAACACATAGGAGATAAGAAAATTAGCACCTCCTTGACTGGATCAGTCTTCATGGCTTCAGCTTTCCCACATTTATCTTACACTATGCCTCAGCATTGATTGGGAGATCAGTGCCATGTGGGGCTTAACACCTTTTTATATTCAGTGAAACATTAGCTGTCTGTTGGAAAACACTCCTTCTCCATTAAAATGTTGAATAAAACAGGTGGTTTTCAATCCATGTTAACCTTCAATTTGACTGAAGTTAGTCTGCTTTAGTCAACATTTCAGTGGCCTGGGAGTATGCACTTGATCAGCTGCTATTGCTCAGCTGAGGGCGTAGATCAGAAACCTTCCAAAATGATCACATATGCAGAGACAGATCTCAAGATAATTAAACTTCAAACAGTAACAAATATTGATGTCATGCTAGGTAGTATCACAGGCCTCACAAGAACTCCAAAGGTGAAAGATTTCATCTGCTATTACCTCCCCCTACACTCCCGCTGATCTCTGGTATTTCTCTTTATGTAAAAGTGACTCTCCCCACTGAAATGTCATATACAGGAGTGCCACCATAATTTCAGAGAACAATGACATCTGAACTCAAATGAACTGGCATTCAAAAAGCATGAAGTGTTATTTGTGGAAGGCTCTGGTTTAGACAGCATATAAGGAAGTCTACACTCCTGGAAATTAGTAAACCAAAACCCACTAAATCAGCTAGAATTTTGAGACTGCATATATGATGTTCAGCACAAAGAATTACCAGGACAGACTTTGCAAGGTTAAGGGGTTTCCTATATAGAGTCCAATCTCCTATAAAAAACAGCTTAATCTTGCACTTCCAATATACTATGTGTGCTGTATTTACTGATGGCAGAGTATTTTCCATGAGATGCCACAGTTTGTCCCCTGAGCAAGGAGAGCCCATGATAGGAGTTTGCTGTGTGTTTCTACATTGTGACCAATAAAAGAAAATGGAGCTAAAAGACAGTTTGTATGAGTTACTTTAGGAAATGCTTAAATCAGAAAATTTTTATTGAATTTTACATCCACCTCAAACTTTCCTTAGTTATATGTACAGAATATATATATGCTATTAATTTTTAATGTTTAGAAAATTAATTTGCATATACCTAACAGATGCAAAATTTATTAAAATAACTTGTACTCACCTTTTTCTAAACCTGACCATTTATCCTCAAAGTGTTTTTATCAGATATATGACTCTACATTAGTGTTTTAGGCAGGCAGTCCTTAATTTATGGGCTCAACCTAACCATAGAGTGAAATATTGTAACAAGGGTTTTATTCTCTGCAGCTGAACAAGCTATTATGCTGTCTACCATTTTCTTTATTCTCCTGTTAATGCTGAGGAATTCTGTTTTCTGAGCTGTTAGTGCCTTCCATTTTGTATTTCAGAATTTTCTTCCTAATGTCAATTTTAGATTAATATTATATTTTACATTCTGAAAGGAAATGTTTCAGTATAGCAAAGATTTTTTAAATATTATTCTAGTTATCAAATACATATATGACAAAGAGTGGAAGTCCATATTTCTTGCCATGCCTTTTTTCTCTTATTGGCATACAAAAAGTCAGGATTAGCATTGCAGATCTGTCATACTCTACTTGTAGTATGTAAACTACAGGTCAAGCTCAGAAGGACAGCTCAAGGAGAAAGAACAATAGAAAGTCAGGATTCATACCAAACCGAGAAAAGTAAATTACTTTTAATTTTAGATCTTTGGCAATACTTTTGAAATTTAATTTACAGTTTTATACTTGAAACAATGAGAAACGTGTATTCCTCATTAACTGCTTTCTTTAAGGACAAGACTTCTAAATGAACCATGCCCAGGACTGGACTAAGTTTTAACCACTATAGGGCACTTAAAATTATTTTATGTTCCTGGGCTATGACAAGTTTGAGAATTATATTAAAAACCTAAACTGCAGTCATACGTAGTTCACATTTCCAAGCTGAAGTAAGATCCTGAACCACATTAAAGCTGCAGCTTAGAACTGCACACAAAGCTGGGAGGTCTCTATCAGTACCAAATCTGCTAAATTGACCTAATTTTTAGTTCAAATCTAGAACAAGACCCTTAAGCCTGGATTGGGCTATATAGCATCTGTAGCTACATGAACTGTACCTCAGCTACCAAATAAAACCTCTATACTTCACACGAGAACATTTCCTAGCTACCAGTTTCTCCCTACTGCATTAAAACCTCAAGCAAACAAACAACAAAATGTCCCCCTCCCCCTCGAAAAAACACCCCCCAAAAAAAACCCCTCCAAAAAAATCACATCCATTACATCAGGACAAAAAAAAAAAAAAAAAAAATTTTTGAGAGAAGAAAGGACAAATCAACATTGCAATAGTATCTCAGCTCTTAATTTCCTCTTGGCATGTTACACACGTAACTTCCAAACTAACATGCCTACTAGGGTCCACAGCTCAGGTTATGGAAATTCATCACTTAAAAAATACTATTTGTTTCAAGATGAATTGCACCATTTACGGTAAGGTGGTAGTAGGGTTGATATCATGCCTGGAACAGTCATGACTGTGGTGATGCCAGAGTGCTTGATCTCCCCAGTCAAGCATACCTTCACTGACCAGGGAGAGCACCCTCCTCACTGCCCACTGGTCTTCCTGACTATGGACACACACCTGACAGAGATGATCTGGCAACACGTCCAGTTTCTTGTCCTGCTCCTGCTGCAGTGGACAGCACATGGCTGCCTGGCTGGTACCACCAGGCAGCATCAGGCACATGTTTGCACACCTTGTTATGCCCTTTCCTGTTTCTCAGATTTTCTTCTCACACCCTTGTTCTCCCTTTCCTCTGCCCAGTCTTTGCCCAAATAAACAACCTTTCCTAATTAATTTTTCTCCCCTGATCCCACCTGTGATACTCCTGAACCTCAATTTATTATTCTGATAATGTTACTTAGGTAGTTTCTACCACAAATGCCAGCTGCTGCTATGATTAACCAGGTGCTGCTGGCGTTTCAAGACTGTTCCCCAAAATGTGCCCAGTTTCCCTTTGCTTTTCTGTGAAGTTTGACTGCTTCTTATTCAACTCCCACTTTAGTAATCTGTGAGGTCATGCTTCACGGCAGGATTTGTAACTTTTGTCAGCTTCTCGCACAACTTCTCGTGTCACGTCCAGTAGTTTTCCATGTCCTGCTCAGTTCTCTTAACCTCAGGCCAGGTCTTGTCATTTGCCTGCGGCCCTAACATGTCAAACCTACCCTGAAGACAAGTTTATGTACTAAAAAGTATCTATCTGCTGTCTTTCTTAATGTCAGTTTAGGTAAATGGGTTTAGAAAATGATGTATTTAAACTGGTGTGACTTCCATGTGTACAGATGGTCTGAGAAGAAGATACACAGGTATTGCCTAAAGAGATTTTTCTCTGCTGTACCAGTAGTTAATTATACACAGGTGATTTTCAGAACAGTGAATAAAACTTTTATCTCCTAAATTTTATGCAATTATTAATCATTAGTAACTATTAATCTATGATATTATATAAGCTACATGAAAAACTGCATAATTAGTATTTTTATTTTATACAATAACTTGAAGAAGAAATGAAAATATGCCATTTCCAGAATGTCGATTCTTTTTATTTTTCTTGATCCTGTGGATACCTTGGAAAGCCATCTATAAAAACATTCTGCTGGCATCAATAAATGTAAATACTGTGATATTTCAGGCATTAACAGATGAAATTGATCAAAAATATTCCTATCAGCAGCTAAATCTTTTCTGTTGTGGGGACCTGCCGTGTTTAAATAGCTTAAAAACTACGCTTGAGCTAGCAAAATTTATCTGTTTGAAAGAAGACTGCTGACTGTACACTAAAATGTAACTCTCTTAAAATGACATGCATTAGTCCTTTATGTGCACCTTCTCATATTCTTTCTAGCACAGACATCTCCTGAGAATGCTTTCCAATTGCTTTCCCAGAAGCAGAAAGATGCTGCATGAAGATGTGGTAACATGAGAACAGGGAGTCCACCTCCAACCTTCATTAGGTAGGTTATGACTTTTATTAATATAAATTGCTTCATTATAGGAGATCATCTAATTATTTTTGAATTCACAAAAGGATATTCAAATAGCCCTAAGGAAGCTTTAAATTTCAGACTTTGCTGGAGAGAGATGGACATTTGAGACAGTTCTCAGGGAACCTCCTATTGTAGGCAGGCTGAAAATTTTGATAGCTCTGAAATTAAAACTCACCAGACTGACAAAAAGAAAAGAAAGAAATAAAAGATCCTCCAAACAAGATATATACGTAAAATTTGTGTTAGATAATCATAGCGCTAAGAATTGCATTCATCTAACCATTAGGGGTTTGTAACAGAGTTATAAATATTTTATTGGATTTTTAGTAATAAAAAAATCCTTAATGGATAAGATTTAAGGTGAGCACACTACTACTTGAAAGCTTTGATGTATGGAAACTCCATCAGCTTTGAGGTGAATCAATAAGTCTCACAAGTTTTTGTTATGATGACTTAGTATCTTGTCATCTACCATCCATTTCTAAAAAAAAGAAAAACTACCATAAAAGCACTGGGCTGTGTTTTTGTTCAGAAACTGAAACACTCAATGAGCTTATATGTAGGACAGTGTAAAGAACTGATTCCTTTATTTATGTTGAGCCAAATAATTTATAGAATTACTTATTCTTTTTTTAATGATATCCAGAAAATAGAGCACTTACCAATATGAGGAAGAGAAAATTTCAATGTCCATATATATATATACACAACAGCTTTAAACTGAAACCTTCCAGAAGGCCCTCTGTGTTACAAAGTACCTGAGAGACCTGTGCCTTTTCCTTGTTTGACACTGTTCTTTTTGCCTTTTTTCCTTTTTTTCTTTTCTTTTTTTTTTTTTTTTCAAAACAAGACAAGTAGACAGCAAAACCTGCACTCAGTCGTTCCCTCTCTTTCCCTTTAAAAAGAGAATTCATAAGTATGGGCTCTTCCTCCTCATTGCCTGTGGGCTCTCTCTCAATGGCTATATAAATATTTAAATGCAAAGCAGAATAGCCCTAACCAAAGGTTCTGCAGAAGCTCTGATTCAGAGCAGTGGGTGGTCTGGCCTCTCAATTAACAGGGAGATTAAAATCGATGTCCTGAAATGAACTGTGTGGGTTTAAACTCTGACAGCATGTTCACACTTTCGTATTATTAGGCAGAAAGAGAACACCTTTTCACTGCATCCGGCAGTCTCAGCTGTTGGGCAAATTTCACCTGCATTTGCAAGTTATTTCAGAAAAATAAAAAAGTCAAACTTTTAATGACTGTGTTATTTCACTGTTTCCCTTATCACCTCTTTCCCTCCAACTTTTGTCACCAGCACTCTCCGATGATATTTTATTTAAAAAAATTAGTATATGTACATTTGCCTACTTTATAAATTATTAAACAGGTAATGTTTCTATTTGGAAATCACAGAAAAAAAAAAAGAAAAAAATAAATTGAATACAAAGAAAAATATTGCTGAAGGTAAAAAGAACTTTTAGGAATAACTACCAAAAAACATGAATTCCTGTTGTTCTTCTAATTCTGCATCTTTTAAACCAGAGCTTAAACTAAAATTTCTCACTGAACAAAAATTTAGGAAGTATGTTAGAAGTTTTGAAGCTCTTGCAGTATCGTGGATTAGAAATATGTGAAAGCTGTGTGGGAAAGAGCTACCACGTGAAAATTAAGAACTAAGCAGTTTAGGGTTGGCTTGATTTTTATTTCCAATTTCTCAGTGCTTTTCTAGTTTCCTGGAATTGACTGGGTCCGTTTCTCCTGCTTTAGGACAGCCTTTATGCATAATATTCTCTTTAAAGGTTTTCCTTTCATGACGTTTTATGTACTTAACCTGGTACAAAATTGTTTCAGTTAGTGGGATCTATACTTGTAATTTGTCAAGGGAAAGAATTCTCTCTTTTATTCAGAGCTTCAAAGAAAGGCTTGGGTTTGTTTTTAAACTAAAGACAGACTGCTTCAGGGAAGCTGCTGATCCGGGGATGGAATCTCAGTGCAGCTGAAGCTACATGAATTTTACAGCTGACATCAATGAAATTATGGTTTAATTTCTGATTTTCAATTTGGTTCTTTGCAAGCATCCGTGTGTGCTTAATTATGTGTGAAAATACTCTGGCTGTATGAGAAAGTCAGACTTTTGCATGGGCACGTGGCGAATTAATAAAGATTCTTTATCACTATCACCTGACATTAATGACAAGTAACTTCAGTGCAATATATCTTGCCTAATTTTATTGATTTCAGAATATGTTCACATGATTAAGGACTGCAGACTGGGCTCAGATATCTTAAAGTTTCTTCATCTTTGTACATAAAGTGTGGATTTTAAATATTACACCTCTGGTTTTGACAGATTTTACATCATTTTTTTGTAAATCAAATCTAAAGATTTTGAGAAACAGTTTAATAGATCTAAGAAGAAAAAGAATGTTATATTAAAATGCGGTTCTCTAATGATTTTTCTGTGGTATTCTATGTCATTATATAACACAGCCACTTCTTTAGTTTTTTTTTTTTTTTGCTGCATAACCCTATGAGAAAGGGATGTTTTCCTGGATCCACATGGGCTTTTTTGGCTTCAACACTAGTTTTTTTTATCACTGTCCTTCTGTTGGAACCTGCCACCCTAACCATCCCACCACCAAACTTCTCAGATAATTCCCACCTAAAATCTTCTTCAAAAAAAAACCTGGCTGAGTTAGTTTAAATTCTTTAATTGGTAGTTTGTATAACCTTGCCTGGTTTTGCCAGACCATCGATCCCTCTTTCCATGACTGGGCCAAAGAGAGCAATAATCTCCAGCAGAGGGACCAGTAAGCATCTGGTATGTGTGGTTTAACCTCTTAGGCTGCAACTGCTGTTCCTAAGTGACTATCTGTCTACAAACTACGTATCTTATGCTGAAAGCGCTCCCATTCAGCAAATATTGTTGTTGAATTTTTCATTCATTCTAGAAAGCTGAGTTCAACTCATGGGTCAGTTTAATGAAGTGCCAACATATCAGCCTTGGGCACACTTCACAATTACAATTTCCAGGGCCATGTATTGCACACCTCTAATTCAAAGTAACCTTAGAGTTAGTACTTAGAAGTATTTTTCATTCCCCAGCATGGAAGAACGACAAACAGAACATAGCATCTCATGTCAGGTCATACAAGCACCAGTTCTTCACATCCAGAGCAGAAATCCAGCAAATCCAGTAGGCCTCTCAAAATCTTTGAGAATCTGGGCCTGTGTGAATTTTAAAGTCCTGCCTTTTGTTGATTTGATAGAAGCTGTAGATTTCATATTCATTTCAAGCAATGATATGGACAAAAAAGTGGAGCAGAAGCTGATCTCTGTATAAGGAAGCATGGAACATTTGCCTAGCATATCACCTTCACAAAAAGGAGTGGAAGCATTGGGAGTAACCTGTTCAGTATGGCAATATCTAATGTGTAAAATTACATTTGATTAGTTATATAAGCTTTTCTGGAGACTGTCATATAGAAATTTAACCATCAGCATCCAGATAGCTTGGTGATGGAAGTTATATGGATAGACAGATTGCATTAAATTCAAATAAGGAATTCCGCCAAGACCATGAGTACATTGGCTGGCTGCAGGATACTCAATGTACCACTGATGCACAGATAAATTGTTTTGCTACAAAAGCTTCTTTCCTTACCCAGTTTCTTTCTTTACCCACCAAACTCTGAAGTGAAACCAACATCATGACTGAAAGCCAGTTACAATCTTCTGTCCCAGTTCCTCATTTACATCCATGTGATTATTTCTCCTCAACAGCTAAGCTTTGTGTACAGTTTCTGCTGACTTAACTTCCTCAATCTAACTCACTTAGAGTTTGTGTTTCATCCTCCCATACAAAGCCCTTTCAGGTCTCATATTAAATAAGATTCAGGCAGCTTATTCTTTCTTGATATTGTTTCACAGTTAGTGCTGTATTTCACACATTTATTCACTACAGTATTAAAGCCTCTTTCTCTGTATCCACATAGCAAATTCTATCTATTGGAGAACCCGATGCATTCATGAAGTAAGAGAGAGCTTCTCTGTCATGATGCAGTTATAGAACTTGGTATGGACTGTTTCCTTCCAGCTGCAGGTCATCACAATTCAATGTTGCCTCAATCTGTGTCTTGTGTTATATGCAAGACTGCTATTTCACACAGAATCTGGATTGGAAGGGACCTTAAAGATCATCTAGTTCCAACCCCCCTGTCATAGGCAGGGACACCTTCCACTAGAATTGATTGCTCAAAGCCGCATTCAACCACGTCTTCAACAGTTCCAGGGATGGGGCATGTACAACTCCTCTGGGCAACCTATTCCAGTGCCTCACCACCCTCATAGTTGAGAATTTCTTCCTAATGTCTTATCTAAATCTCCCCTCTTTCAGTTTAAAACCATACCCTGTCACTACGTGCCTTTGTAAAAGGTCCCTCTACAGATTTCCTATAGGTTTCCTTTAGGTCCTGGAAGATGCTAGAAGGTCTAGACAGAGCCTTCTCTTCTCCAGGCTGAAAAAGCCCAACTCTCTCAGCCAATCTTCACAAGTGCTGCTTGATTTCCCAGACATACCTGTGTTAGGTAGAAGAGCATTGTCTCCTAACGATTTGTGTGGCTTCTTACCTCTCTTTATTGCCAGTGTGAAAAAATTTGAGGGTGGAGTTGGGTAGTTTAGATACTTTCTTTTAGGATAAATGGTTAGGATTGTGTTGGGACACTGTGAATGTTGAGAAAAAAAAATATTTTTTTAAAGATATATCTAAATAAAATGGGTTTTACGTATATGCAGCTTGCTGGTATTACTACAATAAAAATAATACAAATAATACATAATAATACAAAAGACTCCAAAGTAGCAGGTTGTTCGGAGTTAAATGAGTGGCATATCTTAATATCGTCTCTTTTTTTTTTCTATTTTAAATACAACTGAAGTACAATGGAAATACAATATTTACAGCAATCAAAACTGATATCCAGGTATCCTATGCTTCTTATGAATATATGGAGTAAAAACATTTTATGTTTAAATACACTAACTGGAGTTCCAGACATAGTTAAGATAAAGACACATGGAGTTCAATACATGTTAATTTACTCCAGATGTCAGTGGAGTAAGTTGGCCTACTCAGATTTCTGTACTGCTTTGATTAGACAGCTTACATCATGTAAATTGTCTCTGTTTGAACCTGGACTGATCATCACTACACCATGCTGCAGACTGCTGTTTGAAACGTTATGGGTTTTTGAAGTGAATATATTTGTCTCACTGAGTTATTGTTTCACTTTCTCAGTAAGCTAGGAGGAAGAATTTTCTCCTCAGTTCTACTTTGAGGCTTTCATTACAGCCATAACAGGTAGAAATTTATTTACTTCAAAAATACAAACAAATAAATAAGAAGTTTGTGGTCCTAGACAATTTTTATTCTTATATGAACATTCTAGCTAGCTTCTCCTATGTTCCGCACAGTAGGAGCCAGCAATGGAAAACAGTGATCCCACACCACATCATATCCCACACATAGTCTAACTAACTTGATCACGCAAGGTTACGAAGCTGTAATTGAATCTTAGCAAAAATATGAAGGTGTCTCTGACTGTCTTCCTCAGAATTACAGCTTATAATCACAGTAGACATTTGAAACTACTATGTTCTCATCATTGAAATGGTTAGATTGCTTAGAGTCCCCAAATTATGAATCTTCAAGTATTGCCAAAATATTGTCTTTTCAAAATGCAGCTGAAAAATACAATGTCCAGACTCATTCCTCTTAGTTTCAGAGATAAAATCATTAAATCTGACTGAAAAGATGTGGGTGTTGAAATAGAAATAAAACTTTGACAGTTATTTTCATGTGTCTCTCACTAACCCAAACAAAACTTGGTTGTACGTAAATGAGTAGGAAGTTGCTGAATTCTAGACCATCATGATAGCTTATAAATTATGATATGAGTTGAATTAAATATATGAAAGTATAAGCATCTTTGAACATTGCCAGGATGAAAGTCTCAATTAAACCTTTAACAACCTTAATGTTTCTGGTTTCCAATGTGGGTGATTGCACTCATAATGTAGGGCAAGATTCATATATTATTAACTAATTAATTAGTTTCTGCTATATGTGAAAACCTGTGGCACAAAACATCTCCCTAGCTATTAAAGGTGACTAAACATATAGATAAAGGACAAAGGGGAAGACTACTCAAAGTGAGAATTAGACTCTCTTACCTTTGTCATAATTATAGCACATATAAATTTCAATTTTCATGAGCAGTACACAATCAAACATCCATATAGTACAATATGGACAATTCCCTGTTGGGTTAAATTTACTGTTACCATTTTTATTCACTTTTTAAAAAATCAAGCATAAAATTTACTCATATAAGTCCTTCTGCTCCCATTACAGGCGGAGGACAGAGATCACATTTAGCTCTTGGTTACACATGTGAAAGATTTCTGACTTCTGCAGAATTTCATATGTGAATATGAAATAAAAATGTGTCTCAGAATGTACTTGTCACTTTCTCTGTCTCTGTGGAGTAGGAAGAAAAGCAGGCATACAGAGCCAGTTTTGCAGGTTACACAACGATTAATCTGAGCAGCATTTGGCCCTCTGCATGGAGGAAAACTTACATCTTAAAGCAACAAATCTTAAGTTTCAAACCCTGTTAAAAATAATACTTGAAGTGGACTGATAACTTGTGATAGATATTATGTGATACTCTTTAGTAGTGCATAAAAACTTTTCACCTTATCAAAATATTAAAAAAAAAAAAACCCTTCCAAATTTAGGACACTAGCCTTGCTTTTGCACAGCTTTATCTCTAGAGAAACTCGAATAATAAAATTCTATATAAAGCTACAAAATTGACAGAAGTGGTATATACAAACTTTGCCTATACAGAGAGTGCTCACTTGTTGTAAATGTGTGCAAAATTTTATGACAGACTAGAACTGCTTGCTCTAGAGAGAAGTGGAACTTTATACCTGTGCTCAAACAATAAAGCAGGATTGGTATCCTCATTACTTTCTCTTTGGAGCAGGTGGTATGCCCAAAGCGCTGAGTATATTGAATGTTGATTCCTTCCTAACACAAGAGAAGCAATATGCAGAAGTGGTAACTGAGTCATACCACTTTGTGGTTGATACAATTTATTCATGGTACTATGTTAGAAGCAGTATCTGAAATTGCCATCTCATATGGAGATTGTTAATACAGGAGCAATATGCACAAGCTGGAGCTTTGTACATAAACATTAAGATAAAGCTGAAGTCTAAAACTTACTCTTAGCATTATTCTACCAATGCATTTTCTTGTTCTACTAAGATGAAAATAACTCCTGATCAGCAGTGAGTACACTGGAAATATTTATTTAAAACTTCTGGTTTTCAGTAAATGGCTTTTTATCGCAAACAAGAGATTCAATTTTTTGAAAAGTGGGTTTTCTTCAGAATAATCTTTCCTTGAGAAAAAGTGGTAAAATATTAAAGAACCTTGCTGATGTATTTATTAATATTAGACCCAACGTTGAAAGCTGAGGATTTGAAACTCATCCCTGGGAAAGTAAATCTGAAGATGTAAAAAAAAAAAAAACAAAAAAACAAAAAATATCCTTCAAGTATAGAATTCACAAAATGAAAAAATGGTGACATTTTGATTTTTTTAATGAAAGAAACTTTCAATTTGTTCAGGCAGCTTTACTGTTTTCTCTGAAAAGCAGAAAATACATTGACATTAAAAGCAACTGAACTATATAAACTTTGCTTCCTGGTTATTAAAAGAACCACACACCACATTGGAAAAACTATAACAAAGCAGGAAAACCTATCACTTCCATGTGTTTCAAGAGCCTCCAAGGCTTTATTGCCCTTTCTTAAAACACCATAATCAAGAACAACTTGATAACTATACTCCTGTCTGGATACTGTTGTCTTAAAAATTAAGTTGCTTTGCAGACCTGATACCCTGTAGGGCTCAAATTTATAGAAATCTTTTTTTCTAAACACTTATAAACATTTACAATATTACATTGCAAAATACTTGTCCGAACAATTGTTGTATTAACTGTATGGAAAACGAGAAGCAGGATGTCATAAAGCCGACAAAGAAAAAGCATGTAGATATTTTTTCTGACTTTATACAAGGTACAAAAAACTTACAGAGAGAATGTTTTTGTTTTTTTAGTACTGGACATGTCTGTGAAGCCTGTGTTGCTTTTTTTTTTTTTTTTTACCTGCAAACAAGGTAATTGGTTTTTTAGTGCATTTACGCACTCTCCATCTGAATAAACCGATACATTATCTCTACATACTGTTGAATGTTTAGACTGTGTTCAAACTCAAGCCCTTTAACTTAAGTCTCTCTCAACCCCTTAAATACACACAAAGAGGGAAAAGTTGAAGGGTAACTTCGTAGTAGATATCAAACTCTACCAAATCTCACTGGGGGCTTGGTACTGGGTGTCAGGCCATGTTTTAAAAGACGTCCCTTTAGGCTCCTGAACTAAAGCAGTCTGAGGTTTAGGCAGGGTGAGAACTTGCAGCTCTCATTTCATAAACTGTTTTCCTGAAACTCTCTCTACAAGACTTTTGCATGTTTTTTCCCCATGACACTTTAACTTCCATTTATTATCATTATCAATAAGGCATGCTTTGAGTTTCCAACATGTTTAAAATGTGAGGGTAAATAACAAAACAGCCAAGGAACAACCCTTCTCAATTCTCAAGCAGGTTTGGTTTAATACCTAAATAAAAGTAAATAAATTGTATTTAATAAGCAAATAAATACATAAAATGTAAATACATCTTGTACTATAATACTTTTTTTCAGGTGGCCAGAAAAAGTGTTAGTCAGAAAAATATTTTTGAAACTTGTTCTTCTTTTGACCCTTCAGAAACACCAAGAAGGACAGACTCCAGTTGAGTTACTCCTCCTCTAGCTCTTGCAGTGGAACTGAATGAATTATTTTTGGGAAAGAAATCTTCAGTTGATAAAGACTGTGAGATTTTGCTAGCTCCTGAAACAAAGAAAATGAGGCTCCTGCCCACATAAGACAATAATACTTATTTTTAAAGTGACTCTTTTGTTTAATAAACTTTGATGCTTGTATTTAAAAATAGATTGACAGTGTGGAAATTCTCTTGATTCAAAGAAAGCATTGCCCATGGCTTAACCATTGCAATCCCTGTTTGTCTCTTTACGGAATCCTGGCTACTCCTGCGGCACTTTTGAATTAGATGTTTTTCAAATTAACAGCACCATTGAAAAGTAATCAGAGTTTTATTCCCTTTTCAATGCTTGCATAGAAAGCAGGAAGATTTTTAACATAGACTTAAAGACTAGAAGTAATAATTTCCCATAATGCTCTGTGTCAATGAAAACCAGTCAGTATGTGGACATGAACTTTGTAGATGTAAGAACAAAATGTAATTGTTATATTTCAATGCGAAATAGTATATGAAATTGGTTCTTAAATTAAAATAAATACACAAAGAATATGTAAGTTTATAGCTTGTACTGATGATATCAGAAAACAAATGAGGTAATACGTCTCTACTGAAGAGGAAAGATTTAGTTCCATCCACATTTGAAACAGAATTCTATTCACTTGATGGGGAACAAAGAGCAAGTGACAATTTCTTTTTTGTTTGGAATTATGTTATTTGTGTCCTGACTTGAAATATTGCTTAATCTCAGCTTTTCCACAAAGGAGAGAATACTGTTAAGTACAATTAAAACTAGCTTTTGTGAATGGAAAACAAGATATGCAAAACAATTTCATTTAATCTAAGTTTATTGGAAAACCTGCTGCAGAATTGATTCAAATTTCTGTGACAAAATACCATTGAATTGGGGCAAAAATCTAGGTTATTTGGGTTTGTTTCCTCCCCTTTCCCTCAGCAGAAGAATGGAACTCTACAATTTCATTTTGGAAGAAGAAGTATAGTATAGCTAAACAGGAATCTCTCCCTTGAGATCATGGGTCTTACTGAGCTATGTGCTGGGACCACGGGCTCTGTAAATTGGCCTGAGAGATACATCTGAGTCTTTCCCTGAAGGTTTTCATGCTCAAGACACTTACATTTCCTAAATAAAAGACATTCCCACTGAAATATTCTGAAGAATTGAGTGTTGAAGACTGAAGGCTTCTTCTGATTCAGGCAAATGAAAAAGCCAGTGCAACAGTGAAAATGAAATTCCATAGTTCAATTTAGAACAGAGTAACCTGCAGTGTTGTAACAGTAGTTTATTTTCCATGTGCCCCTGTCACTGTGGCTACTACTACTCATTCTGGTTAAGAATAGTGGCTGAAGGTGGAGAGGGGAGGGGAATTTGTGCACAAATTCTGGATTATTCTGTAAATCCATGTGATTTCATATAGACACCTCAGCAGTTATAGCACAGAAACAAAATTGTCTTTCTACACTATTTTTTAATTCTAGTTGTTAGTATGTGTTTGATTTAGAAAACACTGGTTGAAATTCTGTGGTTTGTGTCATGCTGGAGGTTAGGCTAAGGAAACATAATGGTTCTTCTGGCCTGGAAATCTATGAATCCATAAAAATTGGATTAGATTAAAAGTGACGACCGAAAGATAAAATATTCTATGTCCCATTAATAATCTTCTAAAAGAACTGACTCAGTAAATAATTTTTTTTCTCTACTTTATTTTTCTCTGGTAATATTAATACCAGAAAAAGAAACATTTGAAAGTTCAACGATTCAGTGCACTCAATACAGCTAAGTTCTCAGATGGCTATCTAGAGCTTTTATGAATCTCCAAACCCTTAAGATATACTTTCTTCTTATCACCTCAATTTTTAACTGTATTTAATGAAATAATTTTACTGAATTGAGTTTGCTTCTGTCACATGATTTTCAGTCCTGAATTATAACAATTTGCCAAACAACTAAGCAGTTTGGTAGGGTAATGAAACCTGCCACAGGAAGAATTATATGTTCCTCACTAAAGCTTCATCCGAAAACTTTCAATCACTCACATACTATAAGAGTATGCTTGAGTCCCAGTGACGACAGCGAGACTTCAGCACATATTTATGCAGTAAGTTGAATGACAATATATTTGCTGATCTCCCCAATGATAGTCTTATGCTTTTTTATCTGTAAAAAGATGGTACAATATGAGGATACAATATGAGAGAAGGTAAGAAAAATGGATATGGAACAAAGGGAGGAGAAAATAAGGCTTTCACAATCCAAACAATGGTCCTCTGAGTCATCCTGACACAAGGGAGAACACAGACAACTCTCTGCTGCCTGAGCAGTGGTGCCCCAGGATTACCAGATTAATTATTTAAAGTAAAGAGATAACTGGTATTTGGCAAAAGTCAAAGAAGCATCCCAGCACTATATCATGAATATGCGTAGTAAACAAGTTAAGGCAGCCTTCTTGGATGCCCTGGACTGAAACTTGGGAAAATCTAGGACAAGAAAAAAGAGTATGTTCCTTCCACCCACAGGCTATGCCTGCTTCATCAGGAAGCTTGGAAGGGAGGAGACAGAAAAGTTGTCACCTTTTTAAAACAGATAGGTGACAATGCAATAAAAGTGCTCAATAAAATACTGTTTGATATTGCACTGTTCCACATCAATTTTCGTCTATATCTCTAACCTTTAAAATATATCATAATATCATTACTTGTTGATGTGCTTAAAATCGCCACCCCTTCATGAAACAAAATTTTGGTTGTGGCTTATCTCTTTAATTCTAGAATGGAAAAAAAAATAATATATGGCAGAAGCTACAAAAGGAAGCTGTGAAACTCAGAAAATGTAGAATTCAAATTCCATTTAAACTCTAGCGAGTTGCAATAAAAATTACAGTATTTCCACATGAATAAGCAACATGACAAGGCCCATAGAAGAATGAAACAAAATTCACATGACACATGAAATGGACTGAAATCTGTAAAACCGACAGGCTTCCAAATCTAACCACAAAATATGAAATCATTGTGAGGAACTGCATTCCAATTAAATCCTTCAGGAACTGATTTTTGACCTGACACTGACTGACAATTCTATCATTTACCAGGAAGGAGGAATATGATAGAGTTTTCAGAACAATAAGCATCATAAAGGATCACCTACTGATACAGTGTAGTCTGGACCACTTGGTAAAGGGGGGCTTAAGTGTACAGAATACATGTATAGTCCAATGTAACGACAGTTTCAGGAACAAAGAATGTAGAAAATATGACCCATCTGGGGAAGTCTACTTGGACACTGAAAGGGAGTTTGTAGAGGGTTTGATGTTCACAGTAGATTAGCCATTAGATACAGATGTGCAATGTAACATAGAAGCTATAGATCTGTATAGATATACAGAACGGTGAGCAGAGAAGAATGAAGTAGCAGAAAATTTATTACCCTTGTCATCATCACACTAATAGCAGCCATGTACTATCTTAAATTGTTTAATCCACAATTGAAGGATTACAGCAGACAGGAAAAAAAAAACAGAAAAGAGTGATTAGGACATTTTTCTAATGCAAACATGCATTTTATTGAGAGGCTCAAGAATTCAACCTTATTTAATAGAAAGAGAATGGTATCACAGTTTGAATACTTCCATGAGGAACAGATAATAGAAGGCTCTTCAGTCTCACACACAAATATAATCCAACAGCTGCAATTCTGAGCTGAATAAATTGTGATTACAAAGTTGAGGATAGATTAACTGAGACCATGCATACGTTTATCTGTTAGGTCAAATAACCACAAAAATGATGTATATAGATTTGTAGCAAATTCTGTGTTACTAGCAAAGTTCACATAAAAAACCCCCCACATTATAAGTATTACTGGACTTAATTGTAGCAAGGTTTGTTCTTTTTATTCCTGTGACCAACATTATTACTTTTCATTCTTAATTTCAATTTAATGTAGTCTTCTGCTTGGAAATTCCTTAAGATTCTTTTTTTTTTTTTTTCTTTAAGATATAGAAAAGACACCCAAAGATTGTGCTATACATTTTCAATAACACTAATTAATATGATATAAAGCTAGAATGATTATATTTTTAAAACTGAATCAAGCTACAAAATACATAAATATAGATTTTGGAGCTTTCTGCTGCAAGCAAACAAAATCTGCACATAAAAGAAGTCCTACAAACAAGAAAGAAAACATGATGACATTTTAATGACTTTTTGTCCAGAAATTTCAAAAGTGCTCTGTGACACAAGAAATATGTTTCTCTTGATGTCTTTTGTCCATCAAATACTATCACACATAGATCAGAAGTTAGATTTTTGATTTTAAGATCCATAATACTTCTAATTCACATTATGGAAGGAGCAAAAGATAATGAAATGCAGTTCACAGGGAATCGGTGAAACCTTGCTTCATTCATACAGAATCACTAGGCTCTGGTTCAATTAAACTCAACAGCTCACAAGTGTTCAAGGGATTTTTTTAATTTTTAATTTCCCTTTCTCTCCCTACCCACTCTTCATGAAAAGGCAGACACTCTTAATGTCATTATTTCAGATAAAGGACTTCTGTTAGTAGTCTCAGGTAAAGGAACAATTTTAATATTATAAGAAGACAACTACATATTCAGTATATTAATTTCTGGGAAGGAAAGAGAGTATGTAGGATTAAATGACTCAAAAATACTTTCCGATCCTGCTATATATTATTTCTACTTTTTTTTTCCAATACATTCTGTAATAGTTATCTACCAAATCTACAAAAAGAATTAAAAAAAAAAAAGAGAAGAATTTGTGGTTAATTCTACATTTTTATTACAGTGTGCAACATAGTGAACTAAAAAACCCCCTTTCAATATAAACTCAGTGTTTACAGAGTAGGAATTTTAATGTGCCTGTTAAGAATACCCAGCTATTTAAAAATATCAATTAGAGGTACGTTTCACTAATCCTTGAGGTTTATATGTTGAGTCTTGGGGTTTCCTTAAAAATAAGAAAAATATAAAAAATCTGTGTTTGTGCGTAAACAGAGGGTGATAATATTTATTCATTGCTTTTTCTGAACATTTCTTGATTCTTCAAACACATAATTTATATTTACATTTTGCAACACAGAAGAAAAAGACCCCACTTTTGGCGTATGGAAGCTCATGCAGGGTCTGTTTCTTTCAGTCTTTATAATTGATGTGAATTTTACTGAGAGAAGTGCAGTTCCCTGTGGCTGCGGATGTAGAGTTCAAGGGATTGCTGCTCTGTATGTGGATATGTATATCTCTTCTCATAAAAGAGCTCCCATTCCTGAGTGATTTGTGGCACAAGCATCTAAAGAGAAGTTGTGATTTCCCAGAGGGTGATGGTGCCATAGTCACACTACAATGTGTAGTCCCCTCTGATTGATAAGTATGATAAGGTGTGTTGACTGTTGATGACAACCTGTTTCTTGGGACTTCAATGCTGATTTCAGTGAGTTAGAAAAGTCATGGATAGAGCAGAAAGCCTAATAGCGTGTTTACAGTATGAGGCTTAAGAAAGCACTGTGCAGTCAGCATGCTTTACATTTTCCCAGGTATTAATGCAGTATATGGGGTATTTTCTATTCCTTTATGTTAAAAGATTTCAGTGGTGTAGGTCCAGAAATAATTGTTTGAATGCAGAGAAAAGGCTGATACTTTGTATCGTAGCTGTTTTAACTAAGCAGTAATTGTGACCTTTTCTATGCACTTCACTCTTTGTAAAAAAAATCACCCCACAGGTGTTTCAGTATGAAGCAATCATACTCAACCTGAATACTACATGTATAGTTGAGCAATGTTATCTTTTCTTTTAAGAGTGTTGACATTGATTTTTTAAATATATGTAATGGAAACCACTCATTATTACCCACCTTTTATAAGCTGCTGCTCATAAAGGCAGCTCATGAGCTGCTGCTCATAGAGGCAGCATTCCGTAAAACGCATTATGCAGCTACTACAATGCCCCACTGATCTAAAAGTTGCATGCATTTGCAAAACAGATAGACTATATCTCACTTTTCAGGTTTTCAGAAGTTTAAGAACAAATTCCGCTCTTCTGAAAAAGCCAGAGGTAACTGCAGTCATAAGTTTTAACCTGTAAGAACCTTCCACATAGTACTTAGCTACCAAATGAAAGTGACGTTTCGACACAATCAGTAGGTAGTTGTGACATATTAACCACCACAAAGTATGAAGCTTTTCGTTCTCTAGCACATGAGTGTTTTATTTCTGTTTCTAGGTAAAGTACAAGCAGAATCTTTGTATGTCCTGCATTGTGCATTGTCCAGCATGGCAAAAGCTGGAGAATTGCTGTTAACAAGAGATAAGTGCAAGATACCCCCACATCAGCCTATTCCTGGATTACTTCAGAAACTTTCCCTCCAATTCCAATACCACAAAAGTGAAGATTTTGACTGGTGTATGAGATAGGTCTGCAGGCTTAAGTCAACAGGAAAGGTTACCATCTCACCAGATGCAGTAAGAATCAGTATTTCCCAGCACACCACAAAAACTAGCCTGGTATATACAAAACTAGTGCTAATGGGCATACCATTTGCATGGGGAGAGTTCATTACAGATAAAGGATTAATCTTAGTCTGGTTTTGATAGATAAGTAAGGCACAATTCCAAAGCTTGTCTAACTTTTTTTTTTTAGTAAGTAGTGACACTTGGACGCCACAGAGGATGATTCATCCAACTTGTCTTTGGCATCTGTAACAATGAGAGGGAACTGAGATGACGCCTTAGACCTGCTTCTAACAATAGTTAGGTTAGACAAATCCTAACATGATATTAGGATTAAACTGCTGTTGTATTTGTGTTTCAGCACAGCAAGAAAATTTCAGACACAAACATAGATAAGGTGAAAGTCAGCCATGTTTTCAAGTCAATGATTGTTATACACCTCGCATTGTCATACACATTCTTCATGCAGCACAAGCTGCTGAATTCCATGTACCTGCACACAGAAATTAGTTTTTATTAGGATCTTTTGATCCTAATCTTTTGCTGAAGAGATTAGGCAGAAAAGTATGTGTATAAGTAGAGGGTGAATTATTGCTATTGCACTTCACTTTAGTGATGGCACTTAAGAAATTCTTAAAGAACATAAAACTGTTGAGAAGAAAGGTACATTGGGAGGAATAGCAACTGAACATTTTGCAGAAAATGTTGAAGTCTCAGGTATGTATGCTGCTAGAGTTCAGATGTCCCATGTTTTTCAAATTCAATCTTTGATCACATACATTGCTAAACAAGAACTGTGAATAGCAAAGCTGTTTAGTGTACTAATATTGCGGCATCACTGAATGTTTCTAGTACCATTGGGACCTTTTATGCTGCCATCACGCTGCTACATGTCCCGAAAACACTTTTCAGGTCTTAAAAGTATGTTTCCAGTACTTCTGCCCCAGTTTTAGGAGCTTTCTAATAAGCCGTATTTACAAGTCATAAATTCTGTATTATCTTACTCATGTTTTATACCCTCTAGAGAACTATACAAATCCTAATATAGAAAACTAGTCATTTTCTATTTGCTGGCATAGTTTTAGACTGCATAACCACCAATAGTGACAAAAGGCAGGTGCTATGAACATATAGCAGGGCAATCTTAGATTGTCTTAAACTGATAATGAAACCAAAACTTGCACTCCCAATCAACTTGATGAGGTAATCTAAGTGTTCACCTCCATTGAAAGAGGGAAGACCCAGTTGCTATCACCCAAAGGTGCATATTTTTGCTGTAAACCTTTTGTCAACACCAGCTATTTTTTGCACCAGCCGTGAATTAATGCAATTAATTAACCTTGCAGAAAATGAACCATAATGAAGTACGCTGCAGGTAGTTTCCTACTTTGAGTTTGTGATGTGGAAGATCTTATGAATGCCAGGGCTCACATAAGAGTGTGGCTATATTGCTAGAAGCAGCAGCAGAGGTAGGCAGAGGAAAAAGAAGGAAAGGGGGCTTTTGGCAGGAGCAGGCGATTTGGTAGTTGAGCTCTTCAAGAAACCACAGTTTGAATATAGGAACTGCAATATTTATGCGAATGTGTTAAGATTATTCATTTTTCCCTATGAAATTAATTGTAGAAAATGATCTCTCCTTTTTTCTTGATTCAATCATGCTGTCTCCAAGATGTTATCTGGAAAGTTTCTACTTTGGTAAATGCAAACAGAGAGATGCCTTCTGGTATTTAGGGTTGCATATGCATACACAATGGATGAAGGAAAGCTGTAAGTCACCTTGAGCAAAACATAAATATAAAAAAGAAAGTAGTGCAAACAGAGCAACAAGAGCAACATATATGCAAGATATCATTCCTAGAAAATCTAAGTTTATAGCAGTTCCTAGTCTTCATGTGTTTGTAGTTGTTTTCTTTTTTTTAGCTCCTTCATCTTCCAGGTCCAGATTTTCTATCCTCCCACATCATAAAGGTAAATCCAGAACATTCAAAGTTGCAAGAAAAAGGTGTTAGAATGTGGAACGTAACTCCCTTAACATTTCCTGATGGAGTATGCATTATGTTTTAATACAAAAGTTTGCTGATTCTGTAGAACAGAAAAATTTTTAAGTAACTGAGGGGCTGCTAGCACATCTCCTAATGCTCTGAGTATTCTGGCACTAGGGAAGGATAGGAGATTGATATTACCTAACCTTAGTCACCTAAAAGTTTAGTTTCAGACAGTAATCTATGGTACTTCTGTAGTTAATGGAAAGATGTGTATATCTGCAGAGACTGAAGTATCTCATTTCTGTTGGACAGGCATTTTGAAATGGAGTAAATTTCTCTTAGGAGTTACCTATTCCTTCTTAGCACTATATACAAAAACTGAATTATTGAGTTATATCAGACACAGCTTTAACAGCAGATAATAATGAAGACGACTGCAGACAAGTAGGGATCTGTTTGCAGGCACTAATCTTTTGATAGAACACCTAGTAAATGTGACAGAAATTAAAACTTATATAGTACACAAGCACCATGTAGGTAACATGCACATATAGCTCTGAGAAATATGTAATTCACAGCATTCTACTGTATTTATCTATATTTTACTTCCTACAAAAAAACCAAAACCAAAACAAACAAGCCAAAGCATGACTTTAAAATAATTTCATATTGCATTAATTTCAAATGTTATGTTACCTTGAATAAAATGTAGTCCAGAATCACAGCAGGGAATTCTAGCACATGCTCCAATGTCTGTATTATAAAATGTATGTATGCTGATTACTGGGAAATACTATAAATAAATAAATTTTTTGTGTGCGCTTTTTTATCACTCTGCCATCTGTGTTTGATAGCACTCTGCTTTTGACTTAAAGTCCTAGTGGAACCTATTGAAAGCTGTGCAATATTTTTCAATAGCTAAGATGGTCAGAAATTTTTGATTTATAAATTCTCTACAGAAACCAAAATGTACTGTGCATATAAGATGAACGATAAAACAAACCCTCTATAAAATTGTTGCAAAATTTTGTGTCTTTTCAGGAGCTAGTTTATGTTATCTGGAATGTCCCTAACAAAGACATTAGAAAGCATTTCCTACATCAATGTCAGTGTCATTACCTCTATAACACTGAACTAGGTGCTGTAGACTTTTTTGTCTTTAGGTATTTACATCTTCGCTCTTTTAAGAAGACTGTAATGATAGGAGATTGCTAACAGGTCTCTGATTACTGTAACAATTCTGTGATTCTGTCGGATGTTAAAAGTTCGGGATTTTTATGAGGCTTTCTGAATGGTTGATATCACAACATGATAGCAGTTACTTTACATTTTACTCATTAGAGATTGTGAAAAACACAGTAATGAATAGTCTTTGGAATAGCTGCTTTTTAGTACTAGTTGTCAAAGATAGGTATCAAAAATCTTGAAGTACTGGATTTTACGCATTGGACTTTGGAGGAAAAAGATACTAGTATTTCTTCTAGCTTACACTTCCTCATCTTTCCTCTATACTCACCAGGATCCAGTGAGGCACTCTTTGCATCTGTTTCTTTTCTGTGCTGAAGACTGATTTGGCAATTTCATGTGTATGGATAGATACTCAGAAGTCAACCAAAATCAATGGAGCACAGAGAATCACCCAGTTTTTCACTCTAGAGCCTTAGTTTGTATGTTCTCTCTAGTTAAGAACTAATGAGTGCAAATGCGCTCTGTGGAGGTAACCACATGCATCCTGATAGAGAAGTTTAAATCAATATAGCTCCAGGCAGTCATAGAAGAAGTTGCAGCTTAAAGGTGCAAGTAATCAGAATGTAAGCGCTTAAAGTGATGATCATCTCATTGTGTATCTTAAAGACAATGATCTTAGCACTATTAAAAATAAAACACAATAGAGAGAGAAATTATACTCAAAGTGTCATCACTTTCCCACATATCTTTCCTCAGATTTTAAATTTTTTTAAAGGCACTGCAGGTGTTTTCTGGGGAAAAATATAACGTCACGCATCTTGATTTTTGTTGCATCATTTTGTTTTTAAAATAGTCTATAGTTTTATTTTTCCTGAAACTTTTCCTCCCTTACAGGTGTAACACATCATTACTTCTGCACAAAACGAGAGCAAAAGTCTTCTAAAAAAAAAATGTAAAAATCAAGATGATATTAGCTCAAACAGGTGTTCCTAAGAAATTATGAAATTATCAGATTAATATAGGGCAATATCACATAACTTTTAAGAATTATGCCTTTTTTCCTTCAGAAATATATTATATGACCGGGGGAATTGTCATTAGGATAATAAAATTATCATATTAGTGACAGAGGAATATTTTAAAAGTGATCACCCATTCCCATTCCATTGACTCCCCTCAAAGTCTGGAGGCTAAAATAAGAGTTATTATAACATCATTCGTTGAGAGTTGGTTTAGTGGAATCTTTCAGTTGTTGTTTTTCTGGTTACTTGGTTTTGGTCCCGTCCCCCCCCCCCCCCCCATACTGCTTTTCAGTGATTTTTATTTTAGGGAATCATTTGCTTTTCCAATGAAAAGCTGTCCCATCCCTAGACCATTACTGTATGCATACAGCTCTTGCCGTCTTCAGATTTCCTAAAATAGCATAAATTTCTGTGAGACCCCTCCAGCAGAAATATTCAAACAAATTTCAAAAGCTGTCAATGAAACAATATCACTGAGATTTTATTTCTAGTAAGGTTAAAACACTTTTCCTCTCTGATGGATCATGGACTCCCTTCAGTTATTCATAATTTCATCACCACTGGACTGAGCAATGCCAATGCAGCACAGTGTTATGAAGAGCTCAGCTGTTACAGAATATTGCAGTGTGCCGCCTAGGAAACAGTGGCTACCCATTAAATCCTTACCTGTTTGATATATTGCTCTAAATATGGAACATCATATTCAGTTCAAGGTCTCTAACATTATCTTCAAGGCCATCCACAACTGTGTTCAAATTTGTCTAAGACAAAAAAAAAAATGTTTTGGTGTTTTTGGTATCTACCTTCAGCCCTCTGAAGTAATGATTTTTGTTTCCTTGCTTTTTTAAAAAAATAAGTGTTATGTTGACATAAGTAGCACATAAATATATTTCTGGAGTTTGTACAAATATTTAGGATGAACTTTCATGGCAAATCAGGACAAATGGGCCAAGGTTCAGAGGAAAGAAAAAATTCTAGTTATTAAAAGGATTTTCAAGATTTTTTTTTTATTTGATTATCATTTGATTTTCTTCTGCAAGTCCTGCATTTCAGTTGCTTATAATGACAGAAAGCATAAAATTATAAATAGAATACTGTAGAATTTATTCTCATGATCTATATTCCATACAAACTGAATTAATAATGGCATGAGTTTAATGTGTATTTGCCTCAGGTGTGGAAAGTGAAGAAGGCGGCTGATAGATGTTAACACTTTTTGAAGGTTCTGTGAGTGATGAGAATGACTGCATGGAATGCAAAGAGTAAGCATATTGCTACGCAATTATCTGTACAGAATACAACGTTGAAAGGCAATATGGGTGAAAATGTCATGTTACAACAGAATTTGTGATTGCAAACTAAAGCTTTCATATGTTTCTCAGTGTGTTTTTTCTTTTTCTTTCCAGCCAGCATTTTATGCACAATACAAATGAACCTCTATAAGACAAGTAACTGATATACTTGCCGTTTACAATTACCTTTTAATACCAACAGGCAGATTCACATCAGGTTGAAATTATCAAGCTTAAATAGCAGCTATCAACAGTTTGCTGCCAAGAAACTAGGAAGATGCGTGATGTGGGTGGCCCAGCAGAGATCTGTTTTATGTCCTGGGTATTTTAATGGGTTCATTAACAACTTAGATGACTTATCAGCCTTGACACCAACACTAAGTGCTGCAAACCTTTCGGAGGACAAGTTGTGAATTTAAATTGATCCTGATATATCAATGAAATAGTCAGAAGTCTCTAAAATGAAATTCAACACAGTAAAGTAGATAAACTATACATGTAAAGAAAAATAAATCAAAATATACAGTGACAATAGCAAACAGGCTGAAAAAAATACAGATCTGGGATACGGAGGGCTGGAAGTATATCCAAATAAACAACTACTGCTGTTGAAAAAACAAATTGCATTTTCTGAGATGCTAGAAAGTGTGTTGCAAGGAGTAAATGAGGTGAGGTATAATTACTCCTCTCCAAATACTGTAGCTACAGTACTATTTCCAGTTTCAGATGATGTTGGAAAGCTGAAGAAAAACTGGAAGCAGAGAGTGAAACTTCAATAGAGCACACAGGACCAGTGAATAAAGAATTGAAAACTTGGAGTACTGGGTTTGTTTTATTTTTAAAATAGAAGATTATGTGCCTGGAGAGGAAGGAGAAATAGGGCCTAGTCTCCCAAAGTGAAAATATTTCTTGTAAGAAAGCTAGTGATTTTCTGTGTCTTCAATGATCTGATTATCAGAATGAGAAGTGCTAAAGTTTATTTTCAGAAACTATGGTTTATTTTAAGCATTGGGAAAAACTCTGGGAGGATATTCTCTGCGAGTAAAGAGTTGGCCTGGGTGATCTCTTTTTATTCCTGTCTTTCTAAGCATGGTTCAGATTCGTAATTTTTGCAGTATGTCCATTTATTATTACAATAAAATGTAATGTAGCAAAAATCTACACATCTTTTGTTTACATACAAGGTCAGAAGGGTGAACAATGTATATACACATATTCTCATCAATTCTTAGGCGACTTGCTAAAATGGATTGAATTTCAAAACTTTTATAGCAATTCTTATAAAATGCATCAAAGCATGGAGTTGTTTCACACTTTTCACGAGGTTTTACTCCAAGATGTATTTTCAGGGGAAAATGGAAAAGGAATGCACTTGAAAATGTCAGAGTAAATGAGATAATCTCTTTTTATGCCTAATGTTGCAGATTTCAAAACTTTCTAATGGTTACTTTCATCTTGACAATTCATGAAATGGCAGTAAATAAATCTCAGAATAAGGATTGTTAAACAAAGTTCTCTTTAAAAATCTTGTGTCAAAAAAAAAAAAGGCTTTTAAAAATCGCAAAGCAGGAAAGATAATGAAAGTTTTTCTTCCATTATAGATTAAGCAACTCAGCAATTCAAAATCGGCATCAACTAAAAAAAAAAAAAAGGCAAAATTCAGTTTAAATGCCAAAAAAAAAGGAAAGATTAGAGGCAGAAATAAGATATCTAGTTCTGCCCAAGACTCTGGGCTTAAATTAAGAGACAACAACAAACAAAAACAGTGCAAATAGGAGGCAGGAGTACTAAAAAGAATCTATTGCAGGTCTCCAGTACTTGCATAGACTATTCTCTATTTTATATCACTCCTTGGATGTGGGATTTAATATCAGAGACACAGTTTAAGAGAAATAATTCCTGTATTCAAGTCTCTTTCCAGGGAGCTCAGGATGGCAAGGAGCATATAATTATGCTAAAATTGGAAGAGAACAGGTACAATTATGACATCTCAAAGGACCAACATATGATTCTTAATTCACCTCTGCTTAAGGGGTGAGACATCTGCACTTGCGCATATCTGGTGTTGACTTCTGCTTGTCTGAGCTCCAGGCTCCCTTTTGCTGCTCTCTATTCCTTATGGTGCAGTGTCTGATCTTGCTCATCCATGGTACATGTGCTTTAAGCAAGGATATTTCTGAAGTTAAAGCTCAGGTTGCTCAGTTCTGTTTCCCAGCCTCTCAGGGAAGCCTGTTACAGTGCTTAGCAAGTTTCATGGTGATTGATTGATTGATTGATTAATTGATTTATATCTAACGGAATCCCCCTTGCTGCAACATATTGATCTTCCTTTTTTTGTTATGTGACCATGGGAACTTCCTTGAGGAACTTACCTCCAAGAATTTGCAGTCATTCTTGACCAGTTTAAGAGCTTCTTTTGCATTAGATGTGTGCCTTAAAGCTAAAATCAGAAGTTTATCTCCCTTATCACCTTACCACCCTTTCTTACTACATAGAATCACAGAATAGTAAGGGTTGGAAAGGACCTTAAGATCATCTAGTTCCAACCCCCCCGACATGGGCAGGGACACCTTGCCCTAAACCATGTGGTCCAAGGCTCTGTCCAACCTGGCCTTGAACACTGCCAGGGATGGAGCATTTATCACTTCCTTGGGCAACCTGTTCCAGTGCCTCACCACTCTCACAGTAAAGAACTTCTACCTAATATCTAACCTAAACTTCCCCTGTTTAAGTTTGAACCCGTTATCCCTCGTCTTACCACTACAGTCGCTAATGAAGAGTCCCTCCCCAGCATCCTTATAGGCCCCCTTCAGACACTGGAAGGCTGCTATGAGGTCTCCACGCAGCCTTCTCCTCCCCAGGCTGAACAGCCCCAACTCTCTCAGCCTGGCTTCATACGGGAGGTGCTCCAGCCCCCTGATCATCCTTGTGGCCCTCCTCTGGACTCGCTCCAACAGCTCCATGTCCTTTTTATGTTGAGGACACCAGAACTGTACACAGTACTCCAAGTGAGGTCTCACGAGAGCAGAGCAGAGGGGCAGGATCACCCTCTTCGACCTGCTGATCACACTTCTTTTGATGCAGCCCAGGATACGGTTGGCTTTCTGGGCTGCAAGCGCACACTGCCAGCTCATGTTAAGCTTCTCATCGACCAACACCCCCAAGTCCTTCTCTGCAGCACTGCTCTGAATCTCTTCTCTGCCCAACCTGTAGCTGTGCCTGGGATTGCCCCGACCCAGGTGTAGGACCTTACACTTGGCTTGGTTAAACTTCATGAGGTTGGCATCAGCCCACCAGGTCCCTCTGGATGGCATCCCTTCCCTCCAGCGTAACAATCAAATCACACAGCGTGGCGTCATTGGCAGACTTGCTCAGGGTACATCAATCTCACTGTCCATGTCACCGACAAAGATGTTGAACTGGACAGTTCCCAACACCGATCCCTGAGGGACACCACTCATTACTGGTTTACAACTGGACATTGAGCCGTTGACCACAACTCTTTGCTTGCAGCCACCCAGCCAGTTCTTTATCCACCGAGTGGTCCATCCATCAAATTGTCGTCTCTCCAATTTAGAGACAAGGATGTCATGTGGGACAGTGTCAAACGCTTTGCACAAGTCCAGGTAGATGACGTCAACTGCTCTGCCCCTGTCCATCAGTTCCGTGGCTCCATCATAGAAGGCCACCAAATTGGTCAGGCAGGATTTCCCCTTAGTGAAGCCATGTTGGCTGTCACCAACCACCTCATTATTTTTCATGTGCCTCAGCATGCTTTCCAGGAGAAGCTGCTCCAAGATTTTGCCAGCCACAGAGGTGAGACTGACTGGTCTGTAGTTCCCCGGGTCTTCCACCTTCCCCTTCTTGAAAATGCGGGTTATATTACCCTTCTTCCAGTCATTGGGAACTTCACCTGACTGCCCTGATTTTTCAAATGTGATGGACAGTGGCTTAGCAACTTCATTCGCCAGCTCCTTCAGGACCCGCAGATGGATTTCATCAGGTCCCATGGACTTGTGCACGTTCAGGTTCATAAGGCGGTCTTGAACCTGATCCTCTCCTACAGTGGGGCTATGGTCTTCATTCTCCCAGTCCCTGCATCTGCCTTCCAAGACTTGGGTCGTGTGGTCAGAGCATTTGCTGGTGAAGACTGAGGCAAAGAAGTTATTAAGAACCTCAGCCTTCTCCAAATCCAGGGTAGCCAGTTCTCCTGATAGCTTCTGGAGAGGGCCCACGTTGTCCCTAGTCTGTCTTTTATTTGCTGCATACCTATAGAAGCCTTTCCTGTTATCTTTCACATCCCTTGCCAGATTTAACTGTAACCGGGCCTTAGCTTTCCTAACCTGGTCCCTAGCTTCCCAGACAACATCCCCGTATTCTTCCCAGGCTGCCTGTCCTCTCTTCCACCTTCTATTAGCTTCTTTTTTCCCCCTCTAAGTTTCCTCAGCAGATCCTTATCCAACCATGGAGGTCTTCTGGCCCTCCTGCCGCACTTCCTTCTAGTCGGGACGCAACACTCCTGAGCTTGGTGATTCTTGGAGCAGGTGATCCTTGAATATCAACCAGCAGTCTTGGGCCCCCCTGCCTTCTAGGGCTTTATCCCATGGAACCTTACCAAGCAGGTTCCTGAAGAGGCCAAATTCTGCTTTCTTGAAGTCCAGGGCAGTGAGCTTGCTGCATGCTGTTCTCACTGTCCTGAGGATCTCAAACTCTACCATCTCATGATCGCTATAGCCAAGGCTGCCCTGGAGCATCACATTTCCACCCAGTCCCTCCCTGTTGGTGAGCACGAGGTCAAGCATGGCACCTCTCCTTGTTGGCTCCTCTGTTACTTGCAGGAGGAAGTTGCCTTCCGCACAATCAAGGAACCTCCTGCATTGCTTGTGCTAGCCATACCATCCCTCCAACAGATATCAGGATAGTTGAAGTCCCCCATGAGGACAAGAGCCTGCGAGCGTGAGGTTGCTCCTATCTGTCTGTAGAGTGCTTCATCCACAGAGTTTTCTTGATCAGGTGGCCTGTAACAGATCCCCACCATAATCAGTCCCCCATCGCTGTTCTCCCTTTGACCCTGACCCACAAACACTCTGTTGACTCATCACCTGTCCCCAGACAGAGTTCCATACTCTCCAGCCTATCAATGACATAAATAGCAACTCCCCCTCCCCGTCTGCCGGGCCTGTCTTTTCTAAACAGCCTGTAACCTTTCCTTCCAACACTCCAGTCATAGGAGCCATCCCACCATGTTTCTGTGCTACCAATGACACCATATCCCTGTAGTCTTGCACACATCTCTAATTCCTCTTGTTTGTTCCCTATACTATGGGCGTTTGTATAGAGGCATCCGAGCTGAGCTCCAAATGAAGCCTACTCAATGGCTGGAGCAGCTGAAATATCTGTGTCGCACAAAGTATTTAATACAGGTGCTGGCAACTGACCAGGAGTGTTGGGATGGATCAATGCCTCCCTCCCCCTACACATCTAGTTTAAAGCTTTCTTGACCAGCATGGCAAGCCTCTTACCAAAACAGCTCTTGCCCTTCGTCAGACCAGCTCCACCAGCCTCCAGTAGATCTGGCCTCCCAAATTGAGTCCCCTGACTATGGCACCACTGTTCTAACCATTTATTAACCTGCCAACCATTTATTAGCTGTTTTAATAGAGAAGCGTAGCTGTACCCAGGAGCTGGCTAGGCCTAGGGTGAGTCAGAGACGTTAGGAGTGATGGCCTGATATCACATTTCTGGATTTATGCAGGATCTGATGCCATTTTTTCCCAACTAAATCACAGTAAATAGCCCTTCCCCTGAGGGAAGAATGAGGTTTCGAAGCTGAAATGGGAGCAGGAGAATGAATGATGGGTGAATGGAAAAACTTAGTCTTCTCTCAGGCTCATATGCTACGTAAATTTACTTGAATGGGCTTGACAAAATCCAGTTTACTTCACATACCCTGGTTCTTGAGTCTTTACAAGATAATTTTCACTATGAATTCCTCTTTTTCTCTGCCAAGTATATTTATAAAACAACATCTTCTTCTTAGTCTCAGCAGTACTCACATACTGTTTCACAAGTTGTCAAAAGCTTAGTCAAGCACTAAGAAAACCCAAACTCACATAATTAAGTTAAACTCAGAACAAATGTTGTCAGGCCTGCATTTAGACTGAAGTTTGCTACCTCTTTCAGATACCAAGGGCCTGAAAGCTTACTCTTTTCTCAATTATACTAGCTGGTCCAAAAATAAATAATATATATTTTTCCTTGTAAACCTTTCTTCAACAAACAAAGAAAGTCCTTGTAGAGCTTGAAATTAACCAAAGAGGCAAAAGCTAAAAATGATCACTAGTGCCTTTCTGATATCCAAAGACAGCAAAAATGAAATCTGGATAAAAGATTCGAAGGCTGCTCTGCTATTCATTTCTCCATCACCCATTCTTCTATCCAAGGCTTCATTTGAGTGGTGTTTCTTGATAAAGTTGATAATTTTTAATGGTTTGGTTTTGGGTTTTTTTTTAATGTATCTGGATTTCTCTGGTTGAATGCATAGGACTCAATCAAAATATGTCACACATTAGGCCCCAGAAAAAAAAACCCCATCCAACTCTTCTTCTAAATCTTTTCCTAAAAATCCTTCAATATAAATAGAACTGGGTTTCTGGCCCGTATTTATCTACCATTCACTACTTTGTAATGACAAGAGTCAAATTTCTCTAGTTTATGACATAGAGGAGGGTCTGTTTCATGTGAGCACAGCTCCACTACTTGTGTTTTGTTGGTGGCTGGAACCTAAGGGCACCAGCAAATGATGAAGAACATGTTATGCTTTTTCAGTAGAAGCATGGACAAATTCCTGTGCAAAGAAGCAGCCTTGATACCTGGTATAAATTATCAGTAATTAGATCACTGTTAAAAGCTAATTTTCTTTCAACAGTGCAGAGGTACTTGCTCTGACCCTAGCTTTTTTCACTAGCATTCTTGTGGGTGACAGGCTTGCTTACCCACAGCGGAAATGATAGGGTAAATGATTCAACTGAAAAATAACCTTTTTGGTTTTGGACAATTTTGTCAGCCATGTTTATCCCCTCTGCAAATGCAGAAACAGAAACATTTGCTGTGTACACTGAAAGAGAAGGCAAGACACAGAGAGGTCCTCAGGAGCCTGACCTGCCAGAGGACTGCTGTGGAAGACTTCTTAAACTAGCTCACTACCTATTTGATATTTGAAATTAAAAGACCTCTTCTAGATTTTTTTACAGGCTGACATCTGGCTAAATCTTTCAAGAAAGCCTTTTTTCTTTTATTTTTTTAAAAATTAAAGATAAGTATGTATGGAAATATAAGAATATTGCATAAAAATGGCTTCACTATCGATTGAAATTTAAAACTAGATTTAGGACTATAACTCTTTGCAATTATACTCTTACCAGTAAGACTATATATTTTTGTATATTTACAAAATTTTTCTCTTGTGAGCAGAAGAGCAGAAACCAGCTTGTCTGTCATGGTTTCACAGCACATTTTCAATAGGTTAACTTCATTGTGTGAATATTGTATCAAAATCTATGGTCAAACACTCAAAAAATGTTTGGAAAGGAATTTGTGCAAGCTGTGGTTGCCTGAACTTTCTGGACTGCCTTATGAGGACCTGAACAGCTCTCAGAAAGCCTACTACGAATTCACCAGCACCTTTTGCAATGAGGGCAGTAAAATTTAATTTTGCAGAAAGAGTCAACTGTATATAATGAAACCTCTCAGATTTTAAACAGACTGTCTATAGCAGATGCTATGTTTGCTAGCATTTCTGTTTCTTCATCATGACAGCACTAGTCACCCAGATAGAGAATATTATTCAGTTAACAGAAGAGTCTTATAAAGTCTCCCATTACTCTTAAGATATTTAATTGGTGTAGCAGTGTTTATGATGAATTTATGTACAGACCATATTTTTCAGTGATTTTCCACTAAAATATGTTATCACTGAAGCCCTCTTTAAATTATAATATTGACGCTGTTTGTTCCTGTAACCCATCTTGCTGCTTTACAGAGGAATTTGTACCCTCAGTTCTGCAGTCCTCCAAATTTATATTCAGCCAACTAATTAAAAAAAAATAAAAAATCCATAAAAAACATAACTTTAGGGAGTAGAAATTAAAAACTAAATACAGAACAAAAACTACAAACAAGCTCCTGAGTTGTTTTTTTTTTCCTTATATGTATTTTTCATTCTATTAATTTGTAAGAAACCAGAAGTTTTATGGCTAAATTCATTAGCACTACCTTTTTCCTTTGTCATCATTTATTGCTCATCACCATAGCACCAGCTGCTACAGTAGTAACTAAAGCCTCAGCTTGCAATGGGACATTTCCAATTGCAACAGGGATATACACTAGGACAAACAGTCATTTAATTCAACTGCAAAATGGACGAATTAGCAAATCACTGGTGACATATCAACCTCCCTTCTCTCTTGGCAGCTAAACTACAGAGGATGTATTTAATACAAAATGATAAATGAAAATCAAACCCCCAACAACTGAATATAAAGGCAGAGGTAGTTTTAATATTTTCTCATGATCTGTGGAATTATTTGTCACAGGCACTATAAGAAATACTCATAAACTGTTCTTAAAAAAATACATGTCTCTTATAATGTTACTTTACTGGCACTCTGACTAGGTATAACATTTCACTGTAAAGCTCCAGGGAATGGTAAGACATTTTACTTTATTAATACAAGACATATAAGGTTCTCAATATATGGAATTTCTTGACTCTCCAGGGCCAAGGAAGGATCAAGGTAATCCTCATCTGTAAATCAGTGGTATTCATCATTTATTAAATTTTATGTTATGTTATATTAAGACCAGCATTATTTGCATATTTTAATGATGTATCTTGAAATCTGTACTGATGATATTCTGTAATGTTTTAAATCCACCAGAACCCTAGTCATAAAACATGCAATGTATAGGTATGAAGTGTGAGTAAGGGGTACAGGCAGTCATTTCATTAACTAAAGTTTGCGATGATGGAGTTTTTTCCATATTCAGAGGTTTGTAGGTCTTGTGCCTTAACTATTCTATCTCTTTGATCCACAGAAAATTTAAGCAAAATCTTTAATCATTATTCAAAAGGGATAATCTCAACTCTATCTCAAAAGTTATCATCTGCTTAGACTGTAAAATGTTTAGGCTAAGACTGTCTCTGTTTTGTTCAGTTCCTATATTCCAGGGAAAATTAACTTTTCTTTTTACTACTTCTGCCAGTGATCTCCAAACTAGATCATTACCCAGACTGACAACTATGAATTAGCCTAATCAAAACACAGTTCTCATGTGAACATTTGAGCTCACAACTGGTCAGAAGCTGAACTTAACAATCACGTCTGGGGTTGCAAGATGTCCCTCTGTGCTGGTGTGGGCTAACCAGGCTGGGCACACAGGATATATTTGTCTTTGATACTCTTGACAGGGTTTCCTGCAGAAATTACTGACAATACTTTGTTCACTCTACAGCAACAGGTTATTAATGGACGCTGTACCTGGCTCATAAGAACAAGTGGACCTTGAGGCATCTGTCCCATGCCATCATCAGCATAAATGCGCCTTGGTGGGAGAGAAAGCTTTGGTGGGAGAGAAAGGTTGCAATCCGAGACACCAAAGTAAGTATCATCAATAGAACTACTTGATGGAAAGGAAAACTAGACTTTCCTCAAGTCTATGTGTCAGTGAAAAATATGTGAATAGCTCAATCTTATCTTTCAACTGTGAAAGAATATTTACGTATGAAAAACTGCGGCTAGTACCAGGTTGCATTGTTAGTCTCAGTAGACACAGATCTCACTTCGATTTGATTTACAGCACATTGAATTGGGAATAACTTCTCTGAAGCAAGTAAAGACTTTGAGCCATGTCAAACCTAGTAAGCCAGTCCTGGCGTAAATGCTATCAAATTCTCGTGATGTTTGATTGATATACAGCATGTGGACCACAAGTTACCATTTTCATTCCATGCTTTAAAAGAAGGACAGGCAGTGAAATTGCTGTTTCATTTGCATCATGCCTTGTCATAAAGCCATAATTCAAAAGACTTTTACATTTCTTCTTCTGTGTATGTTTGCTATTTCTATTTGTATTCTTGGTTAAAGTTTTCAGTACCTTCCGTATATTGTGCCAGCACACATGAAATTATAGCTGACGTCTATCTTGAATGATATCCTAAATTCCTATATCCTTGCATGCTAATGATGGTGTTGCATAACTGGCATCCTTAAGCTTTGCTTTTTAAAAACAAACAAACAAACAAAAACCAAAAACCACAAACACCAACACTCATATTACTCATCAGGCAGTACTTCAATGCCAAAAAAAATGCAGATACTGATTTGAACATATTCCAGGGAATACTGTTTAGGAGAAACCTTCCTTGCAATGTAATGAGTATGTAACAAGACATCTACAATATTTCATAACAAGTGAAAGCATCCAGATCCCAGTGGAAAGATGTCATAATTCTATAACTGATTTTGAAATTATTTTGATGGTTGTCAATTTTTTTATTTAATTCTTTGTTTGAGAACAGGTCCTGAAAATGAAAATATGGTTGGAATATTTCTTCTAACTAAAGTTACTGAATAAACGTATTTAATCCAAGAAGTACAAATTCTAAATAAAATATTTACACTGCTTTCATTAAATTAGGTGGATTCTCAGACATCCTTCACTTCTCTCATCAACTTTTTTTCTTGTAGAGTGATATAAAGAAAACCCCAATAAATATAATATTCTCCTTTTTAAATCCTTCTTGCCTGCTCTGATTTAAAGCATTCTGTGACTTCATGGGCTGCAACTGTTATATGCAGTTCGTGACTGCCTGCGTACAGTAATTAAGAGGGGTAAGCTGCTTTCAGATTAAAAGTAACAAGAACCTTTTTGCAACATATTCCCCAAAGCATTTATTAAAGGAGAAGAGTATTTCATTTATGATGGCACAAATTTTGTGGGCATCTAGTATTGCTATATCTATTGGATTTTGTAGATCATAAAATCCTATCCTCCTCCTGATTTTTGTAAGACTTTTTTCTCAGCTTCATAAATTCCTGTAAGCTGCTCCACAGATTTTGTAAATACCTATTACTTTTAATCATAATTTTTTATTTCTGCAATCCTTTAGAGATTCACTTTGGAACCAGGGCTAATGAAGTGTCTATAAACAGAACACTACAGAAAACATAGACATGGTCTTAAAGGTCTTAAAATCAAAGACATCAATTTTGCAGACTTATTCATGCTTTCAGCTTTATGTGTCATGAATAAAGCCAAACCTATGCTATAATGGTCTGTGAACACAGCTATGTCAGTTAGGAATGGAGGGGAAAAATTGCACTCCCACCTAACACTCATGCCAGAAACGCTTACTGCAGATTCAGTTGTCCTGACAGAGCTCAATATATGTCATAGGAGGACCTGTCACACTTACGCAGATAGCAAAACTCTCCTGTCAGTTACTGCTGAATTTCCATTTGAACATGTTGGCAACATGCTCTTAACATAATTCAGCATTTACTTTCAATTAGTAAAAATGTAAAAAGGATATTAATGTTGATATTTCACAGAAAAAGGAAAATTCTCTTTTTTTAAAATTTGATTTTACTTCTGATTTTCTTCTTTGCCATAAGAATACTCCATATCCATTCTAATAAAAATAAGTTGCTTAAAAATGACATTATATTTATGAAAAGTGTATCATTTTAACAAAGTAGCAATTTTCATAATTTTCAATGCATTTTTCACATGCTGATCAACATCAGTATGACAGTAATCACTAACTGCACACTGCACTTCCACATATTTCTATGTAAAATAAACCTTGGGTTGTTTTGGGGTTTTTTTGATGGAAACCCATCAAGGCCAGGGTATTTGTTTGCAGATAGTCCATTTTAAATACTACAAATACCAATGAGTGCCTAAAAATAAGCAGCAATTTCAGAATAAAAATTCTGCCCTCAGAAGTAGTTTAAAAATAATTTCCAGTTAAAACTAATACTTGATTAATGGACATTTGCTTAAATTAAGACCAAAGCTAAATGACTATATTAACTACTGTATTCCTAATGTTACCAAGCAAGAGCCATTCTTGTACAAAGAGCTCTTCACACCCTCTGTGTATCCTAACCCCTCCAGTAAGTAACGCTTTTGTAAGTCATCATCTTTATTTTCCTGGTTAGATGGTTAGTGACTGGTCTGCCTGTGTAGCTTCCTATTTGTCATATAGTCATAGACCTTGAGGATCAACCTGTGAAATGCTGGAATACAAACAGGCAGTATTTTATGTGTTTTTAATGTACATTTACATACATATGTATGTACACATATATGTCTCCACATTTGCTGGGAAATAAAAGGTATAACATTGTATGTATACACCAGTCTTCATATACGATGATTTGGTAGGAAAAACAGTTCAAGCACCAAACACCTGTAGAATCTCACCCCAGTTTTGGAGTAACTCTGGAATAAACTCTCTCATCTACATATGTATTTCTGCTGGTTTAGAACTTGTGACTTAGTATGATACTTTCGATTTTGCATCTGTAGCCAGCTGTCAGATAAGTTGCAGACAGTAGATCTTCCATTAATTAAGTCAACACAGAAGAATGGAACTAGCAAGACGCTCAAGTACCATTTTTCCTGTGGAACAAAAGCAGATAGGCTCTGGGAATCCCTCACAATCTAAATTCTTTCAAATACATTAAAAGAAGCTTTCAAACCCATGTTTGGCTTAGGTAATCATCTGTAAAGTAAAATCATCTTTGGTTAAATTTTCCTAGAACAGGTGTTTAGTTTTCCAGAAATGTCATAAATATAGACATCTGCATAAAATTATGGATTAGCAGGAACAAAAATTGCTCATACCAAGAGACTCATTTTGAAAAATGCTTTTGCCTGCATATCATTCAGAAAGTCAATGAATTTTGCTTCAGATTTCTTTATTTTACTTTCTATATATTTGCACTGGAAATAGCTATGTATCTGTGTATCAATCTGTTGTTTCAGCCTTTCCCTATATATTCTTAAATGTTCGCACTGCAGACTAAAACCAGAAGAGATCTCTAAGTCTTTCCCTAGCACAGGCTAGCCATGCATTTAAGCATCCAAGCTTTTTACAAATCCTGAGCAAGAATAAGTCAAACAGCTTTTCTGAGATGGTATTTCAACCTGTCTTGATCTTCCTGTTGCCACTATATATACTGAAGACCTCTGTAACACTAGCCTATATGAGGGGCACCATAATAGTCTGTTCCCTGCTCTGTTGGTTGTGGCTTTTGGTTTTGATTCAGGGTTGGGGTTGGGGTTTTTTGCATAATTTTTCATGATAGCTTCTGTTTTAAGCAGCTTTACTACAGTGACAGGGTGCCTTTGTGGTGCCCAGGAGATTTTCTTTGTCAGTAACTGAGATACAATAGTAACCTGCTAAGCATCTGCTTGCTCAGTGATTTGAGCTGTATAGCAGCTGTCCTGAAATTGTCCTGACTGGTTGCAGTCCAATAGCACTGCCTGCAATCGCTGTTGTTACTACTGCCATTATTTCTATAGGGTGAAGTTCACCCTGATGTGGAGGACAGCACAAGGTCAATTTATGTATGAAATCCTAGATCACCCTTTTCTGATGCTGTTAAGGGAGACTTAAACTGTGCACAACCCTTGTCCTTTGTCCTACATAGAATTGAATGTAGCCCATGTTAGGAACTTTCTAGCATCTTTAATCTGTAAAAATCTGCAAAAATCTGCTATTTTCTTTTTTTATTAATAGTGGGCTGAAATATCAAACTTATAGATAGCAAGTAGAAAAGTAAGGTTCTCCTAACCATACCAGTGGCAAATGCTAACCCAGACTCTTTCCTTTGTCTAATCTCCCCATTCTATGAGACATTCTGTTGAAAATAATTTTTCTGTATTTAATGACCATATAATTTATTTTGTGTATCTACCTTCTTTTTCAAACAAGCAATAGCCTACATGTGCACAACCTTTATAGGTCAACGGCACTGGGTTTAATCCATCTAAACTGCAAAATATATTTTATGTGTGTAGTTTCCATTTGCTTTCTTTCCTGAGGCATTCTCAGAAGCAGTATGGCATCGAACTGATATCAAAATGAATGTCTGCATACATTTTTTTCTAATCATCTGCATTTCTTTAATTTCTTTAATATGAAAAAGACCAAAATGTATTACCATAATTGCAGCTATTTTCTTTAAGTTTCTAGTACTCGCCTTCAGTTAATATACCTCATTTAAGATTAGTAGATTGACCAATATGCCCAGTACTAGAATTTGCATTGTTAGAGTTGCATTGTAACTTTATTCACTGCTCATGACAAAAAAAAGTTAGAGTCCAAAGCTTTTCAGAAAATGTGATTTGCAGTTTCTTCTTTTTTGAGTTTTCGATATTCACTTTGAGATCAGAAATTGTCTATTCTGCCATATTGAGTGACAACTGCAGGGAACTTTTGAGAGGAAAGACATGCAAGATGAAGTAACAACTACTTCTGTAATCATTCCATTGGGCAAATGTTAAACAAAATACAGAAGACATTACCTTGTGGTCTTAAGTACATACCTAGAATATGTGTGTATTACATCTTGAGTGGCTAGAACTTCAGTCTGACTTAAGTACATACTCTTATTGCTCTGTGCTTTGAGCAATTTGATAATTTTTATAGATTTCCTTTCTTTGTGTGTGTACATGACTTGTGAATTCTAATTTTCTGAGTAAAATCAGAATAGCATCAGCTGCTAAAGATATGTGTCTGAGTTTGTAATTTTACCTTCCACATTTCTGCTTTTTTGAACACTCTTATATCCACCATTCTGCTATTATCACTGGAAAATAGTAAATTATATGTTCATGAGATTGAGCTATGTTAAGCATGCATGGTATAGAAGAATAGAAACATTTTGTTAAATGTCAGATCATACTCTCCATGTTCAATATGCAGGTTTTATAACAATAGGACCCTATTCCTACCTGTCTCATCTGTAAGACATGTTTTTGAGTTGTGATCTCATTATGACCTTTCTGCTCTGAAGTTTTAAGTTAACTGTATTCGCGCAGTCACACCAGTTGTGATGTCTTATAAAGTTTGTTTTAGTGAATACTGAAAAAAATCTCACAGGCAGGTATTTTGTGTTGGAAACTTTAGAGTGATTACACAAAAAGTGGCAAACTAGCAAAATACTGTGAGACGTTGCTACATTTTTTACAATATACCTGTACTTCCTCTTTGGATCCCTCAGCATTATTTAAGGGAAGAGGGCTGTTGCTTCTTCCTGATTAGTAATTGCTTTCTCTCTCATCAGATGGGGTTTTTTAGCCTGGAGAAAAGGAGACTCAGAGGAGACCTTACTGCTCTCTTCAGCTACTTGAAAGGAGGTTGAAATGAGGTGGGTGTCAGTCTCTTCTCCAGAGTAACAAGTGATAGAATAAGAGGAAATGGCCCCGAGTTGTGACAGGAGAGGTTTAGATTGGATCTTAGGAAAAATTTCTTCACTGAAAGGGTTGTTAAGCACTGGAACAGGCTGCCCAGGGAAGAGGTGGAGTCACCATCCCTGGAGGTATTTAAAAGATATGGCACTCAAGGACATGGTTTAGTGGCAGACTTGGCAGTGATAGGTTAGTGTTTGGACCTGATAATCTTAAAGTTCTTTTCCAACCTAAATGGTTCTATGATTCTATATTTTTTTATTTACAGGTATAATGTGGAGTTGAGGTGGGGGCACTGAAATATTAAATGTAGGGAAGTTATCCAAGAGAAAATTCTTTTTAAAAAGTTCATTCATTTACAAATTTTGAAAGCATACAAAAGCCCCAAATTTTGATGGAGTTCCTCATGTAGATGTTTCTTACATGGCTTATTTTAGATTATGATCTCATTTATAGGGTATAAGGTCAGAGTTAGTTAAGGAACGACTCACCACAAATTTTCTGCCACTGAAGAGTTTTAAGAAGTTTAGACAACCATTTGCCAGATTGCCATTGTGTCTGTGCATTAGTATTTCTAGTTTCAGTTACATCTTTGAGGAACCAAAAGTTCTCCAGGTTGGGAGATTATTTTGTTTGGGATTGTTTTGTTATTGTGCTTGTAAATAGTCCAGTTTAATAGTTTTTAGAAGTGGTTGATTTTCCATGTGGTCTTTTAACAGTTCCAGATTTGAGGAGCTTGAAGCAGGAACTAAGAATCAAATTTTGATTATATCTCCATCTATCAGAGTAAACTGCTTTTCATTCTCCTAAAGGAGACAAAGAAGGAGGGTCTCTTTAGGACATATTTCAGCATTGGCAGGGCTTCTGTTTTTAAAACAAATCACCTTACTACAGTGTTCATCATATAAATATTAGGCCATGGTAAGTTGACCAACTGGCCAGGGATATCAAATAGTCATGATACATGTCTCAAATCGTCATAGAAATTACAGAGTAAGAAAGGCTGTATTTTTAATCTTATCTTTCATCTGTTTTACAGGTTCTGGGATTCCTTTAACACATATTTTTAAGCAAGGAAAATCTTGGTAGAGATCTCAATTTCCAGAGTTTCTTCATACACATTTTGTTGAGAGACATTTATGTAAGACATCAGTCTCCAGAGGGTAAGTACAATGAAGTACTTTTCTGGTGGCTAATAAGTCTCTACAGCAAGAACAAGGAAAAGAAGAATGGTTGAACTGCTTCTTGCTGTCCCTTTAGTCTACTGAAGTTTCTAGAGTAAGAAACCTCTTGTTTGTCAGTGAGGTGGAAACTGTAGACCAAGGCAAATCAGTGTCTTTCTCTGGTCATCACCATATCCCTGATTTAGGCTTCAAATGCTGCATCTACAGGGTATGAATAGCATCATTGGCCTTGATGTATATCTGTAAAGTTTTAACTGTGCATTTAAACTACTAAATTATGAGCTGCAGAACTTTTAGTAGTGTCATCTTAGCTCCCAAAGCCAGTTTCTATGAGATTGTAAGAGACAGTATGTTTTCCAAGCAATTAAGTTTATTTATAATTGGAAAACTATTCTGAATCATTTCCTCAATGCAATGATGTGAAATGTTTGAGACTATAAATAAGCAATTATCATATCACATCCAATGAGTTACAGACTTTAACTGGCAGAGAAGTAGATTTCTAATTGGCTATTAAGCATTTCACCAAATAACTACATGGAGCGACAAAATTTTACAGGGGCATAAGTAAGTTTTATTCATACAACATTACATATTCAGGTAACATTTAAATGCTAAGTAACTATGTAGACAGGAATTAGAAACAAGTATTTATTCTGGATAATTTCTATATTGGCTAGGAAACATAGGAAAACAAATTAGCTGTGAGCCCTTTAATACTCCTGATGTGCACACTAATGATTTGGATCAACACATTTACTTTTTAAGTGTGGGGGTTTTCTTCCCCAGGTGAGAAGCCTGGTGAAAGCAACACACATATGTATGTTTTTGCAAGCACACGTATGTGTGTGAGAGGGGGAGACTTCAGCCTATTTTGTTCAGATTTTTTTTGTTAAATTATTTTGAACAAGGTGAAGAATAATGTGTCCTTTTTGCACCTTACTAGTGCTATATATGTGTGTTTACATATAGCTGTGACCCTCACTGAAAAAAAATAAAAATCCCTGTAGATTTCATTAAAAAGCTCATTCCACCTTCACTGACCCATTCAGAAAGCCCTGTAAAAGGGTACAATAAATTGCCATGGCTAGACACTAGAGTGCTAGATCCTTAGGTATACATAGGTATATATGCAGTACCTCCTGAGATATTTTATTTAACTGCGCAGTTAAGGAATCTGAATTTACTACACAAAGTAGATTTATATTAGATGGAAGTCTCCCTACCCATATCCCGGCCAGTCCCTCCTCAAGGGGTATTGCAGCACTTGTAGACCATCTATTAAATAGATGATATAGTAAAACATTAGGCAAACCAAACACAAGACACCTAGCTACTGAGAAATGCTCATTGGGACTTTCAGGCCATTTCTTTAGATTGCATTTATATATGAATGCCAAGAATATATTGTCACATACATAAGATATTTTGGGGAAAAAATGTCCTTAGTATTTATTGAAGTGCAATCAACTCTTCTAAGACTCTAGGAAAGCTCACCTGGACATGGGAGATTACTTCAGACAATTTTCACGACATACCCAGAAATTCCCAATAGGCAAGGAAAGCATTCGAAAACATTGGAATAGATTATTCAGGTCACCAGAAAGAATCCACCTGCTATGTGTTACATTGACTCAGTCTGTTAAATCCCAGTTGGCTCTTAATGTGAGAAGTAACTACAACTGAAATTAAACAGAACTAATTTCTTTTCTTCCTTAAAAAAATCTAGAAAGCATTTCTTTTTGTTTGACCCCTCATCCGCGAACAATTTATCCATTTAGGACCAGACTATAATGGTCTCCATATGGGGCTGCAGCTTTAGGCAATTTGAGAAAGAGTTTAGTGCAGTATACAGACGACTGTTATTAACAAGATTTCACAATAAAAGTACATTGCATTCATGTTATGTAATCTATCTGCTTAATCTTTACGTAGTTATTAGTTTAAATCTTTGCAGTTTCTGAATGCCACTTATCTTGGAGCTAGCTTCTTCCTTTTGCAGCATCATTACGGTAGTAGAGAAGGATGAAGTAGAATTTCCAACTCAGTTTAAATGTGAAGGATTAGCAGGAAGCAGTTTTTATGTGGCAGACTTGCTACAAGAGGAACCTGTAGATCATTCAGACATTTATCTTGCTTGTTTCAGTAACCTTGGGCTGAAACGAAGTTTGAATTAGATTATTGTAGAATTTTGCCACAGTTGCTTCATTTTAGTATTTATTCTCTAAGAGCACGATCCTCTAAGTATTTTATCCTGGCTTAATATATTTATGTAAGTCTTAAAGACTTGATTGTATTTATTTTTTTTTTCAAGTGAAGAGAGCCACATACAGATTCTGATAAGAAAATAGTTTTTTGAACATACTAAAACGTATTTTGTAGAAATAGCATACCTATATATGAAATCCTTTGGCAAGTTTTCAGCTGCCCTCCTGGTTACTTCAGGAGCAAATGCATTCTTATCTTGCAATAGAAGATAGTGATTTTTTTCAGAACAAAGAGATTTCAAATATTTACAAATAGATACAAAAAAAAAAAAAAAAACATCTTGTCACCCCTATGTGAGCTTGTAATGTTTCAAAGCAAAGCACCTCCCCCATCTGGTGGGAAAGACCTATTCAGAGGTCAATAAATATCTTCATAAGGAAACCAATGTCATTTTTAATGGAAAGAAGATTGATTCAAACAGTGAAGTTTCTTAAGCTTGTCCATTGACTGAAGATTGTATTGTATAGATTAAGTATTTCACCTGGCCTTAGTTAAGCAACAGACAACAGAGAGGGAGATGGTTTTCAGCACCAAGCCTAGACCACAAAACTTAAAAGCAATTTTGCATTTTCAGTCTATGCATCATCTGAGTGAAATGCTGGGGTGACAAAGTGACCTCGGCTGCTCCTCCTCTTCTACCTATATCCTAATTTCCATGAAAAAGAAATCAAGATGAAACTTCCTAACAGAAGACAGTGCATGGTCTAGAGCTACATACTCTAGGCAACCTGGAGATCAGGTCAATATGCGTGCCCCCGTATGCCATAGATAAACGTGCAAGTGTACTGCTGCATGGAAGATTGTGTCTCTTTGTATTTGGAAAAAAACATTTTACATTCAGATATACTAGTGCAAAGTAATCAAGTCCCCTGTGGTAAGTATCAATCAATACCTATTCCAAGGTTAAAGTACAACCAGCAGTTCTGTGGTAGGAACTCAAAGTACAGAATCAATTTGCTTCCATTTTATTAAGTGCTCTATTTTTTTTTTTTTTTTAATTTTTTTTTTAGAGTCTTCTAAAGGATGTTTACAAGTCAAAATGAAACTTGGTTTGAACTTACCATATGGTATAAAACCCTTATCAGTAAGTCTCCATGTATGTGTGCGTGCACATCTATATCCATATAGAAATAAATTGTGGCATGTAGGTTAAGTAGATTTGTAAGTTTATATTTCATCACTGACTTCTTTATTGCAAACAATTGTTCAAATATTAGTACTAATTACAAAGCATGCAGCACTTCACCCTTCAACTATGCTTCTCCTGCATTGTTTCTCATAATTCATCTGCAGTATAATTGCATGTAGAGATGGCTGATGAGAAAAACAGATTAGGTCATTCAAGCCAGTTGCTGCTTTAATGGACGATCAGCATGGATCTATCACTCTAGCCACATTAATGTCATATATGTATATATGTGTACATACATATATAGAAATACAGCTTTGTCTCATTCATTATACTGTAAGACAGGTCCTTATATGGATGCATATGCATAGATGCTTAAAGAGAACTCATGGATCATTGCTGGGATTTTGCTTAATTTAATATTAATTATGAGAATTTCTTTCAGAACACGACTTGAAATGAGTAAGTATCAGGACCTCAAACAAAATGTTTTCATGTTCATGTCAGGCAACAGTTTGTCAAATTATTGTACAAAGCATGGAGCAAATTTGAATTCTCATGACAGAAAAAATGCAGCTCTACTTCAGTGGTGAGTGAATACATCTGTAACTGTCTTTGCTCAGCAGAATTCCACTCTTTCAGAGGGGATAAGTGGGGTCAAACTCTAACACAGCCTCACTAGTACAGTTAAACCAATTCAGAACACACTTAAAGTCAGTGCTAAGTAGGCAGTTTCCCTTAAGGTATGTGGGTATATATTGCAAGGCCAAGTATACCATTGCAATGACCCAGGGCACTTTATAGGGCACAGGGTCCTGAGAGATGCAGTTAGGATCACACTGGGATTGCCATAGCCAATCCCAAGAAACTATTTCTCTGGATAATAATCAATGGCAGAATTAAATTATCACACTATACACATATATCTCCATTTATTTGCTTTGCCCAGTGAAGCCACAACTGAGGAATAGGTCTTTTCTTAATGTATTTTCAAGATCACACCATATACTTTTTTCCCTTAATGTATTTTCAGGGTCACACCGTATACTTTTTTCCCTTGAAAAGGCTATAAATTTGTTGAGTGCACCCATATGAGCTAGCGGTAGATAACAAATGGACTCTCTGAGGTAATCTAAGATTGTGCACTCAGTTTCTAATTCTTTATCTTGACTTTTAAAATTACTTTACTTTCTGTGGTGGTGATGAGACTATGAGAAAACATCCAGACAGGCCAAAAATATAACACACACACAGACACACAGAGCAATAATCTCTCTCTTCTCTGTGTTCTGGGTGTGAACTTCTACACATATACAGGAAACCTACAATTAAAAATCCAGTCAGAAGAATGTTTGTTTACTTTGTTCACAGTTCGACAAATTAGTGCTCAATAGTAATCTAACTAAGAAATTTACGTCCTACTGGGAACAAGGGGAAATCCTTTTATGTCTGATGAAGTCATAGAGACTATTTAAAAAAACAATCAAACACAACTTTCTTTCCAGGAAGTTGAAGGTATTACATCGGGGAAGTAGAGAATCGCATTTTCATTTGAACACTACCTTTCATCTGAGATAGATAGTCCATGGTCCTTGGTACCAGTTCTTCCACCCTGCTTTGAGGCCAATGAGTATTATTCTCCCTCTCCTAAACAAGTGCAAGTGGACAGTGTAATTTACATAAGATTATGAATCCAGTTAGTGGCAGAAGAGTGCATAAGTTCTAAGAGCTCTGGTTTCTGGTTACCTGTTCTTTGGATTTCAAGCATAACATGCTTTAATGTTTATTTATATAACAATGCTCTTGAGGTTTTTAAGCATGGGTTATACTTTGTTACTGTAGTTGGCTTGTGAGTTTGAAACTTTTTCCTTTTTTTAGGTGTCTTTTCACTTGAATAACAATACAAGGAATGGTACAATGATCCCTGCAGTTTCAGTCTTCATTTCAGAAAAGATGAACTCTGAAACTCTAAATGATTATGCAAATGATTTAACAAATGGTGTTAAAATTTGGATTTTTTACACATGGAAAAGTTTTTCATTTACCTACCTGTTTTAAGGGTCAAAAACATAAGGCTTTAAGGTTTTTGATGAAAAGGAAAGTCTCAGAATCCATTTGATCTTGAGATGAATTGTCAGGCATTTCAACTCTTGTTCAGAGGGGGTCTCCAGGAGGGTGCTGGCCTATACGGTATCATATCCAAATCATATACCATATCATTCGAAATAGCTGGAATTTTTTTGTATACTAAGAAGACTGTAACAACTGCCACTATCAGTGAATGTATTGTACTTTAAAATTAATACTGTGCAATATGCTGAGTAATGAATCTATTTCAATTTGTACATTGTTTGTAGGCAGCAACCTGTGACAATATTAACTTCTAACATCATTACTGACTATCTTAAACTGACAATGAACGATACTTCGCAGCAGGCTGATAGGCAATTATTACAGTGTCCACACCAGAAAGCTCTGTGCTTGGTGAAGCTAACAGTTCCATGTTTCTGGAGATTCTGGAGGTAGAGGGAATGTGTATGTAAACTGTTTTTTAACTAGATCTATATTACAACCTATTTTTCATTTCATCTCTCATCCCCAAAATGTAGAAGACTAGCTACTAGCTTGTTAATATTTCTGTTCTGCTTGATGTCCCTCAGTCACATACATGTAGAAGAGCCACAGACAAAGCCTATCTGAAAGCATCGCTTAGACAGATGCAACCTCCCCTATGTCTGCCCACCTCCAACTGATTGACATGTTCACATCTGGAAAACAGAGAAGTGATAGAGGAACTTTGTTGCATGGCTGTCAGTGACCACCCATCATGTAACACAGACACAGTGGGAGAGGATGATGGAAAGCCCGGCGACAACCATTAATCAGCCCCAGGTATGATGAAAGCCAAAGGGATTGTACCCAGCTCCATGATTAACATGGCCATTAGCAGTTTATGATGACAATCTATACAGAAAATAATTCATAGTTGGAAAAATAGTCCCTTGGGGTGGAGTGGCATATCCAGAGATGCACAATGGTGTAGAGAAGGAGGCATTGTTGGATGAGGGGGCCAGGCCACCACCCTTTTGAAGGGTCAGAACAATTTTTTCCTCCTTCGAGGGTGTTCTGGGTGCTGCTAGTATGCACTGGGCAGAGGGCAGGGGTCTTGCTTAGTACAAGTTTGTTATGTGCACTGCAGAATAAGAATCTTAGAACAGAAACAGCTCTCCACTCATGATACCTGTCTTGCTCATGAAGTTTTAAGCTTTGTGCCACTAAGTGGTGTGGTTTGGTCTTTCTGGCCACACCAGTTAAATTTCCCTTGAAATCAAGGGAAAGGCTTACTTTAAAAGTGGAAGAATATTAAGCCAAAGCTAGAGCCCAAATGCTTTGAGAATTAAACTAAGAGCAGAAGAAGAACTAAAACTGCTATACTAGAAAATATTTTCCAGAATATCACGACATCCTTTACTTTTCTGTGAACAGGGTGTGAAATCATTCTCTATTGCACATTGTGTCCTTGCTGATTTATTAACAAAAAAAAAAATGAAGTAGCAATAAAATGAAGTCAAATGTCAAGTACATATATTAAATATATAATTATTGAGCAATTTAAGCACTTCAAACTAATTAATAAAGTGAAATTGAATCACCTTTGACTTTCCACATTGTGCATATTTGCCAGGCAGCTGAAAACCACTTCTGTGTTGCATGCTTTTAATTTTAATGGCTGGTACCAAGTTGCCATTATTTAAATTTCTTGGAATCTTACTTTAAGAATCATATTTTCTCAGCAACAGTTACCTGGTTAAAATTTATTATCAGACATGAATAGAAGGTAGGTGTTTCAGGACTTTTAATGTTTCTCCTCTGTGGTGCTGATTTTTTGTAATTCTGTGTAGTGTGTGTATCTATCACCTCACATTTTCTATGTGTACCTAGTTCAGTTTCATTCTTTCAGCCTACGACTGAAATGCGCAGAGCTGAATATTAAATATGTTGGAAAATTTGAATTAACAATGTTTTATCAGATTTTAAGTATTCACTGCATTTCATTTTACTTATGTCTTCAAGATATTGCAGGGAAAAACACTTCTTTAAAATCTTACCATTTTTGATGTAACAGAAAAGAGATGGAGTAGATAGAAAGAGGAAGTTATATCTACTTGCACTGAAGACAAATAGTATAATCAGAAATCTCTATGTGTCATTGCTAGATTCATTTATTGTTAGGACTCACATTTGAAAACAGAAAAGGGAGTAAACTCACCTCTTATATAGAAAAAGGAGGTGAAGAACACACACACACAGAGATTCTTTTTAAAAAATACAGATCTGTTGGCCTTTGTTAATTTATCTATGCGACACAGTTGAAAATACACTGAATCTTACTTTGTACAGAGCTTGCATAGTTTATCCCTTCAGATCTTGACTTTTTGCAATATTCAACCATCAGAAATGTGTACTCCTTTTTAAAAATTCCTTTTCTGAAGGAAGTTATTTTTTCCCCTAGAATAAACACTCCACAGCGTGAAGACTAACAACCCCAGCAAACAAAAACTTTGCTATATTTCTTCACAAACAAAATGTTGCATATATACACAAGTGGCAAACATTGCTGAAAACCACCTCAGGGCCAGCACCAATAGATGGCTCTTTAATTTTGTATCCATCGAAGTATAAATGAGGTGCTCTTGCAAGTGATATGGTAATGTTGAATTTTTTTCTTGACTTATACTATAGTATCTGATTCTCAGGGAGAATTCCAGTTCTCAGGGTGATTTCATGGAGGTGCAGTTCAGGAATTATATTGAAGATAGTTGTATTTGTTTATATGGTAAGTCATCTTGAACACTGTGCTGGAGCAGAGAAGAAATAGCAGTTCAATGCAGTTAGTCTCACACAAAACAACATCTTGGCTATAGAATGAACTCTTGCGGTCTGGTAAAAGAATTTACTACTGTTGTTTATTTATTATTTATGATGTGTGAAAGACCTAGAAATCCCATTCAGGACCAGTCCCCAGTTAGACATGGCTTGTATTGACAGATAAGAATAAGACAATTCTTGCCTCCATAAGCTTTACAAGTAATTATTTGCAAACTATGATCCCCTTGGCAACAGCAAGTCTGTTAGTTTCTCAGGAAGTGAGAATGTGAACATAGGGATTAAATTGCTGAAATCCTGAACATGAGTTAATTAGTGTATCATATATGTTAATACTATGGTATGTTATAAGGATTACAAATAGATGAACAGACACATTTTTCTGGATCCATAATACTCAACCATGTAAGTAAGAAGGGAAAACAGAAATTTGCAGATGAATCTCAGAACTGTGAATTTCAAAACTGTGAAAAAACTGCTCATGTGTCCAACTGCAAGACACCACTTAAATTATCTCCCCCACATATGGTGTTAAAATTTAAACTGGAGATTTTAATTATAGAGTCATAGAATCATAGACTCTAAACTAAACAATCATTTAGGTTGCAAAAGACCTTCAAGATCATTGGGTCCAACTGTTAACACTGCCCAGTCCACCCCTAAACCATATTCTGAAGTACCACATCTACATGTCTTTTAAATACATCTGGGGATGGTGACTCAACTACTTCCCTTGTCAGCTTGTTCCAATGCTTGACAGTCCTTTCGGTGAAGAATTTTTTCCAAAGATCCAATCTAAACCTTCCCTGGCGCAACTTGGGACCATTTCCTCTTGCTCTATCACTTGTTACTTGAGATAAGTAACCTACCTCATTACAACCTTCTTTCAGGTAATCATAGAAAGTGATAAGGTCTCCCCTGAGCCTCCTCTTCCCCACACTAAACAATCCCAGTTCCCTCAGGTGCTCCTCGTAAGACTTGTGCTTTAGGCCCTTCACCAGCTTCATTGCTCTTCGCATACGCTCCAGCACCTCAATGTCTTTCTTGTAGTGAGGGGCCCAAAGGTGAACATAGAATTCAAGGTGTGGCCTCAGCAGTGCTGAGTACAGGGGGATGATTCCTTACCTAGTCCTGTTGGCCACACTATTTATGATACAAGCCAGTGTGCTATTGTCCTTAGACACGTGGGCGCACTGCTGGCTCATGTTCAGACTGCTGTCAACACCTCCAGGACCTTTCTAACCACTTTTTCCTCATGCCTGTTGTCGTGGTTCAAGCGCTGAACCCAGGAAACCTGTAACATTGCATGGGGTTATTGTGACCCAAGTGCAGAACCCATCACTTTGCCTTGTTGAACCTCATACAATCGGCTTCAAACCGTAGATCCAGCCTGTCCAGACCCTTTTGCAGAGCCTGCCTACCCTCAGGCAGATAAACACCTCAACTTTGTGTTGTCTACAAACTTACAGAGGATACTCTCGACCCTCTCATCCATATTACCACTTGTGATCATCTGCCAACTGAAGTTAAATTCATTCACCACCACTCTTTGGGCTTGGCCATCCAGCCAGTTTTTCTACCGAGTGAAAAGTACACCCATCCAAGCCATGAGCAGCCAGTTTCTCCAGGAGAATGCTGTGGGAGATTATATCAAAGGCTTTACTGAAGTCTGGGTAGAAAACACCGACAGCCTTTCCTTCATCCCTTAAGCAGGTCACCTTGACATAGAGGGAGACTGAGTTAGTCAAGCAGTCCCTGTCTTTCATAAACCCATGCTGACTGGGCCTGATCACCTGTACATGCCATGTGATAGCACATAAGATGATCTGCTTCATAACCTTCTTTGGCACTGATATCAGACTGGCAGGCCTGTAGTTTATCAGATCCTCCTTCTGGCCCTTCTTATAGGTGGGTGTCACACTTGCTAACTTTCAATCATCCTTGACCTCCCCATTTAGCCAGGACTGCTGAGAAATGATTGCAAATAGCTTGGTGAGCACTTCAGTTAGTCCTTCAGTACCCTTGGCTGGAGCCCATTTGGTGTGTGTCTAGGTGATGTAGCAGGTCCCTTCTTCCAAAAGTCATAAACTCTTTTTTTCCTGAGTTCCAGTCAAAGCTCTCTGTTCAGCCAGGCTGGTCTTCTTCCCCAACAGCTTCTCTTTTGGCACATGGGGACAGCCTGATCCTGCACCATTAAGATTTCCTTCTTAAAGAATGTTCATTTTGCCTACATGAATTTATAAAGAAAGTTCTTCTATTATTTTTGCTGAGTTTTAACTTTTTTTAGGTTTGATATAGGATCCAGTGAAATTATTGGAAAGTGTTCTAGTGACTTCACTGATGTATGAATTATGCCCAACGTGGTCACACACTAACTCATGTAGCCTGTTCCACTGTTCAGTTCTGGAAGAATATTAATTTCTATTTTTCTTATGAAGGCAGGATTAACTAACCACTTATTAAGGGAAGGAATAGGTTGCGGCTAAGAACTGGAGAAAAAACATTTCATTCCCTTTAGCTGGTTCTTATTTGGATATGAACACATTAAGGCAATTCTGGAAGTTCCTCTTGATGCTGTCCTTGAAATCTCATTTCCAATGTTTGGACACTTTATCAAATAGCTCAGCTTACAGGACTGCAATTATCACCTGAAAAACACATACTGTATCTTTACCCTCTCATTGATCTTTTTAGTTAGTATAATGCAGTCCATATCTTATGAATAATTAATCACATTTTTATCACACATAAACATTTCCTAACCTGTACGATAAAACTGTAGTTTTCTACCCAGCTTTTTAATTGTTTGCTTATCAACAAAACAAAACAAATTAACCCCGTATTCTTTCTAAACACTAAACTTTTACTGAAATCTTCCAAATGCCATTTTCCTGAGCAAAAGTGATGTATTGGTATATTATCATAGACCAGATACGTATGCTTGTAGAAATCTATCAACCCATAAAAAAAATAATTAAAAAGCCATTTCCTCTAAAACAGCACAGAAACTCAAAATACCATTCAAAAGGTTTATATTTCCTGATGTATACACTTCTATCCAAGGGATTATCATGGTAAAAATATGAACCTTCAGACCTTTTGACACTTGCACACATGAAGGCTTTTGCGAATCAGAGCATGCATTACAGAGTCAGTTGTCATATTCCTACGTATTTGTAAGATTCAGTTTTAGGTAAAGTGACAGCTTTAGTTTTTTCTTGTGCAAAGAAATATTTCCAGACACCTCTATACTTTCAACTATTTCCATATTCTTAGAGGTAGCATTTTTAAAATATACCTGCAGCCAAAAAATTTTAGCAGAATTATTGGCATCAAATAAAGCTAGAACACTGCTTTCAGCACTCTCAACTCAGAAGCTTCAGGTTCAAGTTATTTCCACTTTCTGGTTTGTTTATTTAGTTGGTTGGTTGGGTTTTGTTGTGGTTGGTTTGGGGTTTTTTTTAACTTTATTTTTAAAAGAAAGTGAATCAGATTGACATTTTCATTTTTTCTACATTTGGCAGTAAAAGATTCTGAATAATGGCATTGTCAAGAGTAGTTATTAATTTAATTTTCTGGTACTCAGATTGTATATTCTTAATTTTTTAAATTAAATACTAGTAGCATTTAATTTAACATTAGAATAGTATCATCTATATTTTTTGAGTGAGTTTTCTAAAGACCTAATTTAGTAGAATTTATAAAGTATGACTAGATTTTGGAAAATGACACTATACTCAAAATTTGCTTTTCTATTTAAAAGTGTCTCCTAAAGGCAAACACCATTAGTATTAATGTTTTAATGAGAACAGTCTCATAATTGTATATTTTCCTGAAGAACAGGTTGCACATTGCCCTCAACATCTAGGTGATTATGCTTTTTAAATATTCATCACATGAAATGTGAAACAGTTCTGTTTTCATTTGTGGTCTTTTCTGATGTTTCTTCATACAATTTTAGTGCTTGTTTCTGTATGTTTTCTACTTTCTGTAGTTCTTCCTTGCATAGAAGTGATGATGGGCGTGACTGGGAAAGGGATAATGAAACTGTAATACCTGACAGAATGTGAGCTACGCTGCTGTAATTCATATATTGTGTGTTAATGTGTTTGAATGCTGAATTGCGGAACTGTAGATCACAGATTTACGTGTTATTAGGGTTAGATGAGGCTTTGCAGAACAGTAGTCCAAATAAAAAGAAGTAAAAGTGTTTCTAGAAAAAGATTTATTCTAATTATCACGACTATTCTATTTCTCCGCTTGTTTTAAAACAGAAAAGGAGGACTTGGTGGTGGACGACTGAAATTAATGAACAGTTTTTCATTAGTATCAATGAACATAAAATTGTACATGTTTCATCACTGGGTTTTTAATGAAAAAGGACTATAAGATTTAGTCTTAATTCACTACAAATAATAGGAAATTAGAATAAATACATTTAACCCTCCATAAAGTTTTGTTTCCTATTGCAAGCTACTTCAGTGAGTTGTTCAAGACCTCTACAGGCTTTAGCAGAAATGTCAGTACTGAATACATGGTGTCTTTCCCTTCCCTCCTGCCTAACAGCAGAGTTCAACAGTGCTTCAGAAGCAACTTATCTTCTGAAGTTTCAATACTTTTGATCTACATTCTGAAGAGATGGTAAAAATTTAAAGTAAACCATCTGCCTCTGCAAATTTATTGCTGGTAATAAGCTAAGTGGGAGAGGAATTCACAGCATTCCCCTTTCACACAAGTTGTGTAGAAACCATGGGTGACTGTGGGTAGCTGAATTTCTAAAGCAGACAGTCCTGTTTCTGCCTAGTCTGGATGTCACATTTTGTACCAGTTTAAAACTTTCAAGTTTCTTTACAAAAAAAGCTGTTTGAGTAACAAACTTGGCTCTTGATTTGACTTTTTAAACCCAAATGCTACTTTAAAGCAGCCTTGTATTCTTTGCACTAAACCACAAATGTATCTTTTAATTTTGAGAACCTTCCCCTTTTTTTCCCCTATCCATTTTCTGGTCACACATAAAATTCTGTAACCAAGGAAACTATCAAGCATGTTAGATGAACTTGTCCTGAAGTTCAAAAATCAAAGTATCTATCTTCTAAAAATTTAAAAAAAGCAAAGGACTCAAGCACTCATAAGAGTATGTTTTTTTAAAGCTGAGGTTAATACAAATACTTTGTTTAATTATTTATTTGGAGCACTCATTGCACAAGTAAAGGTCAACTTAGCATCTTACTCTTAACACTGAGAGCTGTAGTTCTTTAGGTTACTCTCGACAACTTTCCTTTTTCTTGCACTTCTTAGAGATGTAAGTTGCCCTCAAGATGGCCCTATGGCAAAACAGACCCAGAAATGCCATGGCTTCGAAAACTTGGGAAGGCATGCATAGAAGTTTGTCTACATGTTCTTAAGAGTTATAAGACCAGACGATCTTAAGGTCCTTTACAACTCTAAGAGAAGGGTTTATCCTTAATGAAATAAAATTAATCAATATAATTGTATATTTCTGATCATTTATATGTCCATAAAAATTATGACTTAATTTTAAATTGAGGGTGAACATATTCAGTAAAACACTTACTTTTAGATGAAAAAGAAAAGTTTACCTGAATGAAGTTTTTTCAGATTACAAGCTCTTGATTGCTGGTGATACCAAACTGAGAGGTACTGTTGTCTCTCTTGAGGGACAAGATGTCTTGCAAAGTAATCTAGATAGATCAGGACATTGAGCAATGATTAGACGATGAAATTTAACAAGTCGAAATGCTAGATTTTGCACCTATGACGGAGTAATGCCAGGCACAAATATAAACTGGAAGAGGACTGGCTGGAGACCAGCCCTGAAGAAAAGGATCCAGGGGTGCTGGTTATGCCCTTAACAACATGCTTTAACTTTTGGTCAGCCCTGAATTGGTCAGGCAGTTGGACTAGATGATCACTGTACGTCCCTGGCAATGGAAATAGTTCTATCCTACCCTATCCCATCCCATTTCAGCCCATCACATCCTATTCCACTCTACTCTACTCTGCTCTCTTCTACTCTACTCTACTCTACTCTACCCTACCCTACTCTACTCTACTCTACTCTACTCTACTCTACTCCACTCTACTCTACTCTGCTGTGTTCTGCTCTGCTCTGCTCTGTTGTGCTGTGTTGCGTTGCATTGTGTTGCATTGCGTTGTGTTACATTACGTTACATTCTTCCAGAGGGAGCTGGGACAGGTCTGGTATTTGCAGAGCACGTAATTGCTAATAACATACAGATTAGTTCTAGAGGGAACTGTCATTGTTTTATGTGCAATGCCAAACAGAGACAGAATTTCCCCAGATGTCTGAGAAATTTATGTAAGAAAGAGATTTTTAAATTTAGTAATAGGATACAGCAAAATCATTTTGACTAGAATTAAGGCAGGAAACAATGAGATCAATGGATTAAGAAAATAAATGTCTATGGTCAGCAGGCCTCTTACAAATAGTCAGCTTGATCAAATGTATATAGAATTTAGCCACAACATAGCGCACGATCCCAGTAGCTTGAAATGCCATATCTAAAGATTTTAAAATTAGAGATCGACGACCCAGACAGGGTATTGAAAATGCTTGTAAAATAGTAAGAAAAGCATAATCATAATCGTAATAATAATGGGAGAATTCAATTGCTCCCACATAGACTGGTGAATGTTGTATTATAAAGTGTTACATTTTTTTAAACACAAGTGCTTTTTGGAACAATTTGCCTCCAACAAATCACATAAATGGAATCCTCTTTTGATTTGTTCTTGAAGGAAACACAATAACTGATCCAAGAATTATTTTAATAGTGACTGTGGTGATTTCTTACCTTAGAGAGGTAAAAAAAAAAAAAGTTTGTAATTCAACAGAACAATTTTTTTTTCTTTTAAAAGAAAAATCCCACAAAATTAAAAAAAAAAAAAAAACAAAACAAACCAAACAAACAGTTTAAAGATAACCTAAAAAGCAGCTAAAGGGATAAAATGTTTTCAGGAGGCATGAGGAATGATTATTAAGGCTTTAGGATTAAACAAAGGAAAAAATGAAGGGTCTCAAAACACTATTATCTGCTGAGTATGGCTAACAAGAAAAGTAAAGAAAGTGTAAGTAGCAAAAAAAGCTTTCTTCCTAAGTGGAAGTCTTCTCCAATTGAATAAAGCAGAAAAGACCATTATCTCCTGTTATGTTAAGGCAGCCTTTTACCCCAGTAAGGGGTTTACCTCCTCCCTGTAAGGGGGAAGATTTCACCCCTTTCCCTGTAAGTTTGATGGGTTTGTTACAGCCACAGGAAAGACGAGACCCTTGAGCCTGATTAGCGTGTCAGAGCCCTCTGCAGGTGCTCCACCTGAAAGCACATTATATCAGAGGATGTTTTGACCATCCTATTCACGGTACATGGTAGCAGATTCACCCACCAAGTTACAAAAAGGTTTTAAGTAAGTTTTAAAGCCAATTTTAAGTCAATTTGAGTCTCTAGAACTTCACAGAAACCAGATCAGGTTTAGCCCATTGACCAGTGTAAGCAGTTACGATGCAGTCTTCCCCCATTTTCTTCCCCAGTTTCACATATTTATATGATCTAATTTGAATTTGTAACTCTTCATAACCCTTCCACCTTTTACCAATTTGGCAGCTAATTTGCATAAGGATTACGTAATTAAATTCCTAACTGCGCATGCACAGGAGAGGGTCTCCTGACCTGGGCAGGGGTCCTTTGACCTGTGGATGTGATTTTTGGTATTAAAATAGGATTACAACAAGGAAAATTCACCAAAAGGACACTTCATCGTGTTTTTCTCAATCGTGAAAAATGTATTTTGATGATTGTTCGGGCGTTGTCAGATATAACAGACTTCAAGGATAGTCTTTCTTGATTGGGGATTTGTTAATCTTATGTTTGCTCAGTTTTATTTTCCTCAATTTTGTTTTTCCTCAATCTTGTTTCTTTCAGTTGGCCTACAAAGACAAAGCCTCCCCAGCTATCAGTTCTCATCATAAACCACTGCTGTTTCTCAGGTCTCCTGACCCTTTAGAAGGCCATTGTATCTGTTCAAGTTCTTTACGGGTGCTAATTTCTTAACTTAATGCCTATGGAATTTTAACTATATATGATTATAAAGCTTAAATATATGATTATGGAGCTTAAACTAAACACTTATGGAGCTTGGCCATGTGTCTATGGAGCTTTAGTGGCTCTAGTCATACATACTATTCTGGCGTGAAATTCTCTCACTTTACAATCCTTGTTTGTCAGCTAGGCAGTTTATCAGTACATGACATTTTCATGTTCCCACACCAGCAGAGAATAAACCAGAGCCTGGCCACAGTATCTTCACTCTGCTCCACTCTCCATTAAATTTACCTATCTCAGCATACGCCAAGGTTGCAATGCTGCCTGGGGAACTGTTGTAGGGTAGATTCTGTGCATGTTGGCTGCATTCCATCCCAGAAGTAACAACAGCTTCATTTTACCCTAAAATTTCTTTAATATTTAACATAACTTTGAGGATTTTTGGGGGGAGGTGGTCTCTAATTTCCCCCATTGCTCCACAACTCACAAATGTAAAGTCATAATAACCCAAACCAAAAAAAAGATTTTAAAGAACAACACATAAAAACCATTATAATAAAATGCTTTCTAAGTGTCCCGGAAGTCAGATGACTGTTAGAGAGAGCCCAAAACTGTCAAGGTGTACAAGGAGCATCCAATGATATTAAAGCTATAAAAAATATTATTAGTGAGGTGAGTCTGAAGAACTCTTCTGGTTGAACTGAAATTTATGAAAATGAAGAAATACAGTTGACCAGGCAAAGACAGTATCTGAGAACGTGACGTTGTCAAATTACTAGTTTCAGTTTTTAACCTAGTCTTCAAAACAGCTGGAGAAACAGAAGGTGAAAAAAGCTATATATTTTCACATAGGATATTCTGCTTTGAACAAATAAAGAGAACTCATATTAAAGAATGCAATTAGAAGATGTATGGATAAACAAGAAATCTAGAAAAAGAAATACTTCTTTCAGAAGGAAATAATACATAATAAATTTGTTAAAATTATTTAAGATAATCAGAAATGACACTTATGATCTGAGTGATGTCGCGTGTTTAGAGTTGAAAAAAAGGTATTAATTGGAAAAGTTCACTGACAACTCTTAAAGAAACTATGGTGGATAGAAGGGAAAATCTTCTAGTTTGTCTTGTTAGTAACTTAACTTATAGGAAAAATGAAATAGGAATAATTTTAATTATTCACTGTAAAAGTGAGTTACCAATGGGATGCTACAAGCACCTTGCGTTCTTCAGTATATTTGCAAGAAGTCTAGTAAAGAAATGGGTACTAAGATCACAAAGTTTTCTGACTAACCAATTATGAAATGATTTTGAGTAGAATAAGATAAATGTACCTAGAATGAACAGTTGAAAGACCTTATGATACTAAGGATGGAATTAATCTAATCCTACTTTAGCTGTCTAAAAGTTTGAAACCCAGACTAAACTTGGCATTTAAGATTCTAGTGCAGTGTGTGGAAAGAGATATGTACTTTAGAAGGATGGTCCATACATTTCAACTCACAGAAAGATGAATCACTTTCTTTACTGTTTATAAGGAAGTCCTAGACAAGATTAGGCCTGATCCTTTACTTTTTCAAGGCTGTGAGCTGAAAACCATACAAGCAGTCTGGACAGGAAAATGCCAGAAAAAATTCAATATAAATAAATGCTGAGTAGTGCATATGAGCAATTTAATACTATGTATGTGGCAATGAGTGAATGTATATATGCTAAAATATGCATACTGATTTATTCAGAAAATTGATTTTAAAATCATACAATGTATACATCTGATTCTTTAAAATTGGTAGTTAAGTGACCATAAGTAAAAAATTCAATGAAAAGTAGGAGTTAACAGAAAAAAAATACATATTAAAAGCTAGAAAAATATCTTCACAATACTGTGTAAATCAAAATCATATCTATCTCCAGCGCAAAAGCCAAATTATCCAAGAAACAAAAAAAGAAAGCAAGAGAGGATGGCTCAGACCCTCAGACAAACAGATGGATATCTGCTAACTTCAATGGACTTGCAATATTTGAAAAGCTAGCTCTGGATGCTATCACAACCACCTGTAAATTTAATATTTTCTACTCTGACAGCTCTCACGCGTGTAATTCCATTTTACAGACAATTTTTAGTGACAGCATAAAGTAACATTTGTGGACATTGTTTCTGCACGGCACACTATGAGCACATTTTTTGTGAGCTGAAATGCAAAAATATCTCATTGGGCATTTTTATTTATTATTACTACTAGGTACACAGATCTTCACAGGCTTGCTGGCTGGCAAGAGAAATGACCTTAAGTCTTTGCTTTTTGTCAGGATAATCCTGGCAAAAATAAAACTACTAGATTGCTGCACTTTGTCACTGCTATTTTCTGTTTAATCTGGGTTTTTTTAATCTCTGTTTCTTATTCATTTTGGTAATATTTGAGACCAATTCTTAAGTCTGTATTTTCCACTTTAAAGAGTATTCTCCTGCTTACAAGAGTACCCATTCCTTCAAAATGAAAATGTATATTGAATTCTTAATGACACATACTTTTAAAGAAATACACTGTCTAATGGCTTTGTCATGGGTTTACTTTTTCTCCCTTATGAGTATTTTTCATCAAATTAAATGTCTAATTTGAAGTGTACTGAACTCAAGCCCTAAGTCTTCTAGTAGACATAACATGATTATTGGAAAAGTTTTGATGACAAACTCTTAGTAGAAAGCATGTGAAGTGCAGAGGAACATTGAAAGTTGGCTACAGATGAAGAGACTGCTTCGGTACTTTGATTTAAAAAAACAGTGTTCTGCTTCTACCTTTAAATTTTTTTCCATTATTGTTACACATCATCTTGTACAGTATCTTGGGCATGGTAAAAGAGTGCAGATGTGGTGTATTCGTCAAAAGAAATGTCTGTGCTAAGTGACAGTAGGAATTATTGGCTAGCCATTACAAAAAAACCTTTTGATTACAGAAGCGTATGCTTTGGCTGCTATTTCTAGAATTAAGTACCCTGAAGGGATTTGATTGAAAACATCAATTGGAGTATGACAGATAGCTTGTAAAAACATTCGCAGTGTTTCGTGTTCTACCACTGTTCATTATGTTTAAACTAAAACTCCACATAGATATTGTATGACAGTCCACATATTACTTAAAGATTGTTTCCAAAATGTTAGAGATTAAATAATGTTTCTTCTAGGCAGGTACATATGCTTTGAGATTTCTCAGATGATTGAGATGAAAAAAAATAGAAAAGGTAATGAAAACAAGGTTGGAAACTCAATTTATCAGCCATTACAGAATTAGTTTTTATGGCCCAAACACAAGATCTGTTGTTGTCTACTTGTACGTTACTGAGGTTCTAGAAAAGATTGTAGAATCATAGAATGGTTTGGGTTGGAAAGGACCTTAAGATCATCTGGTTCCAACCCCCCTGCCATGGGCAGGGACACCTCACACAAGACATGTCACCCAACTAGACCATGTTCATCCAGCCTGGCCTTGAACACTGCCAGGGATGGAGCATTTATCACTTCTTTGGGAAGCCTGTGCCAGTGCCTCACCACCCTTGCAGTAA